>NW_004444171.1:5664-7613 GCF_000243295.1 Trichechus manatus latirostris | reverse complement strand
ATCCTTTTTTTTAAAAAGAGCACTTTTATTTCTAGTGCTTGAGCATTTTGGGCGAAGAATTTGTTGACATTCATAGGCAAAAAGGACAAATATTCAGATTAAGAGAAATCTACAAAAAGTGTTATCTCAGAATTGGAAGATAGTCTCGCAAGGAGTTGAAAAAATACATTTGCTTTGCCACCTGACTGTTTATAGAACTTTGCTCTAAAACATTATTACTTGTGAACATGAAATAAGGAACTGTGGCATGTAGGAATTGTACCTTGAACCAAGGGTGCTGCATTTTCATGCTAAGGAATTGGGAGAGGAGATGCAGCTAAGCTACAGTGAGCACAGGCAGTTATCAAGCAGTCTGCTGCTCTGCACAGGGCTGCCAGTTCTAAGAGCAAGAAGATGAGAGGATGAAAAATATGACAACTGAATATATATTAACATATATATATGTAAACACACCCACATATGATTTTTTCTGACATGTGTAAATGTCTTAAGTGTACTCGATGAAAATCTCCATTGGACTAATAATACTATGAACTTATTTTTCATCCTTCATACTTCATAGCGTTGTAATTAACCCATAGAATTAGAGTCCCCCACAGTCCATTAAATTTACAAGTATTCTAATAAACAGGTCTTATTAGTCATGATTTACATATACAGAAACTAAAGGACAGAGATGTACCAGATATGTCTGAGATCACATACCCATTAAAAGAAAACACCTTTTCCCCCACAGAGATGGGGGTAGGATTGTAAATATGTATCAGGAATAATGTTCAACTCATTATCATCCTAACTGGCTCACATAATGTGCCCAATTCATAGAGATCCCTAATGCCTGTGAACAGGATGCTAAAATGGAGTGCAGGATTGGCTTAAGTCACTAGGGCAAGTACCGTCTCCTCCCTAAATGTGAGTGATATAGGACTTGGAAAGACAGTGGTCAAAAAGACTTTTACAACCCATAACCCTGCACCCTCATGAGGTATCAAAAATGTTGACGCTGAAGTGATCAGAAGAGGGATAATTTCTTTGGAGAAAATTGCCAGTGTGCAGGGAGTCTCACACACCCCCATCACTTCAGGCTTCTGAGAAAGGTAGCAATGAAACCATTTGAAGAGCTGCAAACACATTCCCTGTATTTTAGGGTATGTAGTAGGCAGGTATCTTACTTACGCCTGAAATATATTACAGACGATGGCTGATTGAAGGGGCCCATGGCAACTACACTCTTATTATAAGTACTGCTTCTCATCAATAGCCTTCACCCTTCGCCTTTTTTCTGTGATTTTCTTCAGGTGTCTTCCATCTCTTCGGTTTCTGAGCTGATGGGCAGGAATAAATCTGGACTCCCTTTCATCATGCACCATGTGGTCAGTTGAATAGAAATTTTTCTAGTGGACCTGTTTTTTTCCCCTCCAGCTCAAGAGGAAAGATTTAAAATTTCACCTTTAACAGGATGTTGGCTGTAGTTTTGTGTGTGGGTGTATATGTGTTAATACTTTTTAACACATTTTTAAAAGTTGTCACATATTTCTAGTTTTATGAATTTTATTTTTAGTTTATTGATGATATTAAATGATTTATTTTGTATATATCGACATGATCATATTTTGTGAGTATATTTTTTAATGTGGTGAATTACATTGATTAATATTTTTAATAGTAAACCAGTCTTGCTTCCCTGGGGTGGGGCGAACACTACTTAATCATGACGTATTTATATTTTTATACATTGCTGAACTAGATTTGCCAATATTTTATTTAGTACTTTCATATCTATATTAACGAGACTTATTTTCCTTTCTTATAATGCCCTTTCCCAGATTTGATATTAAGGTTATGCTGACTTCATAAAATGAATTGGGAGATGCTCTCTACTTTTACATTCTCTGGAATAATTTGGAGAAATTCACAATGAATTTATCATGCCACAGATATTTCTCTGG
>NW_004444171.1:2861-4012 GCF_000243295.1 Trichechus manatus latirostris | reverse complement strand
ATCAGCCAGGGCCAGGCAGGTCTTTTTCACATTACATCACTCTAACTCTGAATCTCCTATCTCCCTCTTTCACTTATAAGAACGCTAATGATTACCTTGGGCCATCTGGATTACCCAGGATAATTGCGGAATTCAAGAGCCTTAATCACATCTGCAAAGGCCATTTTATCACGTAAGGTAACGTATGCACAGATTCCAGGTATTAGGCTGTGGACATATTTTGTGGGGACATTATTATGTCTACTACACATGAGCACAGAGATTAAAAAAAAACATAAAACTAAAAAATAATAGAGTCCAGAAACAGATCTATGAATAGAAGTATATTTGATTTGTGATTGATCGTGTATCACAGAGAAGTGAGGGAAATTATGCACCATTCAGTAAATATTTCTGTAAATATCAGTATTCATATAAAAATAAGATCAGTTTTTTGTCTCACATCATGGAAAAAAATCAAATGCATGTGGGTTAAAAACTTAAATATAAAAGGCAAAAAAGGGTTAATAAATTCTAATTCATTAAAATAAAAACTGCTTTTTATCAAATAACATCATAGAGAGAGTGAAAATATGTCACGAAATAGATGTTTGTTATGCATGTAACCAACAAATGATTAGTATTCAGAATGTACGAAGAGCTCATGTCTCAGCAAGAAAAGACAAAAACAAAACCAAAATCTCGTAAACCTTATACCTGTGTTGTGCTGGCAAACCAGTTTTCTGATTAAAATAAGAAGAAGAATAGAAATAAACAAACAAATAAAATAAAAATCTCTGATTTTAAGCATTTGGCAATTTTCCTGGTGTAATTACTTCCACTATGATCAGTTTCAAGATATTCACTTGGTATCTTTGAACATGGGCTTGGGAAGAGATTCTTAGGTTGGGAAGGGATGTACGCAGTCACTTCTTGCTAGCTAGTGCAAGTCAACCCAAGTACACCCTTAGTTTTCTCAGAGGTAATTGCCATTAACAATCTTTTGAATCCTTCTCTATGAATATACATATTTTATTACAAAAATACATTTATGGAATAAATATTACTTCGTAAGTTAAATGTTTGTCAGCAACATATCATGTAAATAGTTTCATATGAATTAGCATTCATCTACAAGATATTTATAATGGCTAATTAATATTCCCTTAAGT
>NW_004444171.1:0-1532 GCF_000243295.1 Trichechus manatus latirostris | reverse complement strand
TAAGTGCATCTTCATAACAGAAAAATGAACATTTTGTTTACAAATTAAGTAACATTTAAAATAATTTTTAACAGATAAAATCAGGAAAACCTAGGGAATTCTATATGTTTCACACATTACTAGCAAATATGGAAGTTAGAGCCAACTGGCCTGAGAATATGGATATCTGCATGTGAGTCTACAACTCTGCTACTGAATTTGAGCTAGTTACATAAGTTATTTGAGGTTCTGTGTCCTCATCCGTAGATAAAATGTCTCAACTGAAGAATGTAAGCAACCATAATTTTCTCAAAGAATTGTAAGAAATGTGTGTGTAATTGTTTGGCAGAACAAAATATACTCTGTATATATTAAGCAGTCACTAGTACTCCCTGAGTGGGAAAAACAGTTAAGCACTCGACTACTAGCTGAAAGTTTGGCGGTTCAAACCCATCCAGAGGTGGCTCAGGAGACAGGTCTTGAGATCTGCTTCCAAAACGTCACAGCCTTGAAAACCCAATGGAGCAGTTCTACTCTGTACACACTGGGTCATTAAGAGTCAGAATCAACTCTACAGCAAGTGACAACAACAACATACTTGCACGATTCATTTAGGGTATTAGGAATGTCTTATTATCTATAGATTTCCCTATTCTTGACATACTTATGAATACAATCATAAAATGTAGACTTTTGTGACTGGCGTCTTTTACTTGGTATAATGTTTGAAAGGATCATACATGTTGTAGAATATCAGTACTTCATTCCTTTTATGACTGAATAATATTTAACTGTATAGATAGACCACATTTTGTTTATCCATTCACTGTTGATAAATATTTGGATTGTTTCCGCCTTTTGGCTATTATAAATAAATGCAGTTATGAACAATCATGTACAAGTTTTGATTTGCATTCCCTGGTGACTAAGATGTTGAGCATCTTTTCCTTTGCTTATGTCTATTCAGATCCTTTGCACATTTTGTAATTAACTGTTTTTTTTCCTAAATTATCATGTTCTAACAGCTTTTATATATTCTAGATACACTTCCCTTATCAGATATATCATTTGCAAATACTTTCTCTCATCCCTTGGATTTTCTTTCTTGACAGTGTTCTAGAAGCACAAAAGTTTTTAACTTTGATTAAGTCCAATTTACCTATTTTTTCTGTTATTGCCTGTGCTTTTGTTGTAATAGAATAATTTGCCAAAACTTGTCATGATTATTTACCCTTATGTTTTATTTTAATAGTTGTAGCTCTTACATTAAGTTTTTGATCCATTTTGAGTTAATTTTTATATATGGTGTGAGGTAAGGGTCAAACCTCATTCATTTGAATGTGACTTTTTAACTTCCCAGTATTACTTTTTGAAAAGGTTATTCTCTCTCCATTGAACGGTCTTTGCACCCTTTTTGAAAAACAGTATACCATAGATATATGAGTTTATTTCTGGATACTCAATTCTATTCCATTGATCTACATGCCTGTCCTTGTGTGAGTACCACACTGTCTTCCTCATCATTGCTTTGTAGTAAGTTTTGAAATGAGGAA
>NW_004444170.1:3316566-3317471 GCF_000243295.1 Trichechus manatus latirostris | reverse complement strand
TAATGATCTTTAAAGTATGTGTTTATTGGAAATGAAAAGTAATGTAGGTATTTGAGTCAATCTTTGTTTTAGGCTCTATCAAACTCATTCATTCAGGTTGTCTTCTAAAATTCAGGGATTTACTAGGCCAGTCTTCTGTGACCTCTGTGTACCATATGTAGCATATGTTGTTGCTAAATAAAAAGAACAAAACTTCTAAACAACAGGAGATAGGAGAACAAAGAAGAGTGGCAAGAGCTCAAAGCAAGAAAAAAATGCTTATGTTTACATATCAACTCCGTCAGTTTCTCAGTAGTGCCATTTTTCATGATATAACGTGATAATAGTAACAACAACACTAGCAATAAAACAAAACACTGGAATGTACTTAGAAAATTAACATACTGGCTTTTCTTCTGCTATCTGCAAGCTATGTAAATTTTTAAAAATTTTTATATAGTTGATATAAAAAATTGGAAAGTTCAAAAAGGGGATACAGTGAAAGTAAGCTTTCTACCCGCTCTTATTCCCCATTCTGTTGGCCATATTGTCAGCTTCTGGTTTCTACTTCCAGAGATACTCTGTAAATAAAAATGTACACATATGTTTCCCTCCTTTCATCAATATAGGGAGCCTTGGTGGCACAATGGTTAAGGTCACGCCTACTATCCGAAAGGCTGGCGTTTTGAACCTGTCATGGATTGAATTGTGTCCCCCCAAAATATCTTGTCAACTTGCCTAGGTCATGATTCCCAATATTGTATGATTGTCTACCATTTTGTCATCTAATGTGATTTCCCTATGTGTTGTAAATCCTATCACTATGATGTAATCAGATGGATTAGTGGCAGTTTATTGATGAGATCTACAAGATTAAATAGTGTCTTAAGCCAGTGTCTTGAGATATAAAACAGAAAAGCAATCAG
>NW_004444170.1:3312524-3314711 GCF_000243295.1 Trichechus manatus latirostris | reverse complement strand
AAGATTACAGTCCAGAAAACCCTATGGGGCAGTTCTACTCTATCAAATGGGGTCTCTATGAGTCAGAATTGACTTGACAGCACGCAACAACAATATTCATCAATATGTCTTTTAAGATTATTCAAGAATTGCTTTTAAATGCTGCACAGTATTACCTTGTCTGGAAGCCCCACGATTTTTCTAATCACCCCCTTACTGGAGTACACTTAAGATACCACAAACAATGCTGCAATGAATATTCATTTATATGCGTCATTCTACATACTGTGAAATTGTCAAATAATTGCACCCCATAGGGATTGCACAAATTTACAGTATTTCTCTCAAATAGCACACCCATGCAGATAATGCACAAACACTAAAACATGGGGAAAAGATGAAATTATGTAAAAAAGTTGTGGCATAGTGTGCCCATGCATATACCATACATGTCTCGTGACATTTCCAGAAGTGAATTTTGGCCTCATTCACTGTCATTCAATAGTCTGAAAATGTTACTTCTGATTACATTTGTATAACAAAGTATAAGCTGTGGTTAAGAAGTTTGGCAGTACCCAGGTAATTGGAAAATAAACAGTTGAAACTGTGCATTTGCTTCTGTTAATTTAAGTTGATAATTATATCCCCGTGGCTTTGGGTCATCAATCGAGGCTTGAATCTACTGAAGCCTGTCCATAAATCACGTGCTGCCTATTGGAAGGGTAAACAAAGTGAAGCCTGTCCATAAATCACATGCTGCCTATTGGAAGGGTAAACAAAGTGAAGCCTGCATGGGTACAAATGGCATGGAGAAGCCATCAGTAGGAATCTCCATTCCATCTGCATTGACATGACTGTCACAGTCATCTTCCGACTCTGGCTTTTGTTTAGAGGCCTAAACAAAGCAAAACTGATACACATCGCTCTTGGTTCAATAGTTGAATGCAAAAACCTTCTCAGATCGTCTGAAGTGAAACCATCAAGCTATGTTAGGTCTGCTTATTTCATAGTCTAATATTATTAGCGCCAATGTCTTTGATCAATGATCATAAACACCTTAGTCATATACTTGCAAGCATATAAAAAGACCCTTGCTTCTTATATGCCTCACATTTGAATTTTATAGTCTCTTTAGTAGAACCAGCCAGTTATCAATTATCTTGTGCACAGTTTTTCAATTTATAAATCTAGATCTTAGAACCCTTTAGGATCATGGCAGGAATTAAAAGCAAGTCCTGTACCGCCGACTTCAAACTGAAAGTTGCTGGGAGGGCAGAAGAAACAAGCGACAGAGGCAGAGGGTTCGAGGTTGGAGAGTCGTCTGTTCAGAATGGAGCAAGGAGAAAAAGGAGCCGGAGAAAATGAACCTTCGAAAACGCGCACATCGTGGGCCCAAAGTGAAGTGCCTGAGTTGGAGAACGACTTGAAAGAGTGGATTATTTCTCGAAGGGAACCAAGTCAAGCTGTCTCTATTGTTGTAATTCAGATCAAAGCGAAGCTTCTGGCAAATGAAAGAAGAATCCCAGATTTCAAGACAGGTTTTATCTGGATTTTTAAATTCCTGAAAAGGAATGGCTTGGGGTAAAATGACCCCAGAAACCATCTGCAACAGCTTCAGAAAGGCTGGGGTTGTGTACCAGCAGAATACTGATGATGAAGATGAAGAGGCCGAAGGCAGTAACAATGATCACATCAGTTCAGAAGTCACAGAAGAGCACCTGCAGGCAGCCTTGAGATATTTCAATGATGATAGTGATTAGGGATCAGACTTTGGAGAGTTCTGGGAGTTGGATGATGATGATAATGAATGAATAAACTAAAATGGCCCATTTTAAGATGAAAACACAATTTCTTTCAATGATTTTTATTGATTTCAAAGACATTGATTATCAGAAATTATGTTTCAGTTTAAGATTTATGAAAGCAATAAAATGTAAACAACATCTCGTTCTTGTAGTTTTAGGCCTAGGATCATTTCTTACTAATTTCTAGCTCTTTGTCATTCGTGCTTTTTGGTTTCAACATGGCACCCCATTTCCATCATGAGCCCATTCAGTTCACCACTGGTTGCACTTGGTTTAGGAAAATACCTACCTTAAATGAAGTTTCCAGGAGACCCATTTTATCCCAGTAACATTAAATCTGTTGGACAGAAAAAAAAATTGAAATTGAAGTCAGCAACATGTAAAAAAATATTGGTACAGCACA
>NW_004444170.1:3310127-3311148 GCF_000243295.1 Trichechus manatus latirostris | reverse complement strand
AATAGTATTACATTCCTTCTTGGGGCCCTGGAAGCGCAATGGTTAAGAGCTCGGCTGCTCACCTGAAGGTCAGCAGTTCGAATCTACCAGCCGCTGCTTGGAAGCACCATGGGGCAATTCTGCTCTGTCCTATAGGGTTGCTATGAGTTGGAATCGACTGGATAGGAATGGGTTTACGTCCCTTTTTGATGACCTCCTATCTTTATGAAGCTGATTTTTTATTCACTGGTATGATAAAAAGCAAAAATTATTTGCAGTTGAATCAATTCCAGCTCATATTGCAGAGTGTAACTGTGCTCCATAGAGTTTTCGTGGTTGTGACCTTTTTGGAAGCAGATCGCCAGGTCTGTCTTCTGAGACAACTGGGTGGGTTTGAACCACCAACCTTTGTGTTAGTAGCTGAATGCGTAACTGCTTTCAAGGAAAGACCTGTGCAAAAATGAACGTGGGATAGGAGACAAGGGTGGTAGTTCCTGGGTTTGAGTTGTGTGGTGTGCAACAGGAGCACACATCCCATTAGTAAGTCGCTGTGGTTATTTATAAATGAAATAAAAATGTTATTTTTCTCTTTCCATTTATACGTCTTATTTGTTCAAATGGCCACAACGGTGTTAGAGTATAAATACCTAAAGAGTTTTCTGGATCTAATTACTTAATGAATGGACGGGTAGGGTGCTGCTCTTGACCTAGAGGGGCTGTGAACTGAGACAGTTTGAGAACCTCTGTAGGAAGGAGAAAGTCTAACTAGGAGGTCAGATAAGGCCTCTTTGAAGAGACTACACTCCAGAGAGGCCTGAAGTGTGAGAAGGAAGGAGCCATTGGAATGACGAATAACCTTGGTGTTTTAAGAAAGAAAAAGGAATTGGGTGTGGCTAGAATGTAGTGAGCAAGGGGAGAGCGACTAGAGACAACATTGAAGAGGAAGGCAGACACCAGGCACAGAGGCTTTGAGACTCATGACTGGGAGTTTGGATTTTATTCTAAAAATAATGGGAAGTTGCTGAAGGGTTTTAAGCTGGAG
>NW_004444170.1:3304870-3309604 GCF_000243295.1 Trichechus manatus latirostris | reverse complement strand
ATAGGCCTGTACTCAGTTCTTATCCCCTAACAAAGCATGCTCTACCCCTGGAAATTCACGCAACCTTGCTTTCCATCCACAAATGTGCAAAAAGTGAAATACTGATGTTGGCTTTCTCTGTGGTAATCTGTTCCGATTACTAAAATAGTTCCAATGTGCACACACTGTCCAGATTTTTCCGTGGATGTGATTTCCTATACCTTTCTCTCCACATGAAGGCTAGTTCCTCTCCCGAGAATTATTTTGGGCAAGCTCTTTGACCTCAAACTGGAGAAGACCAGGCAGAAGCAGCAGGGAAACCAAAAGGTGCTTTGGATCTGTGAGGATGTGACGGAGGGTGGGGAGGGCATGGTTAGAACATTTGGGAGGGAAGGAGAGGCTTAATAGGGCTGCCAGTTGGCTGGCTCTGCTCTAAATCTTTATCACCAAACCTGGGAGTAAAAGGCAAATCTGTTTTCTTAAAAAGTCACAGTACAGAGTCCTTATTGCTCCAGATTGTATCTTTGTCTCTCTGCAGCTGGAATCTTAATTGGCTATGCTATTTCTGTAACAGCTGCTGGAAATTCTGTCCTTTCTCAAGCTGCTTTGCTGCGTGCACGTACATAGCACATCAGATGCACTTAGGTTTTGTCATTGGCACACAATTGTTTATCGGTGCGCATTTCATTGATGATGGAGCCTGCCTAAAGGGACCACTCAGGAGACCAGGGAAACATGAGCTGCCTCAGGGAGATGGCTTTAAATAAAAGTTTAACAAAACTGCACTAAAAGCCTAGGAGAGTCTGTAAAAAGGTTGTTTAAGGCAGGGGTCCGCCTAATAGGAGACAGGTGTCTAAGGACCTAATTATTAGAAGACAGGGAGAGGGCTCAGTGGCAGGAGAGCTGGGGCCTCTGTAAAATCAGGTGAGGCACCTTTGCATTTCCTGGGAATGGAAAGCAGATTCAGAACCCGAGGGTTTTAACTGCCTCCTTAGCGTCTCCTGAGTCTGGGCATGGTGCTCATTGTCCTGAAATCAAATTCACTCTAAGGCTTGGTTGGCCTGGCAGGAGTCCAAGGCCAGGTGGAAGGGGCTGCAGTTCTGGGATGCTTGCTAAACTAGCAGATCAGCTCCACCCCGTTTCTGTGGGGTGGCTGGGAATTCCCTGAATCCAGAGTTGGATGATGAAGACTTGTTTCTGGATTTATCCCTTTGCTTGTTAAGCAGCTTTCTGTAACCCATTTCCCCACTGGGACTCGGTTTTCTCGTCTCTGACCTGACAGTGTTGGATATGCTTTTCTCTAAGATCCTCTCCAGTTCTTAAATTCTCAACTCCCTTGACTTCTTGGATTTTGTTTCCCATAAAAATGGAGACTCAGTGTACTATAAACATTGATCTGGAGAAGATGTCTCAGTGCAGAGCAAGTGGGCCAACCGATTCCTCTGCTTCCCGCTTAAAGACAAGAACTGTGCTCTGCTGTATGGCCAGTGCAAAATCAGTCTGCTCAGAGGGTGCTCTTGAGGGCCTACTGCAGTGTCGGTGCTGGAAAAATTTAAGAAACATGTTTCATTAAGATGATCATGTTTTTATTTTTTTCATTGTGGTACGTATATATACATATACATATACATATACATTAACCCATTGCCATCTAGTTGATTCCAACTCATAGCGACCCTATAGGACAGAGTAGAACTGCCCCATAGAGTTTCCAAGGAGTGGCTGGTGGATTCGAACTGCTAACCTTTTGGCTAGCAGCTGAATGCTTAACCACTGCACCACTAGGGCTGCATATATATGTATATATTATTTATGTATATGCATATATATACACACAAAAAAAATTTACCACTTCAACATTGTTTTACATGTACAATTCAGTGACATTAATTATAGTCATCATGTTGTACAACCATCACCATGAACTGTTTCCACATTTTTCCATTACCCTTCACAGCAGCTCAGTGTCCCCTAAGCAATGACTCCCCTTTTCCCCTCCCTCCTGCCCGTGATAACCACGAATGTACTTTGGTCTCTATACATTTGCCTATTCTAGCTATTTCCTGTGAGTGGGATCATACAATATTTGCTCTTTTGTGACGGACTTATTTCACTCAGCACAACATTTTTAATGTAGGATGATTGTTGAAGCCTGAATTTTTCACCAACCCTTGATCTTTTGAGTAGCACCTGTCAAGAACATTATTTGTAAAAATTGTCCTTGCCGCTGAAATCTCCCGTAGATGTCTATCAAATGTTTACTAACACCTTAAAATGTTTTAGAAGTTCGAATTATTTTTGTGTCTTTTCAAGTTGTTTATTTACTTTTATTGAAATGCATTTACTTATTTTTCTTTCATTTTAATTCTCTGTGAAATGGATTTTCCATATACTATATTTTAATACAAGACATTCTCCAATTTTCTGAAAAGAGACAATGGAGACAGATGCATCTACAAGGGTTGCTGGAAGGTACTAGAAGCTGAGACAGACAAGGAAAGACCCCACCTGGAGCCGTGTCTGAATTCAAACTTCTAGCTTCCTCATCGGTGAGAAAGTAAATTTCTGTTTTTAAAGCCAAAAAAACCCAAAGAAGATTGTTTCTAATCGTTCATCTACAATTGAATCACAAAATCTAGCACTTACTATCTTTCGGGAACATTCTATCATCTGCAAAGAAGACTCCGACTTCTTTACAGTATGGTATACAAAATAGGAGGCCATTGGTAGACAGTGGTAGAATTGTCGCCTTCCGCCGTGCAGGAGATCCAGGTTCGATTCCCAGCCAATGCACCTCATGCACGGCCACCACTCATCTGTCAGTGAAGGCTGGTGTGTTGCTATGATGCCAAACAGATTTCAGTGGAGCTTCCAGACTAAGACGGACTAGGAAGAAAGATCTGGTAGTCTACTTCCAAAAGTGAAAACCCTACGGATCACAAAAATATGATCTGCAGCCAATTGGAGGGATGGCGCAGGACCTGGCAGCTTTTCATTATCTTGTGTATGGGGTCCCCATGAGTCAGGGGATGACTTGATGGCAGCTAACAAGAACAACAAATATATAATAGAACACAAGAGTTAAGACAGTACTCTCTAGTTCAGACTGCCACATTATAATCCCTGTTCCTACACTTACCGTGTGGTTACAGGGGTGTTCCCTAAGCTCTCTAAGCCTCAGTTTTCTCATATGAAATATGAGGAGAACAAGAGCACCAAGTCATGAGTTTGTTGTAAAAATGAAATGGGATGATTCTGGTAAAGTACTTATTGTCCAGCACATACTAAGCAGCCAACAAATGTTAGCACGTAGACAGACCTTTAAACAGTGCTTATAGTTTATTTTGGGGCCCTGGTGGTGCAGTGGTTAAGCATTTGCTGCAAACTAAAAGTTTGGCAGTTTGAATCCATCAGCTGCTTCTTGAAAACCCTATGGGACAGTTCAACTCTGTCCTGTAGGATCACTATGAGTCGGAATCAACTAGACGTCAATTAGTTTGTTTGTTTTTGTTTTGTTTTATATTTTATTTAGGAAAGGAATTCAGATCTATTTGATAGAATTCAGGCACATGAATAGAAACTTTGCTGAAATAGTAGATTAAAATAATAATGAAAAATGATGAATACTGAATTACGGAAAAGGAGAGGAAGCACAGCCCAGTGGCTAAGAGGATGAAGTCTGGAGTCTGTCTGCCTGAGTGTGAATCTCAGCTTGCCTTTCTAATTCCTGCATCATGTTGGGGAACAGCAGGTATTTGACCTCTGTAAGGAGCCCTGGTGTGCAGTGATTAAGAGCTCGGCTCCTAACCAAGAGGTCAGCAGCTCAAATCCACCAGCCTTCCTTGGAAACCCTATGGGGCAGTTCCACTCTGTCCTGTAGGGTCGCTATGAGTCAGAATCGACTCGATGGCAATGGGTTTGGTTTTTTTGGTTTACTGCCTTGTAAAATTGGAATAAACAGTCATAGTATTTAACTCATGATAAATACTCATATTTATCTCATATTCTAAGATGGAATCTTATAGGCCAATGAGTTCATTCCCTGCTTTATCAGGAATGATCTTTAAGAATCCCTGATAGACATAAAACAGTGTTTTGATTGCTCAGAAGTCAGATTTTCATCCATTTTGCGTTTATAGAGTGTAATGATCAGCGTGGATGCACATGAAAAGTCTCTGAGGTCATAGAAAACAGCGATCACACAGTTCACATGTTTTTCTCCTAGGAAAGTCATGGAATTGCACTTAAGTCATTTCCTTCCATACATCTACCAATGCAACCAACTTTGCTGAGCATCTGTCCTCTCTGTATGAGGCCCTGTGTTAGGTTCTCAGGATTAAAATGTAAAGACACAGTCTTTATCATTAAGAGTCTTACAGTCTTGCCGAATGTGGAATGGGGATGGGGCATAAGAAGTGAGCCGTTACATCTGATGTGATCGTTTCATGTGATGTCACTCCAGGAAAGGACACAGTAGGAAGAACACCTAACCTGGTTGGAGGCAGTCAGGAAAGGTTTCCCACGGGAGGTGGAATCTTAAGGCAGGAGTACATTCCAGGGTGACAAGCAGCAAGGGCCTCTAGGTAAGAGGCAGCTTGGCTCACTCAGGTAGCCAGATCATATTTCAGTGGGCTGGGCTGAAGTTGTGAGCAGAGGCGTGGTTAGAGGTGAAGGGACCAAGAGGGACCTGATCTCGATGCCCTCATGTATCATTTGAAGGAAGCTCGAATTTTAATACTGCGGATAGGAAGAATT
>NW_004444170.1:3301727-3303708 GCF_000243295.1 Trichechus manatus latirostris | reverse complement strand
TTCACATTCTGCTTTGTACTGTTTGTGAACCTGCCATCATGTCGATTAGATGATAATCCCGTAGCAATCAGGGATTTTGTTTTGTCCACCATGTGAATGCCACATGCGTAGATGCACAAAGTCTCTGTGGTACCCCAGAGTCACTCCACGAGTGTATGTTACACTGAGCTAATGTGTATGTGAAGCATGAAATCAAGGACCAAATTAAAACTGGAATTGTGGAAAGAAAGAAATCACTTGTGATTTGGATTTTAAATTTCTAACTAATACACACAAGGAGAAAAAAAGTAAGATAGAAGAATAGATAATTTCTGCATAATCAGGTACAATTGGGTAGTAAATAATTTGGGAATTGGCTGTGGCCATTGTGGCATTGTCTTGGCATGCATACGGGAGCAGGAAGATGAAGTCCTTGAGTTCTCTCCCCCTGAGTCATATTGGGTCCCTCTGTCCTGAGTGACGAAGCTGTCTTGGACAGACTTGATCCAAAGGCAAAAAAGTGGCTAGAGTATTAAAACTTACAGTTCTTAAACTACTAGCTCAGCTGAGTGCAAAAAATGTTGATATAAAAACAAGGAAAAAAAAAGAGGCAAAAAAAATTAGCTCAATATAGCAATAGGATAAATTATAAATACATAAATTTTGGGCAAAAATTTTAGCTGAGGATGGGTGGGAGTGGCTGAAGAAACTTGGGTCATTTCAGACAAAGAGAGGGGCTAGTTATGTTAAAATATCCTCATGAATCAGAAAGTTTGACACGCAAAACTGGGCTTTGAATTCGTTTTACTTTTGCAGAGGTTTTGAATTCCATTTCTCCGACTTCCTCTCCCCCCACCTCCTTAGCTGTTAGTCCTGATCACCTTGGGAATCTGAGGAAAGAGTTGGGAGAATGCACACAATGTCCTGGCTGCAATTCAGGGGTTCTTCTTCTGAGGCCTTCCGTGGACCTTTGAGGCCTCCTTGCACCCAAATGGACAGCTCTAGATGGTTTAGGGGGTTACTAAACGATTCCTTTGCACAGGCTCTCCTCTTCGGGTTCAGTTTCTGAACTCTGATCCAGTGTCTGTGATGCTCCCCGGCCTCTGGCCAGCAGCATTGCATTGCTCTGCACATTTCCTTATCTGAGAGGCAGCAAACAAATGCTGGAATGCTTCGGCAGAATTAAGTTCCTTTTTATTTTCTTTTCACACGATTTCTCAGTGTCATCAATAAGAAAGGCTCCGTCTGAGAATTGCGTGGAAGCCTTGGCTAAGGATTATCTAGGAACCAGTCAGCACGTTGGCGTCTTGTGTCTCAGATCTGCCATCTTGAGTACATGTTGACGAAGGAAGCAAATGCTCTTACTGCCTGCCAAGCCTTGGATTAGTTCAGCTGCCAACAAGGAGGCACTGATAATTTACTCGGAAGAGTGAGCATGCCGGGCAAAGCAGTTTAGTTTTGTTTTGGGTTAAAACAACAGAAATTTATTCTATCACAGTTATGGAGGCTAGAAGTTGAAAATGAGGGTGTCAGCAGTGCCATGCTCACTCCCAAACCTCGTTCCTTTCTTGCCTCTCCCCACTTCTGGCGGTCCCAGGCTTTCCTCAACTTGTTGATCCTGCTCCAATCTCTGTAGTCACCTGGCACCTCCCCTTTGCGTCTGTCTGCATCTCTTCTCCCCCTTTGCTGGCACACCAGTTGTAATGACTCCATCTTAGTTACATCCACAGCAACCTTATCTCTAAACAAGGTCACGTTCACAGGAACAGGGGTCGGGACTTCAACGTATCTTTTTTAGGGGACTCAATTCAACCCACGACACATGGAATCTAAGAGAAACTGTGAGTTACAGATAACCGAATTACAAACCCAGTATTTGGAAAAGAGTCCAAGCAAGATGAAGGCTGCTTTTTTCTTTGGTTTGTTTCCATTTCTTTACCTGTCCATTTTTTAATTTGTTCAATAAATGTTTGTTATCACCTGTCATGTGATCCTGTCAGGT
>NW_004444170.1:3297467-3299819 GCF_000243295.1 Trichechus manatus latirostris | reverse complement strand
TAATAAACTGGGCAGAATAACACATTCTAAATCTGGGTAATTTTGTGATCTTAGCTTTTCTTTTTCTTTTTTCCTATTTATGATCATTTCTGTGATGAATTTTATTTTAGAATGTAATTATTGTTACAACCTGAATTTGTATATTTTTACATTTTGCTTTATATAAAACTGAGTTTTTTTTTTTCAGTTAAAAAAAAAAGAAAGTTAATTCTAAGGGCATGGAGTATCATCAAGTCAAAAGATGGAGTCTTCCTGTGGAGCTCACTTCCTGTGGCAAGTGGAAAGTCTATTTTTCCCTGAAAATGATTTTTTGAAGGTTGTAGATGACAGGGTTGGGAAAAATTAATTCACAAAGTGTTTCGTAAAGTATAAAACATATTCCTTATCTATTAAACTTCTTCCATGTGGTGTCCTATGTATTTTGAGGATGGGGTCTGAGGAACTCACCTTTTTTATTAGGGTGGTTGGCAGCTGAGCTTTCGATCAAGCATCTGGGGTTTTGCTGGTTCAGAGCCATCACAGTAGTGGTCACCAGGAATGGGAAGGAGGGGAAAAAGGAAAGTCTTTGCTTAGGGGCTGTCCCGTAGAGTCGCTATGAGTCGGAATAGACTTGACAGCAAAAGGTTTTGCTTCGGGGCCACTGAGTTTCTGTTAATGAAGATGGAAAAATTTGGAAATGAATTGTGGTCGCACTACATAATAGTAGTAACGTGGAAAGCCAATCTTCTGACAAAGGATACCTTACCATTATACTCACGTGACCAGAAAGTTGTAATTCCAAATGGCAGTGACACCAGTAGCTAAGATTACTCAGGTTTATGGTCACAGTCAAAGTGATGAATTTTTTTATTTATATAAGTTGAATGTCACTAGACATCCCAAACTGTGGGTACAAATGAAGTAACTAGACCTAGATTTTAACAGCTTGAAGATGTGGACAAATTGGAACCCTCATCTGTTGCTAATGGAATGCAAAATGGTGCAGTGGAAAACAGTTTTGTAGTTCCTCAAAAAGTTAAACATAGAATTACCATATTATTCAACATTTCAACTCCTAGAAATATACTCAAAAGAATTGAAAGCAGGAACCCAAAGAGAAGCTCGTACACCAATGTTCGCTTCAGCACTGTTCAGAATAGCCAGAATGTGGAAACAGCCTAAACATCAATCACTAGATGACTGGATAAGCAAAATGCGGTACACAAATACAATGGCATATTACTCAGCGATGAAGAGAAACGAAGTCCTGATACATGCTATGGCATGGACGAAATTTTAAAACACTGTGCTGGATAAAATAAATCAATCACAAGAGGACAGATACTGTATGATCTCACTTATAAGAAATATTAGTGTAGGAAAATGTTCAGAGACCAAACTTTATTAGCTGTCTTAGTCTGTGTTCTCCCCAGGAGCAAAACCAGTGAAATGTATATTTATATAAATATACATATAAATACATAGAGATTTACCTCAAGGACTTGGTTCAGACAAGTATGGGGGCTGGCAAGTCCCAAATACGTGGGTCCGGTGGCAAGATGGAGATTTCTGATGGCCCATGCAGTTGCAGGGGCTGGTGAATCCCAGATTTGCAAGTCAGGAAGCAGGCTGGAGAATTCTGCAGGCTTATTCCCCAAGAATAGGAGGCCAGGTGATAAGAAGAATGTAGGGTTGAGAGAGAGAGAGTGAGCTTAGCCAGTGCATCCGTTTACATACTGGAGGCAGGCCACACTCCCAAGCAAACTCCCCTTTCAGCTGAGTGACTGCTCACGTCAGATCAGAAACTGGAAGGTTTATATTACTTTATGGAAGAAACCTAGTCCAGTGTCTGCGAAACCACAGAGAATCATAGCCTAGCCAAGTTAACACATAACACTAGCCATCACATTAGCAGTAAGCAGGAGTGGGAAGGAGGGGGAGAAGGAAAGTCTTTGCTTAGGGGCTGTCCTGTAGGGTCGCTATGAGTCGGAATCAACTTGGTGGCAATGGGTTTTGCTTAGGGGACACTGAGTTTCTGTTAATGAAGATGGAAAAGTTTGGAAATGAATTGTGGTGATGGTTGCGCAACATAATAAACATAACCAATGTTACTGGACTGTATGTGTAAGAAATGTTTAATTGGCAAATGTTTTGTTATATATATATATTTCATTACAGTAAAAATAAACAAATAAAAACAATAATGGTGATTATAACAATAATAGAGTAACTACTCCAACAGTTAAGTGCTCAGCTGCTAACTGAATGGTTGGCAGTCTGAACCAGTGGCTCTCTGAGAGAAAGGCCTGGCAATCTGCTTCCACAAAGATTAAAGCCAAGAAAATCATATGGAGGCAGTTCTGCTCTGACACA
>NW_004444170.1:3295281-3297072 GCF_000243295.1 Trichechus manatus latirostris | reverse complement strand
TATATTTGTTGTCATTATTATTATTGGGTCATCCCAAATGTCTTGGGCTAGTTTTCAACATTTTTCGACGTGACCTTATCTTTACTACTCAAAATAATTTCATTGCATTAAGTTCCTCAACAAACGGGTTGATTTACCTGTTTTCATCTCACCCAGGAATGAGAACCATTGTCTGGCCAACATTTAAAAAACAATCAAGCAAACAAAACAAAAAATAGTTGCTGTAGAGTAGTTTCTGACTCGTGGCAACCCCTGAATGTTGTAAATGGGAAACACTCTCTTTTAAGTCCACCGAGAAGTGCCTAGAAGCAAGGTTTGATGATCTACTTCTGAAAAATCAGCCATCGAAAACCATATGGAGCACAGTTCTACTCCAACAGACGTGTGGTCACCTGGTCAACATCAGATGTTTCCTTTTCTTCCTCAGTGCCACCAACCAGCAACTTTTCTTCCCTTTCCCCACCTGGCATTTCCATTCAGGTCACTGTCACCAGGAGCTGACCCTACTCCCCCAATCCAATTTAATTATTCTTCTCATTTTGCAAAGAGGCTGAGAATGGATTAGTTTGAACCCCCAAGGATTCTAATTTAGTGGGGAAATTTTTTAAAATAATATTTTATTGTGTTTTTGGTGAAGGTTTACACAGCAGTTTAGGCTTCCTTTCAACAATTTCTACACAAACTGTTCAGTGATATTGGTTACATTCTTCATGATGATTGAACATTCTCGTTATTTCCATTGTGGTTGTTCTGTTTCCATTAATCTAGTTTCCCTGCCCCTTTACATTCTCATCTTTATTTAAATTGCTGACTATTTGCTCTCATATAGGTGATTTTTCAATGAAGCACAGTACTTATGAGTGATATTCATTATTTTGTGAACCAATTTGTTATTTATCTAACAGGTAACCTCAAGGTTAGTTTTGGGTAGTTCTCTAGTTTCAGCCAGTCCAGTAAGTCTGCTTTTTGTTTGTTTGTTTTGCTTTGTTTTGGGAATTTGAGGTTCTGGTCCACATTTTTCTCCTATTATATCAGGGTCCATATATTGTGGTCCTGATTAGAACTGTAGGTAGTGGTAGCTGGGCACCATCTAGTTCCTCTGATCTCAGGGTAGTAGTGGGAAATGAATTAAACCTCTACGATTACTTGATCTCTTTCTTTCCTTTTGCTTCTAGGATCTCTGCACATTCTAACCACCTATCTTTCCATTTCCATCCTATATCTACCCACTTATTCTATTGATATTGCTTTCCCAAAGATCTTGGTCTTTCAACTTGTTCAGCCCAATGTTCTTTTTACAATTCTCATTCTCCTTTTCTCTAAAGCAGTGGTTCTTCTTCCTCTACCAGCAGCATCAGCAAAACCTGGGATTTGTAAATCTTTGGTTTAACAAATCTGTGCTTTAACAAGCTTTCCAGGTGATTCAGACGCATGTTAAGGTTTGAGAACCGCAGCTCTAGGGCTACACAATTAGTAGCCCTATGCAATTGCAATTAGTAAACAAGAATTCCTTGTTCAAAATCTCTTCTACTTTGCTTATATTTTAAAATTTCGATTCCTTTATTGCAGTAAAGGAATACATTAGTACACATAGCCCCAACTTACAATGGGGTTCCATTCTGATGACTCCATTGCTAGTTCTGATGTAAGTCGAATATATCCTTTTTCTTTTAGTTTTCATTATTATGGCCTTTTATTATCAGTATCTTTATAAATCCAATCTTTATTTGTCTTTGGGGGTTGGAAACATTAAATATAAACTTACAGATATATTTTAATATACACATACAT
>NW_004444170.1:3282489-3284061 GCF_000243295.1 Trichechus manatus latirostris | reverse complement strand
GCCTGGCTCACAAGACCCTACATAATCTGGCCTCCATTGTCTTTCCGCTCTCGTTTCTGCTAGTAGACCACTGCTCCCTCCTTTCCCACGAAACTTATCTTCAGACATACTCCTGCCTTTGCACTGTTTCTTCTGCCAAGAACACTCTTCTAGATATTGTTTCCTCACCTCTTTTAAGACCCTGCTTAGAGGCCACTTTTTTAGTGAGGCCTTCCTTGACTGCAGTATTCAAAATTACAACTCCCTTCGTGGAATTCTTAACTCACTTCCTTTTCTATTTTTGCCGTAGTAGGTTTCAACTTCTAACCTGTTACGCTTATTTATTTTGTTCGTTGTCTGTCTCCCCCCATTGGAATGTAAGCCCAGTGAGGACAGACTTGTGTGTTGTTCCACAGATGTGCCCTCAGTGTCCTAGAGAGTGCCTGACACAGGGTAGGTATTCAACAAATATTTGCTAGATTAACGAATGGAAAGTTTGGTTAAAATGTGTTATTAACTACGAGCCAAATATACATTTAGACAGAAACACATATAACGTATGTTATTAAGTATTTTTTTTTAAATCTGATATTCTAGTCTTTTTCTTTAACTCTTTTGTTTTGCTTTCATAACAGCTGTTGTTGTTGGTTATGTTTGAGTCAACTCCAAGTCATGGAGACCCGTCTACAAGAGAACAAAGCATTGCCTGGTCCTATGCCATCTTCAGCAATGAAGATGTTGAACAATGGCTCAAGTCCATTGTTGTGGCCACTGTGTATTTTGAGTGCCTTCCATCATAAGGGGCTCATATTCCAGCACTAGATTAGACAACATTTTGTTATGACCCGTAGGGTTTTCACTGGCTAATTTTTAGAAGTAGATCACCAGGATGTTCTTTCTAGTCTGCCTTAGTCTGGAAGCTCTGTTGAAACCTATTCATCACAGGTCATCTGCTGGTATTTGAAATACCAGTGGCATAGCTTCCAGCATCATAGCAACACTCAAGCCACCACAGTATAACAAACTGGCAGGTGGTGGTCATAGCAGGTAGTCCACTCTGACTGCAAAAAAGGCTAGTCTTACTTACACCTCTTGGTTGTTGGGTCCATGTATTTTGGCTATCGGGAAACATAACACTATATAAATGATGTTACTTCCTAAGCTGGCATCTTAGCCTTTATCAGATTATTCCACCATTCTTTAGTCTGACTGCTTCTGGGTGAAGGGACGTTTAGTAGGTATTGGTTATGCCTTCTTTGCTGAAACTCTTTTACCATAAAATGAGTACTTGATCTGAAACAATGTTGTTTGGTATACAATATTAATAGACCAAGCATTCTGTAAGTCCTCAGAGGGTGGTGCTGGTTAGGGCATGGTGGACATTGAAGGCAAATACATATCTGGAGTACAGGTTGATTCTTTTAAGAATAAATTTGCTGCCTCCTGTAGGAAGACAGAAGTGCAATGTAGTCTCTCTGCCACCACCTTGTTGTGAGGCTGGCTTCCTCAGAGGATGATGCCATTGTAAGGGCTCAGTGTCTGTCTCTGCTGCTGGAAGATTAGAAATTCAGCAGCGTTAGTCACTAGATTAGC
>NW_004444170.1:3277029-3280967 GCF_000243295.1 Trichechus manatus latirostris | reverse complement strand
GATTGTGTAATGTCTTTTATTATTATTTTTATTTCATACCCCCTTTTCTTTAAGGAGTATATGATTTCTAGTCCCCATTGACTTTGGATTTGGCCATGTGACTTGCTTTGGCCAATAGAATGTGAGTGAACACAAGGTATACTATATCAAACTAACATTTTAGAGGCATTGCACGTCTCTGCCAGGTATTTTTGCTCCTTGTCTACTCTCATGAGAAGAGTCTGTCTCAGTTAGGGACTGAGATTTCAAAGTTTTCTGTTTGAAGCAAAGCTTACTGCTACAGGCTAATTCATCCATGTAACTCTTTAAAAAAAAATAATTTTAATAACCCTTTCTTGTTAACACAACCTACTTTTAAAAAAAGAACTAGTTTTGCTAATACAGTTCTAAACTATAAAGCTTATTTTTAAACTGTATATTTTTCCAAATTTTATCATTATGTGCCTTTTCCTCTAATTGTTCCCCAGTATGCTAAATTTCAAATCATAAAATATTATTTCCAACAGTTCAAAATAACTGGCTTTATTGCCTCTAATTTTTATAACATGCTAAGATAAGTAGCTGCGACTTGTGATTCCTTCTCTCTCTCTCCATGCAGACTTTCTCACATGTATACATCAAGCCCACTCTACAGGTGGCTGGGGGAGGAGAGAGGGCGGTGAGGAGGAAGGAGCAAATGGCCTGGTATTTTCTGTCTGCCTTCGCAGACGGCAAGTCCACTCCCTAATTAGCATCAGTGTAAATGTCAACAAATTGAAGGCATATTTTCTCTAAGTGAAATTCATGTTTCCCCTGTCCACGTTAGGTGAGGGGTGCAATTAGTATCACAGTAACAATAACAAAGATATTCCAAAGACTTCCATCCTATCCCCCCGCCCCAGTTGAGGGAACTCCACCTTAGTCCCAATCAGTTGTGGGTTTCTCTAGCTGGTATTTCCCGTGTGCTTACAGAAGTCCCCCTCTTGGCCGGATAAAGCACTCATAGAACACCATTTCTTTCCTCCTCTCCCACTCTGGCTCCTCATGTTGCTATCTCCTGGCACTGTTGACTCTCTGCTATATACTGGTGCTATTTTTCTGTTTAAGTGTAATCTGATATAGGTCACTGCTCGAGTTGCATTGTCTGCTTCGTGTTCCAACAGTCATTGCAGAAGAGGACACCCTCCTCACCCACTTCTGCCCCACTCTGTTACTCAGATTCTGATGCTCCGCTGTTGTGTTATACTTTCTACTTATTTCTGAAAGTAGAGAGAAATGGCCATTTCAATTTTTTTCCAGTTGTTCTGCATTTCGGTTTACTCTGCCTTTGTCTCTGGCGTGAGGCCATGGGGCTCTGACCTGGGGATAGCTTGAGTGACAGTCCAGGTGCTGTACTGACCATTGCACTTCCAGGCTGGCAGTGATTCACACGAGTTCTCTGCCCCCTAGTCCTCTAGTCATGCCGAAACTGTATGAGCCCTACAAGGCATAAGGTTTATCTTAATTTGCTGGAGTATAAATTTTCTTTTCTTTTTCAGAATGATGGCGATTACATAAAATAACGTAGAAAAGCTATGCCATGTTATTAGAAACACTTTTGAGTATTATTAAAAGTCTCAGAGTACTTTTTTGATCAGAAAGAATGACCTTGGATCTGTATGTTGGTTGTTCCCAGTACTATTAATTTCAGACATCTTTGGCGTAGATGATGAGTTAATAAACGAAAACAAAAGCATAAGCTTTCTCACTGCTAATGCCAAAACATTATCACAACAACCTGCAATTTATATCTATAGCATAATTTCAGATAGCACAATAATCTTTTTTTTTTTAAATATCCAGTGTTGGAATGGCACCTTATTAATGTTTTCTAGCTGTCAAGGTTTCATATATTTGTAGTGTTCAGAGCTACGCAAGAAGCAGTGCTGCCAGTAGTTACAAAGTAATCCCGATGTGACATGTTTGGAAAAGAAACACTGAGAATAGTTGAATTTATACCAAGGAGATAAAAAAAACCCCATGCCACCTAGAATATAGTTACTCTGTGTTGTGTGTGTGTGAGTGAGTGGGTGGGCGGGTGTATGTGTATGCACGGGTGACTTCTAATACTTCTAATGCAGCCTTATTAAAGCAATTGTAAAAACTCTCAACTGTGCTAAGAAAAACCTTCTTATCTCCCTTTGCTGTCTTTATTCGTATTTCGTTTGCCATTTCTTGGTGTACTGCATTCTTCTTGGCTCATGCCAATTTGTTTTGCAAGTGTCTTGGATTTTTATAGGATTTTCATTAGTTTTGTAAAGATTTCCCAGTCTCTGCATATACATATGTTCAAGGGCTAAATTTTAATTATAGTCTTCATCAATACTAATTAAAGGAGGTGGTTTTCATCAACGAGCATTGCGGATTTTCTAACGTTTGTTTTTTGGAAAGGACTATTTCTCTAGGTGCCTGGCACTGTAGCTCTCCTGTGCCGACATCTGCTCAGACGTCTCTGTGTTCTTTGATGTCTGCCTTTGAAAGCACTGAAAAAGTTTTAAAGCCCGTAGATTTTCAGCTGGAGGATGTTTTAGATTGAATTAAAGCAGGAATTGGCAGAGTAATGGACTCTCCCATGTATCCATTGCAACACTGTTAAATATCTCCTCTAACTACAATGGCCTGCCTAGAGTTTTACAAGGTAATGATTTTGCATCTGGTCACGATTTCCTTGTGACAAGTCTTTACGTTTGTGAACATCTTGCTGCTGCTGCATCTTAAGTGCTAATTTCTTCTGATATTTGTGCTTTGGACCTTTTTCAAAAGCTTTGCTGTATTGGTAAGACATGGTTTTATCCCACTTTCCTCATTAAGGATTCTCTAGAATACATCAGGCTCAAAGTCCCTCAGCGGGACTATTTTTCTGTGATAGAATTGATCATCAAGTAAACTAAGCTTTTCCATGAATAATTGATGTTGATAGGATATAAGATTTTTGTTACTGTTAGACTAACACTCCCTTCAATAAGGTATATATATATGCTTAATGGTGCTGCGCTGGTTTCGGTGGAGCTTTCAGACTTAAACCAGGAAGAAAGTCCTACTGAGCTACATCTAATGAAAACCTGTGGATCATAACTATCCAATCTGCAACTAATCCTGGGGTTGTCAGAGGACTGGGCAGCTTGTTGTTCTGTTACGCACGGCGTCACCATGGATCGGGGTCCACCAGCAGCAACTAACAACAATAACAGGACCAAAAATGGAGATACAACTAAGAACTATAAAGGGCTTTAAAATTCTTGAATGGGGAAGAACGTTCCAGAATATGTGGTACTGTGTGTATTCTGTATGTTTTCTATTAGTCTAATTCATGTTTGCTGCACTAAAAAAGAAATTTCTCTGACCTAACAAAAATAATGATTTATTTTTTGCTTTTATCACAGTCTGAAGTAGGCGGAGGACTCTCTTTGTAGTGGTTACTCGGGGCTCCAGTCACATGTGTTCTGTGATGCTGCCCCTTAAACACAAGCTCTCCACAGTCGCAGGGGCAGGGAAGAGAGAGCTGGGCCAGCCGGTGTGTTCTATGGCCTGTCCCGAAGTGAAATACATTCATTCCATCCAGGCAGAATCCATCTTAGTGATTCCAAAGCAAGAAGAAAGCAAGAAGGGGAAATGGAATTGGTGATTATTTACTAAGTTTCTGCTATATTCTATAAAGGGAGTTGCATAAAATTTATAAATTAATTTGGAGACGACTGACGTTTTACCCTATGATTTCTTGACATCCAGGTATTCTTCAGAGCAGTGGTGGCACAGTGGTTAAGAGCTCAGGCTGCTAACGAAAAGTTGGCAGTTCGAATCCACTGGCAGTTCCTTGGAAACCCTATAGAGCAGTTCTCCTCTGCCCTATAGGCTCGCTTTCAGTCGGAATCGACTGGACGGCAATGGGTTTGGTCTGGTTTGCGTATTCTCCATTTATT
>NW_004444170.1:3274753-3275762 GCF_000243295.1 Trichechus manatus latirostris | reverse complement strand
ACCATAATTTGTTTATCTATTCCTCCATTGATGGGCACCTAGGTTGTTTCCGTCTTTTTGCTTTCATGAACAGTCCTGCAATGAACATGGGTGTGCATATATCTATTCACGTGACGACTCTTATTTCTCTAGGGTATATTTCAAGCAGTGGGATTGCTGGTTTGTATGGTACTTCTATTTCTAGCTTTTTAAGGAAGTGCTAAATCGATTTCCAAAGTGGTTGTACCATTTTACAGATTAATATTTCTGATAGAAAAAAAAAGCTATTGATTTTTGTATAATATTTTGTAACCATTCTTCCAGGGAGCTCTTAGTAGTTCAGATACATTTTCACATTTTTCCTGCTTAAAATATGAAGGAGTACATGAGATTTCCCTTTATGATTATCAATTTCTCCTTTTTTCCTATCAGTTTTTGCATTATATATTTCTATGATATATATTTTAAGGCTAATAGATAATCCTCACTGCTGTATCTTCATGGTAGACCATACACATTAATATCTGTCCTTTTAATTTAATTTTGACTTTGACTCACAATAGTACTGTAACCCTTGTTTACTTTTTGTTATTATTGCTTGATAGAACTTACTGATGTTTTATTTTTAGCTTGTAAATTGCTTTGTTTTGTTGGGTGTTGATAGTTTATTTTGGAATCTTTAAATATCCAATCTGAGAGTCTTGCTTTTCAAAGGGGAGTTTTTCTCATCTTGTCCATAGTCTTAACTGTTAACATCTGTCACACATCTGTCATCATTCTATGCTTTCTTATTCATTCCATACTTCCTAACTTTTATTGTAAGCATGTTTTTCTCACCTCTCATTTTCTCTATCTAATAATATAGAAACTATATGTTCTATTGTCATACAACCTTCTGTTATCAACAGATATTTCAAAAACATTTTTGAAGCTATATTTTCTAATGTTCAATGGCAGAAATAAATTCTATTGACATCCTCATGAAGTACATGAAAATTATTACATTTATTTCTTTTAAACCAGTACCAGC
>NW_004444170.1:3267296-3273144 GCF_000243295.1 Trichechus manatus latirostris | reverse complement strand
TAAATTTCTGCTTGCTTCTTGTCTATATGTCTTTTAGAATCTGTCTGTGGTCTTACAATCTCATATTTCAAACATTGTCCAAAAAAAAAAAAAAACAAACCTTGTGCTTTCTATTGGAGTTACAAAGCAGACACTTCTAAAATGTCTTCTTGCAATAATTTGATTTTCCTCCCCTTTCTTGTGGTATGCTTTCCTTCCCTTTTGTCTTTTGTTTTAGACTCTATTTGCAGAACATTTTTTTCTGTTTACTCATCTTTAAATTATGCAAAATTTATCCATATCTGCTCTTTCACCTATAAAGAAAGTAAATTGATTCTTATGAGATCTCTTTTATGTTCAGAGAAATCTGTTTTATTACATTAAAGTGAAGTACATATTACAGACTAAGATAGAAATGGCTACTAATAAGCAAGGGAGTAAATAAAAATTTTCCTAGTGAACATAAAATATTATAAAAATAAAATCAGTTAAAAATCTTAAAGATAAAATTTTATTTCATTCTAAATTAGCTACTGGACTCAGTTGTTATAGGAAGCTTTCTTTTCTTCAGTTCTTATATTAAGATTATGAAAATCCTAACTAAAAGGTATGAGTTTTTTTTTTTTTTTTAAAGAAAGATATTCTATGTCTGAATGAATGCGTATTTTGATTTAGTGGTATATGAAATAATAGATATTGGAGGATATCCATTTTCTACTCTAAGTATTTGATTGGTTACTTATTTCCTAGAGTTCTCAGTGTGGTAATTCCTTTGCCAGTCACAATCTTTCCTCTACCTATTGTTCAGCTTTTCCAGACTGGGACAGACCAAGGAACTATTTCGTAGACCCCCTTTGCAAGCCCAGGTCATCCTTAAATCATTTCCAGTGCCAACGACCCTACTACTCAAGTTTTCTGTAAAGGACCACCTTGTAAGCCCTATCTAAATCAGAATATTCTAGAATCACCTCAATTTAAAACTGATTCCAGGTGGGTCTCTGCCAGTATAGAGTGGATCTTCCAGATTTATATGCACAGATGATACAAGGTCAATGTCTTGGACTGAGAGAGGAAAGGCCAAAGGCCTTTCTAGCTTTGAGTCATTCATCATAGTGCCAAACTTCCATTCTGTAGTCCCTTTGTCTGTATTAATCGACTTAAATTTCCTAGCTGTAAACTCCTGTAAAGTACCTCATAACTTTATAGCTGGGCACTAAAAGGTGTTTTAGCTTCAGTTTTAGATTTTCTACTTAGAGGTCCCACTTTCTGACATGAATAATTAGCCAGAGAACTGACTTATCCAAATTCTTCAAACTCAGTTTATTCAAGAAGGTTTTATCCATGGTTTACTGCTATCTCCATCCATGAGCCTTTTGGGCATACTTTGTTTTTCAGTCTTTCTGGGGAAAAGTTGGGGACAGGAACAAACATAAGTAAAGGACCGCATCTTCATTCTTCAATGTATCTTAGTTATGATGAGTGAAAAAGTAAATTCAACAGATCATGTTAACTTGAAAATAACTTTCTCCTTCTGAAACACAAGTGAACGGTCTGGTCTCGAATGAGAACATCATGGAGGCATTTTGATTTGATAGTGGCTAACAATATGATAGTTTTTATTTGATATCTTTTCTTACTGCAAGTTCTTAGTGACCTCATCTTTAATTGTAAAATATGTTTAAACCCCCTAGATGAAGGAACTCAGTCTAATCCAAGGGCTTTTAAAGATCTACTGAGTGCTGGAATGTCTGTCGTTGTCTTTAGTTGCCAGCTCTGACTTATGGTGACCTTATGTATAACAAAACGAAACTTTGCCAGCTCCTGTGCCATTGTCACAACTGTGGGTATGTTTGAGCCCATTGCTGCAGCGAGTGTGTCACTCTAGCTCGTGGAGGGTTTCCCTCGTTTTCACCGACCCACTGCTTTATCAAACATGATGTCCTTTTCTATCCATTGGCCTTTCCTGAAGACGTGTCTAAAGTAAGCAAGTTGAAGTCTTGTCATCCTTGCTTCTACAAAGCCTTCTGGCTGTATATACTACAAGACTGATGTCTTCATTCTCACGGAAGCCCACAGTAAACGTCTGCAGGCCCTTAAAGAGGATAAGCAGTTTCTTGCCTTTCTTTGTGAGTGCAAGAGTTAGTAAAGCATAATCTTTTTCTTCATTAAATTAAAATCCAAGTATGAAGAAAAACTTATAGGTTCTTGTTGAATATCTGGTTAGACTAATTGGTCAAGGTCACCAAAAGAGCTACTTGAGTTCAGGCTCTGTAAGAAAGAAAAAAATTATTTTGAAGAAATTTCCCTGAGATTATTCAGGGTCACTATTCAGTGAGAATGTTAACACAAAGGAATAACCTTTAAGATAAATAATTAATCACAACTTCCTTTAAGAATATAGAGTACTCATAAGTGAAGAAAATAGTATCGTCTTGGTTTGAACTGAATAAAATTTCAGTGCCATTGTTATTATTTTATTTATTTAAAAGAAAGAATGTTTAAGAATTTTATAATTTTATGGCCTAAGAAAAGAAGGATTTTCACTGCAAATATGTATAATATAGTTTTAAACACAGTTTCATGTAGTGTCAGTCTGGAGTTTTCTGACTTCTAAGTTCATCATTTTCTGTAACTTCATATTAGAATAGAGTTGCCAGATAAAATACAAAATTCCCAGTTAAATTTGAATTTCATATAAACAATGAATAATGTTTCTACTATAACCAAAAAAAAAAAAAAAAGTTGCCCCAGAGGGTTTCCAGGGAGCGGCTAGTGCATTCGAACTGCCAACCTTTTGGTTAGCAGTTGAGCTCTTAACCAGTATGCCACCAGGGCCCCTTCTACTATAAATAAGCCCCAAATATTTCTGGGGATATTCTTGTGTTAAAAAATATTCATTTCTTATCTGAAATTAAAATTTAACTTGATGTCCTCTATTTTTATTTGCTATGTCTAGAAACCATATATTAGAATTTTAAAAAATCGTCCCTTCAGAATGCAGGTTATAAGATAATTTATCTAAATAGTTTACTGTCATAAAATTAGAACAAGAAGATTTTATTTTCCCAAATCTTATTTTGAGACAAGAATATAGGATTTTTAATGGAGAAGACCATTAACCTTTGAATTAAAATAAGATGTCATGAATAGTCAATAATCTTCTGTAACAGCATTCTCAATGAAATATTTTACAAGGAAGAGATAAAAATATGTCAGCCAGGACTTATCTTCACCTATGCACCTTCATTTACTTGGAAATAATCATTCATTCTTGAAATAGCCATCCCTTGTTTATATACTGTACCTATGTAATCTAAAAATAAATAGATTAATATCTTTGCTAACATTAATTTCATGAGTTTACTTGAAAACATATAGAAACATGAAGTTAGGTGATATTTAAATCCTCTATTAATGCATTCAGCAAGCTTTATTGAACCTCATGCCAGCTATTGTGTTAGTTGCTCAGCATGTAAGTATAGATACTTTGCTTTTCCTATTCTCATGAAACTCATTGTCTAGCAGGGAAGAGAGATATGGACGCAGATAATATGAATACTGTTAGAAATAAAGAGATGGGAAAGATTTGAAAATTTTTTTTATGGGGTAGGGGAGAAATCAATGAAAAAGATTTTAAAGATATAAGACAGAGAGGAATTAGTTGGTTAAAATTGATGAAATGAGCTTTTTTGTTTGTTTTGTTGTTTTTCCTTTTGGTAATTGAATCCAGCATATAAGTGTGTGGAGGCTGGGAAGAAAGAGTAAAAATGAACAAGAAAGAGGAAAGTTTAAAAAAAAATCTCTAGGAGGAGTCAAAGATATTTATAGATAAGTTTGAGGGGGTATTTTTTAATTATTTATTTATTCTTAATTTTATTTTTTTGGTCTGATAACCTATAGTCTCCATGAAGTAATTGATAAATTTATCTAATGAGAATGAAGGGCAGTGGGTGATGTTGGAGTGGATTTAAGAAGTATGGTGAAGATCAGAAGAACCACTGAGGAGAGTGGGGTGAAGAGCTAATATATAGAGCTAATATGTAGAAATATAGAAGATTTGCTCAACAGTGTTGAAATAAATTGAGGTTAGAGGCCATGAATTCTCATTGGCACTAATTCACTCAAATTGGTATTTTATTCTCTGTGAAAATCTTTCCTAGATCCTTTAAACTAGAATTAACTTCTTCTTATCTTGACCTCTCTTTTTAATTTTTTGGAATCTTTACAGTGAATATTTCAGTCTATTTATATTAAGATAAGTTGTGTGCCTATTTTCACAACTGGACTATGAGGTTAGACTATGAGGTTTTTGGTCCTTAGTACCTAGAAATGACAGTGCTAAAAGGAAGAAGGGGACAACCGAGAAAATAAACTCAAGAAACACATAGTAGAATGATTAAGAGCTCAGGTTGACTAACAGACTAAGTGTGCTGTAATCTTAGCTCTACCAGTAACTAGTTGAGTGATCTTGGGAATGTTATTTAAATTTAAAGGTAACCAAAAAGGAAGCTAACAAACCTACTCATCAAAATAAAAAAGAACAAAAACATAAAGACTCAGCAAACACAAAATCAACAATAATGAAAGAGATGAATAGAAAATACATAAAAAAAAGAACTGAGTACAGAAAATTAAGCTGAACAAAGAAATTGTCATCACCAAAGCAGAAGGGACATCAAAATGACAGCAGCAAACTCATACCTATCAATAATTATACTGAATGTAAATGGCCTAAATTCACCAGTAAAGAGACAGACAGTGGCAGAATGGATTAAAAAAAAAATGCAGTCTCTCTATATGCCATCTACAAGAGACACACCTTAGACTCAAAGACATAAATAAACTAAAACTCAATGGATGGAAAAAATATATCAAGCAAACACCAACCAAAAAAGAGCAGGAGTAGCAATATTAATCTCTGATAAAATAGACTTTAAAGCAAAATGGACCCTAAAGAATAAGAAGGACACTATATAATGATTAAAGGATCAAAACACCATGAGAACTTAACCATAATAAATACCTACAATGACAGGGCTCCAAAATATACAAAACAAACTCTAACAACATTGAAAAGAGAAATAGACAGCTCCACAATAATAGTAGGAGACTTCAACACATAACTTTTGGTGAAGGACAGAATATCTAGAAGGAAACTCAGTAAAGATATGGAAGATTTAAATGCCACAGTCAACCAACTTGACCTCATAGACATGCACAGAACACTCCACCCAACAGCAGCTGAGTATACATTCTTCTCTAATGCATGAGGAACATTCTCCAGAATAGACCACGTTTTAGGCTGCAAAGCAAGTCTTAACAGAATCCAAAACATCAAAATCGTACAAAGCATCTTCTCTGATCATAATACCATAAAAGTAGAAATCAGTAGCAGAAACAGCAAGGAAAAAAATCAAATACTTGAAAACTGAACAATACCTTGCGCAAAAACTACTGGGTTATAGAAGAAATCAAGGATGGAATAAAGAAATTCATAGAATCAAATGAGAATGAAAACACATCTTACTAGAACCTTTGGCACACAGCAAAAGCAGTGCTTATGGGTCAATATATAGCAATAAATGCACACATCAAAAAAGAAGAAAGGGCCAAAATCAAAACATTAACCTTACAACTGGAACAAATAGAGTGCAGCAAAAGAAGTCCTCGGACACCAGAAGAAAGGAAATAATAAAAATTAGAGCAGAAATAAATGAAATAGAGAATAGAAAAACAATTGAAAGAGTCAACAAGACCAAAAGTTTGTTCTCGGAAAGCTCAACAAAATTGACAAACCATTGGCCAAACTGACAAAAGAAAAACAGGAGAGGAAGCAAATAACCTGAATAAGAAATGAGATGAGTGATAT
>NW_004444170.1:3258641-3266928 GCF_000243295.1 Trichechus manatus latirostris | reverse complement strand
ATAACCCTGATACCAAAGCCAGGCAAAGACACTACCAAAAAAAAAACAAAATTACAGACCAATATTCCTCATGAACATAGATGCAAAAATTCTCAATAAAATTCCAGCCAATAGAATTCAACAGCATATCAAAAAATAATACATTATGACCAAGTGGGATTCATACCTGGTATGCAATCAATGTAATCCACCCCATAAATAAAAGAATCACATGATCTTATCAATTGATGCAGAAAAGGCATTTGACAAAGTGCAACACCCATTCCTGATAAACAATCTCAGCAAAATAGGAACAGAAGGGACATTCCTCAACATAATAAAGGGCATTTATGCAAAGCCAACAGCCAACATAATTCTAAACAGAGAGACTGAAAGCATTCCACTTGAGAACGGGCATCAGACAAGGATGCCCTTTATCACCACTGTTATGCAACATTGTGCTGGAGGTCCTAGCCAAAGCAATAAGGCAATAAAAATAAATAAAGGGCATCCAAATTGGTAAGGAAGAGGTAAAATTATCTCTATTTGTATATGATATGAGCTTATACACAGAAAACCCCAAGGAATCCACAAGAAAACTATTGGAACTGATAGAAGATTTCAGGACAGTAGCCCAAGATAAAAAAAATCAGTGTGATTCTTCTACACCAACAAAGAGAACTTCTGAAAGGAGATCACCAAATCACTACCATTTACAGTAGACCCCGAGAAGATAAAGTACTTAGGAATAAATCTAACCAGGGATGTAAAAAACCTATACAAAGAAAACAACAAAACTCTACTGTAAGAAGCCAAAAGAGACCTACATAAGTGAAGAAACATACCATGCTCATGGACAGGAAGATTCAACATTGTAAAAATGTCAATTCTACCCAAAGAGATCTACAGATACAATGCAATCCTGATCCAAATTCCAACAGCATTTTTTAACGAGATGGAGAAACAAATAACCAACTTTATATGGAAAGGGAAGAGGCCTCGAATAAGTAAAGCATTACTGAAGAAGAAGAACAAAGTGGGAGGCTTCGCACTACCTGATTTTAGAACCTGTTATACTGCCACGGTAGCCAAAACAGACTGGTAGTGCTACAACAGACACACAGACCAATGGAACAGAATTGAGAACCCAGACATAAACCCATCCGTCTATGAGCAGCTGATATTTGACAAAGACCCAAAGTCTGCTAAATGGGAAAAAGACAGTCTCTTTAACAAATGGTGCTGTCATAACTGAGATATCCATCTGTAAAAAAATGAAACAGGACCCATACCTCACACCGTAGACAAAAATTCACTCAAATGGATCAAGGACCTAAATATAAAATCTGAAATGATAAAGATCATGGAAGAAAAAATAGGGACAATGCTAGGGGCCCTAATATGTGGCATAAATAGAATACAAACCATAAGTAACAATACACAAACACCAGAAGAGAAACTAGATAACTGTGAGCTCCTAAAAATCAAACACTTATGCTCATCAAAAGACTTCACCAAAAGAGTAAAAAGAACCTACAAACTGGGAATAAAATTTTGGCTACAACATATCCAGTCAGGGTCTAATTTCTAAAATCTACAAGATACTGCAACACCTCAACAACAAAAAGACAAATAATCCAATTGAAAAATGGGTAAAGGATATGAACAGACACTGCACCAAAGAAGACATTCAGGCAGCTAACAGACACATGAGGAAATGTTTGCAATCATTAGCCATTAGAGAAATGCAAATCAAAACTACATTGAGATACTCTCTCACCCCAACAATACTGGAACTAATCCAAAAAACAAGAAATAACAAATGTTGGAGAGCTTGTGGGGAGCTTGGAAATCTTACGACCTGCTAGTGGGAATGTAAAATGGTACAACCACTTTGGAAAACGATGATGCTTCCTTAGAAAGCTAGAAATAGAAATACCATATGATCCAGCAATCCCACTCTTAGGAATATATCCTAGAGAAGTAAGAGCCGTCACACGAATAGACATATACAAACCCATGTTCACTACAACACTATTCACAATAGCAAAAAGAAGGAAACAACCTAAATGCACCTCAATAGATGAATGGATAAACGAATGGAATACTGTGCAATGATAAAGAACGATGAATCCACGAAACATCTCACAACATGGATGAATCTGGAGGGCATTATGCTGAGTGAAAAAAGTCAGTCACAAAAGGACAAATATTGTATGAGACCATTATTATAAGAACTCAAGAAAAGGTTTACACACAGAACAAAAGCATTCTTTGATGGTTATGAGGGTAGGGAGGGAGGGGAAGGGAAATCACTAACTAGATAGTAAACAAGTCTCAACTTGGGTGAAGAAAAGACACACAATATAGGGGAAAATCAGCACAACTGGACCAAAGCAAAAGCATAGAAGTTTCCTAGACACATCCAAACACTTTGAGGCACCGAGTTGCCGGGGCTGAGGCCTGGGGACCATAGTCTCAGGGGACATCTAGGTCAACTGGCAGAACAAAGTTTATAAAGAAAATGTTCTTCATCCCACTTTGGTGAGTAGCTTCTGGGATCTTAAAAGCCTTTGAGCACCTTTCAGCTCAGTAATGAAGTCACTCCTGAGGTTCACCCATCAGCCAAAGATTAGACAGACCCATAGAACAAAATGAGACTAAATGGGCACACCAGCCCAAAGGCAAGGACAAGAAGGCAGGAGAGTACAGGAAAGCTGGTAATAGGGATATTTTTCATATTTTATTTTCTGGTTTGTTCCTGTTAGGTAGACATACCATTGATTTTTTAATATTAATCTTGTTTTCAGAAACATTGCTAAATGCTGGTGGATTTGAACTGCCAACCTTTTTTGTTAGCAACCAAGCTCTTAACCACTGCGCCACCAGGGCTCCGACAAAAATAACAGTACACCCAAATCTGGAATGCTGTGATAAATACCCATTTTTGTTAACTCATCCTGATAAATTGTGTTTTAGGACCACCCAAAACTATGTAAAGAAAGATGCCTAACAATAAATGGCATCAACTTTAGTTTCTTCTTCTTGCAGAATTTGTCTGAGCTCTAGTCAAGGAACTGAGTGCTGTGGTTTTAGTGAATCACCTAGTTCCCTTTGGTGCTACATGCCAAGCAATTCCCAGAATAATGAAGAGAGCGTTTCACCAACCTCTGATTAATGTTTGGCTTGTTTATCTTCTCTGGCTTAAGAGTGACAGGCTAGTCAAGTCCATAAATTTACTGTTAAATGTCTATAATATTTGGATTATAAAATAGAATATATATTATATTCAGGGGCAGATTAACCAGTAAGCAAAGTACACATGGACTTAACTGTGTTACTTACTAACCTGTAGTGCACAATTCCACATGGGTTTCATAGGTGAAACTGTGCACTACAGATCAGAAGGGAGCACAAGGAAACTCGTGCATACCTCACTTACTGGGTAATCTGGCCCAGATTCTATTAGTAGAAATGCATTGTTACTAAGTGCCGTCGAGTTGGTTCTGACTCACAGTGACCCTGTGTACAACAGAATGAAACACTGCCCGGTTCTTTGCCATCCTCACAATCCTTGCTATGTTTGAGCCCATTGTTGCAGCCACTGTGTCAATCCATCTTGTAAAAGGTTGAGAAGAAATAGTGAGTTTTACCTAATCCAATAAAGAAGTATATAATGTATTTATAAATGCCTATATGTACATATTTGTAATTTCAGTTGCTAATAGTTCTCCAATGTAAGCATTTGTGAAAACAAAAAGCTCATTACATATTGCACAATAAATTTATAATCAATTATTGAAAAGCATAAACATTTATTGGTCACCTACTATGTGCCAGGCCTTATTCTAGGCATCTTAACTGTGTGAATGAGCAATCATTACCACCACAACAAACTCCCTTCCCTTGTGTAGCTTCATTTTAGTGCTAAAAAAAGTTGGGAAAAAAGTCTTTATGAAGGAAAGATCTCAAAAATGCCTATTTAGTAACAGGTTTATTGTTTAATATGCACTATTTGTTTTGATGATGAATAGTTTATACAGTAACTAGGTAAATTAAGTTACTATTTTCATGTAAATATGACGTATGAATTTGAAAATCTTTTGTGTATATGTGTGATAAATAAGATCTCCAGAATAAAAATGGTCTCGCAACTACTCAGTGAGAGGAAATATGCCTCCTTTTATTCTAATGAACTGTGTTTATGTGACTGAATAATATTGCCAAGAACTTTTGGCCTCTGTATGGGGTTCTTATTCATAGAGTTGATTTTATGATCCTATAATAATATTTTCCCTTATGCTATAGTTAAAGGGTTGTCAGGTTCTCATTACACTTAGGGATTCTAGTTTCTGAATTTAATCTGTTTCATCTTGGCAAATCAACAAGTACAAATCAAATCACAAATAATGTTGGTTAAAATATTCTGCTCACAAAATATGGCATGCAGTTCTTGGCATCTGTAACTTTTTCTCAATTTTTGCCTGTCAGTTCTAAGTAGTATGGATTGTAGAGGATTATGTGTGTGTGTGTATGTGTTTAGAGAGGAGGAGGGTAGGAAAGAGGGGATTAGAGAATAAGATTGGACGGCATGCTGAATTCCAGGTGAGTGAATGACAATTCAGGTGGTACAAAGCAATTCAATTTGAACAAGAACACATAGAAGATATTTAATAAAATATTTGGAGGGATAGCAAAATTCAGTCACCCCTGTTAAAATTCCACATTTTTCTCCCTATGAATTTTCGGTTTTGGAGATTGAAATAATATGCATGAATTTTATATAATATATTGTTAGTAGATTATAACAGTTTTATTTTACATCTGAATTCTCAGATTCTGGTTCAATATAATGGAAGCAATATCATATTCCTTTTGTGTATTATATAACGTATTAAAACTGTGTCACATATGAATTCTTTTGACCTCTTTAGAAGGAGCTAGTTCTATTCAAGGTGTTATTTTGATTTTCATTGCCAAAGGACTGTAGTTTGTTATTAAAAATTATTGGGTACTAAGAAAGGATGTAAAGGATGAGCAAGAAAGGAGAAATCTCAGTGGGCATCTGCTCCATCTGCCACAGTCCCTTGGGACTAAGAGACAGCAAAAATGAAAAATACTGGACCACTTTCAAGGAGTTCCAAACTGCATGGCGCCATACTCGAGGGGGACTTTAACAACCTAGACATCTGTTGGGTTACAAATACAGCTATCAGAATGGTTCCTAAATTACATTGGGGACAGCTTTACAATGCAGCAAGTGAGAATCTCCACAGACTTGAAGTCATTCTAACTCGAAGATAACAGGGAGGGCTTGGGTGAAAGTGCTGGCATGAAAAAGAGAACTGGCTGCACATGACTTGGAGCAATTCTGGCTCCACAGATTAAGTGAAGGCTGACACCACTGCTGGGACAAAGGTATATTTCAAGCAAATAAAGTCACTGGAAAAAGTTTCTTTAATTTATTTTAAAAAAAAATTACATCTGTGGGAAATCTTGGTATGTGAGAGCAACTGCAACTTTTTCTCATGAGAGAGGATTGTGATTCTTGATAAATAAGTAAATGTTTTAAGTAAATATCTGAAATCTGAGAAAAGGAATCATTGGACAGTTTAAAAATGAAGTACGCACCTCTTATACAGTATATATTATTCCTGTGCTGTATTTATACATGAATCCTTAGGTATTCATGAGGAACATTGGCAAAAGAAATATTAGACTGTATCAATGGCAGAGATACATTAGAATATATCGTAATAAAAAGAACAGGCAAATCATTTATGTATCAGGAACTGCCTAGCTGCCCAGCAGGCTTTTTTTAAATTTTTTATTTCTGGGCATACAGTAATTTTATACTTCTTAACTTTCTTCTCGGGTATGGCCATGTAGCTGATTTCTAGCCAAGAGAAGAAGGGCAGAAGTGATGAGCATGCTCTTTCCAACACTGGTGGAATGCAGAGGATTTGAAACCTGCAGGTAGATAGACAGACAAAGATAGACAGCTGCCAGTTAGTCTGACTCTGACTCATGGCAGCCTTATGTAACTTATATACAACAGAACAAAACATTGCCCGTTACTGTATCATCCTCATGATTGCCTGGCATGTTCTCCTTGGTATTGGGTGAATTACACTGGAAGGGCTACGAAAGCAGAAAATTAGTTAGAAGTTACAAGAATTTGCTTAGAGGAAAGGAGTAAATGAACTGTCTCTTACGTGTGTCCTCTCCTCCATGACCTCAACTGAAAACAGAGAAGAAGGCAGCTATATAACTGTGCTGTGATGTTGCATACTCTCCCCTCCTCAGATAGTACTTTTTCCACACAGTGTTTGTTTATATGCACCATCATTGAATAGGCACTTTGTGATGCTGTTTCTTCCCTTCTTTTTGAGTAAAGAATTATATTCTTCTAAAAAATATCTAAACATCATAGATATGTAAATTTAATGGTCTTGAGAAGACAACAGGAATCTCAGAGACTCATTAGTGTTTATAGATTTATCAGAAGATAACACCAATAAAGGCAACCATTGCCATATTATGATAATACATCCTAACTGAGGATTCATTTGTGATAGATTAAAAATATCCTAGTAAGCTGAATGGGCTGACCTAAAGGTATAATTGCACATGGCTATGTTTGGACTCTTGGTATTCAAGGACTTGTGAGAATCATTTATTTCCTTATTTAACAAATAATTATTGAGCATTAATTTCATATAATACATGGTGTTAAGCCTTATGGAGAATAGAAAATGATTCAGAGGAAAAAAAAAAAAAAGAATCTCCCTTAAAATTATCCAGCAGTTATAAATTGTGAATACAAGTAAAACAGAAGTAAAGAATAGAAGTGAATAGAAGTAAAGAAAAAATGCTTTGGGCATTTTAAGGTAATAGAATTAAACTCCGCTGTTGATGTAGGAAAAAGCTCATGCTGGAGATGCTATTTCTACCTGTGAGTACTGGAGGATAGTTCACTTGATCTCAATACTGATAGATTTCCTATTATTGTACAACTCTGTGTTACTGTTTTAGATTTACTTCTTAATATTAAAAAAAATCCTAAAGAGATCATCCTCGTGAAACTATTCAAGGAACTCAGTTTGAATCCTCAGCAAGTCTCACAGTTATCTCCCTTAAACCAGCACCTCACTGCTCAGCATACTAAGTTTTATCTGCTGAGATCAGAGTCTGTTTAAAATATTTTAGGAGAACATAGTAATACTATCAATTTCACTTTTTATTTTATTTTTTTATTCAGATGACTCAGAATCAATCTTAAGTTCCATAATGCAATTTGACATTACTTGATAAGAAGTACTTGAGGAAAATGCTTTGAGTCTAGTTCTCTTTGCAACTGTAACTCATTGGATATGTATAGTTGGGGAAAACATTTGTGGAAATAATATCGATGCATCATTAGAGAAATGAAATAATTTTCTTAAGAATTTGACCACATGGAGGGCTACGGGGACGATGGTCTTGGGGAACATCTAGCTCAATTGTCATAACATAGTTTATAAAGAAAATGTTCTACATTCTACCTTGGTGAGTAGCGTGTGGGGTCTTAAAAGCCCGTGAGCAGCCATCTAAGATGCTCCACTGGTCTCACCCCTTTGGGAGCAAAGGAGAATTAAGAAAACAAGATACAAGGGAAAGATTAGTCCAAAGGACTAATGGACCGCAACTATCACGGCCTCCACTAGACTGTGTCCTGTACAACTAGATGGTGCCTGGCTACCAGTGCTGACTGCTCTGACAGGGATCACAGCAGAGGGTCCCAGGCAGAGCTGGAGAAAAATGTAGAACAAAATTCTAACTTACAGAAAAAAACAAAAAACCAGACTTACTGGTCTGACAGAGTCTAGAGAAACCCCAAGAATATGGCCCATGGACACCCTTTTCGCTCAGTAATGAAGTCACTCCTGAGGTTCACCGTTCAGCCAAAGATTAGACAGCCCCATGAAACAAAATGAGACTAATGGGGCACAACAGTCTAGGGGCAAGGACTAGAAGACGGGAGGGAACAGGAGAGCTGCTAATAGGGAACCCAAGGTCGAGAAGGGAGAGTGTTGACATGTTGTGGGGTTGTTAACCAATGTCATAAAACAGTATGTGTAACTAACTGTTCAATGAGAAACTATTTGTTCTGTAAACCTTCATCTAAAGTACAAAAACATAAATAAATAAAAAAGAATTTGACCACAAATTGACTAATAATTGACTTGGGGACATCAAAACAGTGTGATTATAATGAATTCAGGAAGCATTTGGAATATTCTATGCTACTAAGTTCCTTCAGTGATGT
>NW_004444170.1:3256648-3257695 GCF_000243295.1 Trichechus manatus latirostris | reverse complement strand
GTTTTTATACTTTTACTCATAAATGTCTAAATTCCCATGAATAAGATTAATGAAGTCTTTCCTACTTTATTTGAACTTGCACTTTTCATTCAGCGCTTGGATTGGACTGAACCTAAGAATGATGCGTAATGGTTTTTTGTGGCTGGTCACTGTTAGCATTACCTTTGAAATGCTGCTACTGTTAATCACAATCTAATTATTTGTGTTTTTATGTATAAAAGTGCATTGCAGTTGAAACAATTTAATTCTTTTTTATTCTTGATTTAACTAATATTGTTGAAGTGCTAACAATCATTAATAAAAACAACACTCATTAATTAGATGTGTAAATATACCTGTTTCTCAGTGTAAGTGGGGTTCTTAGGATGAGTGAAATAAGACTGCTGCTATATAATTAAAGCTATAGAGGTCACGCATGGGCAATCCAGAAAGTTAACTTGCCAGGAAAGTGAGGCATACTGGGAGTACCAGTGTAGCAACTGAAAATCAAGGAAGGAAACAGAACAAAAAGAGGGACACACTGAAGTTTTTCCAGTGATGTGAAGTAGCGTGTCACATACCCAGTTTTGGAGTTCAAGAGGCCACTGTCTGACCCCTGGTGTTTTTTTCCAGTGCCTGTGGTTCTCAAAGTGAGCCCACCTTGGTGAGGCACGTGTCATGATTCTGAAATTGCCTTATCATGTACCAAGTTAGGTCACGGCAATGGGACAGGGCAGAGGGAACATCTTAGGACCATGGGTATTCTTAACCATTTCAAGACCCAACTATTTTCTGCTTGTAATTTTTTATTGATATCATGTGTTTTCATTAATGGAATGTACTGAATCACTGAGTGTGTTTGAATTTTTGGTAGGTACTATGGATTTTTTTCTTGCTTCATCCCACCAATTCTACCCTCAGAGTCCAGAGGGATATATGTGTTCCAAATAACTTTTTATCAAAAATCTATATTCTCCATACCAAAAACATTGATTCAGCACCACCTCATACACTACCCTGTAAAAACAGTAATTTGTAACACACACCCATTTTTTCCATTTCAAACTG
>NW_004444170.1:3113396-3254974 GCF_000243295.1 Trichechus manatus latirostris | reverse complement strand
AAAATGTTGAAAAGCGAAGATACCACCTTGAAGACTAAGGTGTTCCTGACCCAAGCCGTGGTGTTTTCACTCACCTCCTATGCATGTGAAAGCTGGATGATGAATAAGGAAGACCAAAGAAGAATTGATGCCTTTGAATTGTGGTGTTGGCGAAGAATATTGAATATACCATGGACTGCCAAAAGAATGAACATATCTGTCTTGGAAGAAGTACAACTAGAATGCTCCTTAGAAGCAAGAATGGAGAGACTATGTCTCACATCCTTTGGACATGTCAGGAGGGATCAGTCCCTGGAAAAGGACATCATGCTTGGTAAAGTAGAGATTCAATGAAAGAGAGCAAGACCCTCAACAAGATGGATTGACACAGTGGCTGCAGCAGTGGGCTCAAGCGTAACAACGATTGTGAGGATGGTGCAGGACCAAGCAGTGTTTTGTTTGGTTGTACATAGGGTCGCTATGAGTGGGAACTGACTTGATGGCACGTACCACCACCACCACCAACAATTACATCTGTTTGAATAACCAAAAGTCAGTGTATATACCAGGGGCTGGGAATCTTGAGAGGCCAGCTTAGAATTGTGCCTACCACAAAGAGATTATCCTAAAATTTACTCTGATTCTGAATTCTATGAATTTACTAGTCAAGTAAGTACACTGGCTGTGATGAAGACTGTTGTTGTGACTTTTGAGCCAAGGGTCCACTCCCCAAAAGTTTAGGTACCTACAGTATAAACAAGGTCTTCAAACAAGACCCAGTAGAGTCTGATTATGAAGTGAATAATATAAAACTAGATAATCTAAATGTCTAAATCTCATGATAGAGTTTAGGGAGAGTGATTCTGAGTTTGGTCAAGGTGTTAGGGTTGCTCTATGCTGTTACTCTCCCTCCTATATTCCTCTATATTAACTTGTGTTCTTTTCTCTTAAAGTAAAATTATGTATTCAAGTAGAGCACAGTTGAAGCAATGAACTATTCCTAAACTGGCACCTGTGTTCTTTAAATTTTAATTTTTTATTTGCTAATATATCCCTAGTCTTGTATTCTCTATTTTACCTGTTTACATCTAATCCATATAGTTGTTGATATCATAAGAGATCTTGGTTTCAGAACCTCCAGATCCTGGTCCTAGCTCTCCTAACTGTAATGCATGAACCTCAGTTTCCTCTTTATTTATATGGCGATAATGCTACCTGTTTCATGAAGTTATTGTGAAGATGCAGTGAGATAATAAACATAAAAATATATTTAATGATGAAACACTTTGCAATTATAAGGTATTAAAAGTTGCAAATAGTCCTCTAGTAATTCGATTTTTATCCCACAAATCTTTTTGAATTATACACATCAATAATTAAAACATAATTTAAATTCATCCCACATCTACAGAAGCACTCTGCTTCCAAAATCTTCCTATAACACAACTCAATAACACTCAATGAAGTAAAAACTGATTATTTTGGCATTTAATTGCTTCTATTCTCAGGCCCTTATGGCATAGTAGTTAAGAGCTATAGCTGCTAACCAAAAGGTCAGCAGTTCAAATCCACTAACTGCTCCTTGGAAATCCTATGGGGCGTTCTTCTCTGTCCTATAGGGTCGCTATGAGTCGGAACCGACTGGACGGCACCTAACAGCAACAAAATTTCATGGGCCCTAACTTATTTCCCTGGCCGTGTCTCTCGCTACTTCTCAAAACATCTATGCCACAGTCATACAATTATCACTTGCCATAAAGCAAACTCCACCTGGATAGGTTTCTCCACTATCTTCAACTGTAAAAATTTTACCTTTAATTCAAGGCACACCTCAGATATAATCTCCCATTGTAGGGAGTTTCTGGGTTTTTGGCAGTTTCAGGTAACACTTTGTACTTCTAGTTTTATATTATTGCTATAGCATTCATTACATTCTTCCTAGGAATGAGGTTATTGATACATGGATCTTATCTCACTTACGTGAATATCAGTTACTCAGGGACAAAAACCACGTCTTATCTCTTTGCTTCTCCATCAGCATAGTTCATGTCAGGTACCAGAACAACTTTTAATATTTTGAAAGAAAGGACTGTGAGAAAGTCCAGGAAATCACTTTAAATGAATGCTTTTACATTTGAGGTCAGGCATATTTCTCAAATCTATTTGATTTTATTGCGTAATGAAGCATCTGGAAATGGAAACCTGGCAAAGCAATATTCTATGCTTCTGAGGAGTTAATGAGGCACAAATTTTAACATAAACGACAAGAATTAAAAATCTTCTAACATAATGCATTCTTGATATCCCTGAAGCATTCTTGATATACCTGAAATAACAAAAAGACAAAATAAAAAGTTAAAAAAATTAACACAATTAAAGTTGAAGACTCTTTTGTTATTTATTTTTTTAGATCAGGGAACAGTCACTTTAGAAACGAAATATCCTGTTTCTAAGAATGCAGGTGGCATTAGTGCAGTGATACATTTCCTGCAGGAAATGATGACTTTTTTTTGCAAACCCCGCCGTGTGTGCAGATACTGCAACCCAGAAAAGTAACCGTGAACCACCTGCTGGTTTAATGGTTACAGTGAAAAACAGTAAAGGGAAGAGAGAAAAGTCCTTTTGGCAGAAGATGGTCATATTCTCACTGAAATTTAGGGAAGATATTGCCATAAGTATTAGATGTTTCATATTAGCAATCACAGCTACTTATTTTATTTCTCTAAACAGCATATAAATGTAAAAGAAGGAAGGCTGATTTCACTTTCTGTATTGCTTGCTAATCATTCTGACTTATTTATTTGCATCAACATACTTTTTTATTTTTATTTTTCCAGATTTGATGTAGGCCCCTTGTCTCCCTGTTATTCTGTGGTTATGAATTTGTCTATATTTTCAACTTTTTAATATTAAAATGGATCATGGAAACAGACAATCTCAAAATCTCTTCTAAAAAAAAAAGATTTTGTCCTTACAGAGAGAACAAGGGCTAAGACGAGGGCAAGCCAGAGGACAGTTCTGAGATTAGCAGCCACACACACTTCATCAGGCTAACTTCCAGGAAAAGATTTGAGGGAAAACGGCACCATCAATTTGCTGTAGTGAAGAGTTTTCTACTTTGAATGCACAATGAGAGGAAGCAGCAGCCAAATTTCCAAGTGTCCAGAGAAGTCAGGAAGGGGAGGTAGGCGTACAGCTACAGAGAGCGAGGCAGAGAGGGAGAGAGAAAGAGACAAACTTAGCAAAGTTGTATATGTGTGTGAACTAATGAATAAATGGATGAATGAATAGCCATATGAGTGTATGGACAATTGTCGAATGAACGATAGGAAGGTAAGCTCTTGTTTAAAACAGTCAAGTGACTAAAGTAGCTTGAAGGATTCTTTTGGCCCCTAGAGTTATGTACAGAAAGTAGATCAAGTTATAATTGCCTTTAAGCTCTGAAGGTGACAAAAAAATTAATCTCGAGTTAGATTAACAGCTGTTAATAGTTCATAGATGATAACAGTAGATAGCATTTATCTCATAGTTAATTCCAACATTTCTTCTTGTGTTTCAATATTTTTCAGTTTAGATCATTCATATTTATTCATTTAATCATCAGTACATATTAAACACCAAAAGTGCTGGCTGTATGATAACTGGAGCCCTGTTGGCACAGTGGTTAAGAGCTTGGCTGCTAACCAAAAGGCTGGCAGTTCGAATCCACCAGCCTCTCCTTGGAAACCCTATGGGGCAGTTCTACCCCGTCCTATAGGGTCACTATGAGTCGGAATCAACTCGATGGCCATGGTTTTTTTTTTTTTTTCTTTTTTGGTATGATAACTATTGACAATATAATGTGAGCATGTCAGAATTGTGTGGCCTACAGTGTGCCATTGATCATTATTGTGTAAGTACCATAAATTCTCCTTTGGACATTACATATTTAGGAAGAAGTCAAAACTGACTGATTTGTGAGCTTTATCCCAACTTGCAGTTATCAATGCCTTATCATCTTCTTGTTTCTAACCAATACACTTTTGCCACTGTGACAATTTCCTAAATTGTACACACGGCAGAAAATGGATCACGTTAGTTACTAGGAGAACTTGCTGTCTTAGTTATCTAGCGCTGCTGTTTAACAGAAATACCACAAGTGGATGGCTTTAGCAAACAGAAATTTATTCTCTCACAGTCTCGGAGGCTAGAAGTTCGAATTCAGGGAGCTGGCTCCCAGGGAATGCTTTCTCTCTGTATCAATTCTAGGGGAAGGTGCTTGTCATTAATCTTCCCCTGGTCTACGAGCTTCTCAGTGCAGGGACCCTGGGTCCAAAGGACACACTCCACTCTCAGCACTTCTTTCTTGTAGCATGAGGTCCCTCTCCTCTGGGCTCGATTGTCTCTTTTATATCTGAATTGACTCAAGATACAACCTAATCCTGTAGAATGAGTTCTGCCTCACTAACATAACTGCCTCATTAACATCATAAAGGTTAGGATTTACATTCACATCAGACCACAAAATGGAGGACAACCACACAATACTGGGAATCACAGCCTAGCCAGGTTGACACACATTTTTGGTGGACACATTTCAATCTGTGACACTTGCAAATCAATCCTATTTTCTCTATTAATACATAACTTAACCCCTTTATGATATCAAGTCTGCTGTTGGTGTTGTAAGTCATGTCTTCTTTTTTACAGGATCATCACGTTTTTTAGGGAGAGCTAAATACATTTTTCGTATTGCCTCCAAAAAATCAGGATCTGTTTCTGAGCTCCCGAAGGAGACGTGTTAATGAATGAGGCTGGTCACTGCTGCCCTTGTAGTTCAAAGTAAATATCAACTCTAAAATATGCAGTTTAGGTACCGTGTAATTCCAACCATGTCTCAGCTTCCTTCATTTCCTAATTCATCATTTTCAATGAGAAAGTATAAAGCAGGTCATAGACTGAATCATTTATCAGCACTTGTACTTACAGATGCCTGTGAATGAGATGGGCACATGCTCTGCCCATTTTTCTTGTGATATTTCCTTGGAATACTTTCAGATAAATTTTGTGAAGTGCAGTCTAATCTAACTTCACCTCAGGCTCTTGGAAAACCTGTTCGACGCTAGGGTAGAAAGTCTTTTTTTTTTGCCTGTCTTACTTTTTTTCTTCCCAGACTCATTTCTTCCCAAATGAGAAGGAAATTGTATAATGTGATGAACTTAGACTTTCCTCCTGTTTCTCTTTCATATATTTTAGTTTTGACATATTTGCTCTTTATTTCCTTCTTTATCACATTTTGTCATTCAAAATATATTCATTAAGCAACTAGAGTGCTGATCACTCTCATGTTGAGCAGAATAATCGTGGTCCTTGACCATCAGGAGATTTCTGTCTATAAGGGAATGACTTGATGTTCAGTTTTAAGGCTAAATGTGTTATCCTGGCCAAAAAAAAAAGTATTTACACTTTGGGGCACCATCAACTATATTCTGAATAGTATTCCATCACAGTTTGTAGAGAATTTTTTAACCATAAACTATTTTTAATGCACTTATATGTTATTTGGAAACCCTGGTGGCATAGTGGTTAAGAGCTACAGCTGGTAACCAAAAGATCGGCAGTTTGAATCCACGAGGTCCTCCTTGGAACCCTATGGGACAGATCTACTCTGTCCTATAGGGTCACTATGAGTTGGACTCAACTCGACGGCAATGGGTTTTTTTGTTTATATGTTATTTGACCTACTCTTAAACCTGTTCATGTATCAGCGGCTGGGAAATTAGCAGTAGACCACATGTCCTACGCTAGGACATAGTATTTTATATGTGAAAGTGACTTTAGATGTGTTTAGCAGGGCATTAGAGCATTCACTAGTTCTTCAGGTGTTGCCTCAAAGACTGAGTGAAAAGCTGCATGGGTTCCAGACTTCTCTCTCCTACTTATATCAGAATAATACAACTATTAGCTATTTATATATTCCTGTTTCATGTAAGAAGTTTCTGGGAAAAAAAATCAATACTGAAAAAACAAGCACTACTCACAAAGGGACAAATATTGTATGACCTCCCTTATATAAAAAGAAAAAAAAGGCAAACATATAGAGACCAAAGATTATTAGTGGTTACCAGGGATGGGAGGGAGGGAGAAAGGGGGGGTGGTTTTTGTTTATGGAGTACTGAGTTTCCATTTATGGTGATGGAAAAATCTCATTAATTAAGGGTAGGGTTGCACAGCTGATTATATTAAGTGCTGTCAATAAGTTGTACACCTGTAAAAAGTCAAATTAGCAAAAGTGTGACATATTTAGAAAAAAAAGAGTAGCTGTTGAGGCTGCTTATGTACAACCAAGTAACTCATGGGATTTGGTTTACTGGTTTGGAGGTTTAGAGTCATGGTTTCACGGGACATCCCAGTTAATCGGCCTAATAACGTGTTTAGAGCTTCTGTTCTACCTCCTAGTTTGTTGCGTAGTGCCTGAGGTCTTAAAAGCTTGCAAGGGGCCATCCAAGGCACAACAATTGGTCTGTCTTTGCCTGGAGCAACAGAGGAAGAAGGAGAGTCAGGAATAGGAGGAGGATATGGAATGCGTGGATAATTGCCTCCATGAACAACTGCCTCCTGGATGATGCCCAGCTACTATTACTAAACATTTTATTCAAGGAATCTATAGAAGAATCCTGGTAAATAGGGGGGAAGTGCAGAACAGAATTTCAAATTCTCATGGACTCCAGACTTTCTGAAGTCATTGAGGCTGGATTAACCCCTGAAACTATTGCCCTGTGATAATCTTTAAACCTTAAACCAAAAATATCCCTGAAGTCTTGTGAAAACCAAACAATACTTTAGCTTAACTAGTGAAAAAATGTCTGCCTTGAGCATTATGCTCCCTTAAGAACTATCTATATGGGATCAAGTTGACAACAGCAACTTGCAAGATTAGATAGGAATCTTAAGGGGCAGTGAGTTAATGTTAATGGGGAGGAACAACTCAGAAAAAGAGGGTGAGAATGGTTGCACAACTCAAATAATGTAATTAATGTCAATGAATTGTACATGTAGAATTGTACAAGTTAAATTGGTGCATGTTTTGCTGTGTATAATCTCAACAACAACAAAATAAAATTTAAAAATAACGTTAAAAGTAACAAAAACAAAAATCAAGTTTTCAAAAACTACGTTCCTGGTGCAACATCATCACTTTACAATTGTTGAAACACAGGCCCAAAGATATGAAGGGACTTCACAGCGACGAGGCCAGGACTAGCAGACAAGCCTTTGATGCTCCATTGCCTGCTGTTCTGTATGCCATGCAGAATCTCACCTTAGCCCAAAGGTTTTCAAAGTTTTGCTTCATATTTTTTTTGACCTTGTGTGAATCAAAATCAGTATCCCTAGAAGGTTCCTATGAATTTTGCATGAGTACCCCAGATAATATTATGCACACTAAAGTGTAGAAACTATTGGCATTGTGGGAAGGGATCTGATCTGAAGACAGAAAGGATTTTTGTGAATTGCCTCCCTTATCAGTACCCATTCTTGACAGGCTATGTAATATTTATCTAAAACATCTGTTGTTTTATACTCAAACTCCTCTGCTGGAGCTACTCTTCTACCTGCCCCATCTACCTGAGGAATACCTACACAGTTTTCCAGACTCAGCTCCTGTTGATCTTGTCCATAAAGTCTTGCCCAACCCATCAGGTAGAACTGAACACCATGCCTTTGTTTGTGCTTTCTTTGTACCTGTCCATGTTTTTCCCATCGCACTTGTTTCACTTTTGTCTTCCTCTGCTCGCACGTGGGCTCCTTCAAGGCAGAGCCATTCTTATTTACCTGTGTCTCCCCAGAGCAAACAGAAGTACTTGGTCTGTGATAAGCTCTTAGGATATATTTATTTAATGACTAAAGTTGTCTTTGTCCGAGATTAACTGTGCTCTATAGAACAAGCTATTACAACTACTTTGATCCTGCTTACTTATTTTTAGATCGTTATTTTCTTAAAGGTTTGCTACAATTATCAAAAGAGAAACATTATGCAAAATGCTCTATAAGCAAACACACATATATATTTATGTATATATAATATATATACACACGTATATGTACATATATATTTCTTATTAAGACTTATTTTTTTAATCAATAACCAATAACACATTCAAAAGAGAAAGAAAAAAAAGTAAAACACCAATCTTTTAACCCAAAAGTAAGGAAAGAAAAAACATTTCTGGCAGGAACCTCTCAAATATGTCTCTTCCCTCTATACAAAACCCATCAATTTTTTTCAAACCCTGATTGTGCTCACTCCTTTCTTTTTCACTGTTCCGTCAACCTCTGGATGAATTATTTCTCTACCTTCACAAACTGTGTATCTTTTGCAAAGTAAATCAACTTGACCTGTTGGCGTCATTGGTTTTGCGTCTGTATTTGTTATGCCAGTTTTTTACACAAACCAGTAAAGACAACCTCTCCATGGTAGACTGGGAAAGGAGGTGAGTCAAGACTTCCTTAATTCTGTTTTTCTACTTTGTATGTGCAGACTAATAAATATCAATACACCTCACACAAATGCAAGCGGGAGCCACTTGCTGTTATTTCTTCTTTCTCACTGTTTTCTGTTTGAGCCTTGCTAGAGCTATGACCTTAAAACTGAAATATTTTCTTGTATCTGTAGACAGCTCATGTTGAGATATGAAAAAAGTGGCATATATAAAGCACATGCAATAATCAAGAAGGTACACCTTTCAACTAGAAACCAGAGGTGTATGTGTGTATGTGTGTGTGCATAATTGTTGTTTTGAATACATGGCACTTTCACATGTCTCGAAAATCAAAATGTTGATCAGGGTATATTCTTATTTCTCCATTTCATACATGCAAGATACCATACTGTATACTCTATTCTGCCTTTGTTTTTTTCAGTTTCCGTATCATTACATAAAGATTTTCTTCATTCTTTTTTTAATTGTATCATATTCCTTTCTTTTTTTTTTTTTTTTTTTTTTAGTTAGTCCCTTACTGATGGGATGTATCAAATATTTTGTTATTATACACAATGCTGCCATGTACAAAAAACATATTAAGTGTGCGAGAGTGCCTGTTTTCTAACTGGGAACTTCCAGCAAGAAATGCTTTCTTTATTACTGTTTTCTCTCTTCCTCCCGTCTTATCTCTCTTCTTTATTTTTTCATCTTGTTGAGCGAACTCCATTGATACCATTAAATCACAGCCCTAATGAGCACTAATATTTATTTATGCTTTTTGTGAGCATTTAACATAATCCTGATCTTCCTTCTTCTTTCTGACCATGGGTCTCTCTCTCTTTCTCTCTTTCCTCTCTCTATGCTTTAACTACACCTTTTTCTTGAACTGATCCTTCTAAATATAACCTATATCCAGGCTAATGGGAATTGGAGGAATATTCCAATCGTATTGTTTATGCTGATCATAAAAAAAGAGACTTTTGGTTTTGTTGATTTTCTTTACTGTTCTTCTATTCTCTATTTCATTTATTATCTGCATTGATCTTTATTATTTCCTTTCTTCTGGTAGTTTGTGGCTTAGTTTGCTCTTCTTTTGCTGGTTCCTCATGGTGTAGTTACACTGTTGATTTGAGACCTTTTTTCTTTTTTGATGTAGGCATTTATTACTATAAACTTCCCTCTGATGACTGCTTTTCCAATTTTGGTTTTGGTATGTTGTGTTTGCATTTTAACTCCAAATATTTTTTTAATTTCATTAATTGATTTCTTCTTTGACCCATTGGTTGTTTAAAGTGTGTTATTTAGTTTCCACATATTTATGTGTTTTCTGTTTTTCCTTGTATTATTAATTTCCGGTATTATTCTTTTGTGGTCAGAGAAGATACTTTGTATCATTTCATTGTTTCATGACCTACCATAGGGTCTATTCTGGAGAATGTCCCACGTGAACTAGAGAAAAATGTATATAGCTCTGATGTTGGTAGAGAGTTCTATGTAATATGTATATATGTCTGTTGGATCTATTTTGTTTATGGTATTTTTCAAGTCCTCTAGCTCCTTACTGATCTTCTTTCTGGAAACTCTGTTCAGTGTTGACAGTAGTGTATTGAAATCTCCTACTATTATTGTAGCGTTTCCTATTGCTCTTTTCAGTTCTGTCAGTATTTTCTGTGTGTATTTTGGTGCATTGATGTTGGGTGCATATATATTTATGATATATGCAAACAAACAGCAATTTAACAAACAAACATCAGTTAACATACAAATGGTAAGTAACATACGACATTAACATACTTTAATTCCAATTCTAATCCTCTCCACCCTCCTCCAACTCTGTTATTGAACCATTTTTCACATCATTATACATTCTGTGTCTGTTAGGATAAATTTGTGTTTATTTCTTATACATTTGATAATATGAAGCTTGTAGTACATAGCAACTAAATTTACTCATTGAAAATAGCCTGCAACAAGCTTTTTTTGTTTTCCCATATCATTGAAAATCTCCCCTTTATTTTTTAGTTTTCTTCCCCATGTACTGGATGGAATAGTTGTTTAGTGTTCTTTCCTTTCCACTTGAACGACACCCTTCAGCAGTTCTTGCAAGGCAGGTCTGGTGGTAACAAGTTCCCACAACTTCTGCTTATCTGGGAATGTCTTGGATTCACCCTCATTTTTGAAGGATAGTTTTGCTGGCTATAGACTTCTTGGCTGACAGTTCTTTTCTTTAAGTGCTTTATATATATGTTTCCATTTTCTCCTGGACTCCAGGGTTTCTGTGGAGAAGTTGGCACTTAATTTTATTGAGGACCCCTTATACATTATTTTTTCTTGCTGTTTTCAAGGTTCTTTCCTTGTCTTTGATCTTCAGGAGTTTGATTACAATGTGTCTTGGTGAAAATCTCTTTGGATTCACTCCATTTGGAGTTCTCCAAGCTTCCTGGATTTGCAGATTCATTTTTTTTCCTCAGGTCTGGGAAGTTTTCTGCCACAATTTCTTCAAATATTCTTTCTGTTCCTTTGTTTTTTTGCTTACTGTGTTGGTTAAGGTTGTCTGTCAACTTGACTGGGCTATGATTCCCAGTGTTTTGGCAGTTATGATGTGGTTTGGCAGCTATGTAGCCATGTAATCACCTCCATGATGAAATCTGCTATGAGCAGCCAGTCAGTTGAAAGGGAGTTTCCTTGTAGATGTGGCCTGCATCCAATATATATAGACTTTTTGGTAAAGCTCGCTGACTTTTTCTTACTCTGGATCCTGCATCTGACCTCTGATTCTTGGGACTTAAGCTAGAGCTTATCTGCTGATCTTGGGATTCATCAGCCTCCGTAGCCTGTGAGCCAGTGGCCTGCCATCTGACGTGTCAACCTTGGATTCAACAGTCCTGCTGCTATGTGAGTCAGGAGAAGCCTCCAGCCTGACCCATTGACTTGGGACTTTCCAGCCTCTGCAACTTCATGATCCATTTCCTTGATATAAATCTCTCTCTCTTTATATATATATATATATATATACACACACACACACACACACACACGCTTCACTGGTTTTGCTTCTCTAGAGAACCTAGCCTAAGACACTCACCTTCTGGAACTGGAATTCCCATATATGTACCTTGGTTCTCTTGATAATCCCAGAATTTCATTTGGCTGTGTTCAATATTCTTCGTTTTGTTTTGTTTGTTTCTTTTTCTTTTCTTCTTGTTTCACTTGGGTTTCAGTAAGTTTAGCTGTTTTGTCCTCTAGTTCACTTACTCTTTCTTCTTCTTGCCCAAGTCTGTTGTTGTATCCCTTGCTTGCATTTTCCTATTTAGTTATTTTGTTCTTCCATTCCAATATTTCTGGTTGTTTCTCCATTATGTTTCCTATCTCCTTATTAAGATTCTCATATAGTTTTGTGATCTCCGTTAATTTTTTATTTGTGTGATCTTTGAATTCTTTGAGCATATTTACATTTGTTGTTTGAAAATCTTTTTTTTTTTTTAATTATCATCAATTCCATGGGAGTGACTTCTGCTTCCTCATGTTGCTCTATTAATTGATTTCTTGTATGCTTTACAGTTTTTTGTTGAACCTGAGGTATTTGAATACTTTGTTGAGGTAATTCTGGATTTCAGTTTCTTCTCTTTCCCTAAAATTACTTTCTGTGTAGGCTTCTCTTGCTGGCTGCTTAGTTTCTCCTTCAGTGTATGGCTTGTTACCTTAACTTTTGGATTGGTTTTCAGGGTTCTACATTTGCATTTCTATCTCCTTGATAGTGGTATTTTCAGTTATTTTGTTTGTTTTTCTATAACTGTTACAGTGGAATTGAGCTATGTTCTGCTCATATAGCTATTTTGGGGAGCAAGATACCAAGGTGCCAATTCTTAGGTCTGCATGCTCAGGCTTTTCTGCCCGCAGTGCCTTGACCAGGGCCTGGCTGTTTTAAGTCTAGAGCTTACTGGGCTCCACATGGTGCTCCTTCCCAAGACCCACACGACCTCAGGTTTGCTGTGCACCAAGGTGCCCTTTCTTAGGTCTACATGCAGAAGCTTCTCTGCCCACGGTGCCTTCACCAGGACCTGGCTTTTTGCAAAATCCAAGTCCCACTGTACTCCACACAGTGCTCCCTCTTGGGATCCACAAGGCCCTAGGCTTGCAGTGAGCCACGGAGCCCTGTCTTTGAACTGCATTCTCAGGCTTATCTGCCTGAAGTGACTTCAGTGGGGCCTGGCTGTTTGAAAACACCGGACCTCACCGCTTTCTGCACTGGTTGCCACCACCCAAGATGACCACACTATGAGGAGAATGTGGTGAGGATGCTCCACTCTCGCTTGGTCAGTATGTTGCATTTTATTTGATTCAGTGTTCCCTTTGTCCTCCAATCATTTATCTGATATCCAGAGTTCTGAGACTATTGATTTTTTCAGTATTTACTTGTTTTCTTCTATAATAATTGTGAGGGTTTGGGATATGCGACTGCTTATGCCACCATCTTTTTCCGCCTCCAGTATTTTATTTTTGATGTTATTTTAAATCTCCATTTCTAATTTCTTGTTTTTAGTAGATAGAAATTCAGTTGATTTTATATATTGATCTTGTATTCTACAAGATCACATATTTATTAGTTCTGATAGATTTTTTTGTATAATTAGTATTATTTCTTTATCAAATGTTTGGTAGAATTCACCAATCTGTAGTTTTCTATGTAGGAATTGTTTTAACTAAAAATTCAATTTCTTTAATAGATACAGGACAATACACAGTATCTGTTTCTCCTCGAGTGAGTTTTGTAAGTTTGTGTCTTTCAGGTTTGTGAATTTTTGCATAATCCATTCCATGTGTCTTAGGCTGGGTTCTCTAGAGAAGCAAAATGAGTAAAGAGTATATATATATATATAGAGAGAGAGAGAGACAGAGAAAGAGACAGACAGAGATTTATGTCAAGGAAATAGCACACGTGGTTTTTAGAGGCTGTAATGTCCCAAGTCCATGGGGTAGGAAAAAGGATTCTCCTGATTCATGTAGCTGCAGGGGCTGGCAAACCCAAGATCAGCAGGCTGGAGAGCAGGGCAGTAGCAGGCTGTGAAGATGGATGAATCTCAAAATCGGCAGATGCCTTAGTCATCTAGTGCTACTATAACAGAAATACCACAAGTGGATGGTTTTAACGAAGAGAAGTTTATTTCCTCATAGTTAAAGTAGGCTAAAAGTCCAAATTCAGGGCATCAGCTCCAGGGGACGGCTTTTTCTCTCTGTCAGCCTTCTTCTCTTTGGTGTTCCCCCAGACTAGGAGCTTCTCAGCGCAGGGACCCCGGTCCAAAGGACGCGCTCTGCTCCCGGCATTGCTTTCTTGAGGGTATGAGGTCCCCCTGTCTTACTGCTCACTTCTGTTTTTATATCTCAAGAGATTGCCTCAGGACACAACCCAGTCTTGTAGATCAGGTCCTGCCTTACTAACACAACTGCCACCCATCCTCCCTCATTAACATCATCGAGGCAGGTTTACAACATACAGGAAAATCACACAGTACCAGGAATCATGGCCTAGCCAAATTGATACACACATATTTGGGGGGACATAATTCAAACCATGACAGCAGGCAAGCTGCTAGCTCAAGTACCAAGAACCAGAGGTCAGATGAACAGGAGCCAGCTGAATGATCTAGAACAAGCAAAAGCTCCAGCAAGGTGAGCAGGAAGGACTAGGTGGTGGAGGGTGGAGAGATGAAGGCTGAGGGGGCAGTGAGCCACCCTCGGCCCTGCCCCTGCAGTATCACTCCGCAGATCCCATCATGGAGGTGATCATGTATCAAATCTTAACAGGGACATGATCACAATATTATATGAGTACCAAAAGACTGAGGATCATGGCTCAGTCAAGTTGACACACAATCTTAACCATCACACCATCTATGTTGTCAAATTTATTGGCATAAAGTTGTTCATAATATTTCCTTATTGTCCTTTTCATATCTATAGAATCTATTGTAATTTCATCTCTCTCTTTCCTGTTGGAAATTTTGTCCTTTCTTTTCTTTCTGATAATTCTAACTGGGAATTTTTAATTTTATTGGTTTTCTTAAAGAACCAACTTTTGTTTTCATTTATTTTTTTCTTTTTTCTTTTTTTTGAATTTTAATATATTATCAATTTGATCATTATTATTTCCGTTATTCTGCTTACTTTGGGTTTCATTTGTTCGTTTTCTAGTTTCTTAAGCTGGAAGCAGAGGTCATGAGATTGAGGCCTTTCTTCTTTTCTAATATAGCCATTTAGTGCTAAAGATCTCTTCTTAAGTACTGTTTTAGTGGCATCTCACAAATTTCAATATGCTGTACTTTCATTTTCCTTCAGTTAAAAATACTTTTTAATTTCTGTTATGATTTCTAATTTGACTCATGGGTTATTTAGAAGTGTGTTATTTAGATCCCATATATTTATGTATTTTCCATATATCTTTCTGTTATTCATCTCTGATTTAATTCCATTATATTTAGAGAATATTTGTTTGACTTGAATACTTTTAAATTTATTATGAAATGACTTGTTAATTTTCTCTTTTCTTTGTTTTTTATTCCGCTGATTTCTAGTCTTTATATTCTTTCTTCTATTTACATTTTACTTTGCTTTCTTTTTCCAATCTTTTTGAAGAGAAATCTTACAATATTGATTTAAGATTTTTTATTTTCTCATATAAGTGTTTAAAACTATTTTTTGTAAGTACTGCTTTAGATGTTTCACCAAAATGTTAATGTAAATGCTAATATTTTCATTATAATTCAGTTTAAAATATTTTCCAATTTACTTGGTAATTTCTTCTTTGATCCATAGATTACTTAGGAATATATTGTTCATTTCCAAAGATTTGAGATTTTCTTATATATCTTGCTATTACTGAATTTCATTTTAATTCTGTTACTGTCTGAGTACATACTATGTAAAACTTCAACTTGTTAAATTTTGTTGAGACTTTTTATGGTCCATATAGATGGGTCTACTTTATAAATATGCCATGTGCACTTGATAATATTATTTATTCTGAAGTTAAGTATGTTGTTTTTGTTAGGTGCCATTGAATCGGTTCTGACTTATAGCGACCCTATGGACAACAGATTGAAACACTGCCTGGTCCTGTGCCATCCTTACAATTGTCATTATGCTTGAGTCCATTGTTGCAGCCACTGTGTCAATCCATCTCACTGAGGGTCTTCCTCTTTTTCGCTGACCCTGTACTTTACCAAGCATGATGTCCTTCTCCAGGGACTGATCCCTCCTGATAACATGTCCAAAATATGTGAGATGTAGTCTCGACATCCTTGCTTCTAAGGAGCATTCTGGCTGTATTTCTTCCTAGACAGATTTGTTCGTTCTTCTGGCAGTCCATGGTATATTCGATATTCTTCAACAACACCATAATTTAAAGGTGTCAATTCTTCTTGGTCTTCCTTATTCATCATTCAGCTTTTGCATTCATATGAGGTGATTAAAAACACTGTGGGTTGAATCAGGCGTACCTTGGTCTTTAAGGTGATATCTTTGCTTTTGAACACTGTAAAGAGGTCTTTTGCAGCAGATTTGCCCAGCGCAATGCATTGTTTGATTTCTTGACTGCTGCTTCCACGGGTGTTGGCACTCGAGTCATTTGGTTAGAATTGTCCCTCTCCATATAAGAAGTGGAATTCTCTGTGACCTAGTTTCAAAGTGAACTTCTCCATAAAAGGTTTGTTTCTGCTAGGTACCTGATAGTGTTCCTGGGTGGTGCAAATGGTTAACATGCTCGGCTGCTAAATGGAAGGTTGGTGGTTCAAGTCTACCCAAAGGCACCTCAGAAGGAAGGCCTGGCAATCTACTTCTGAAAAATCAGCCACTGAAAACCCTTTGGAGCACAATTCTACTCTGACACACATAGAATCATCATCAATCAGAATCGACTCCATGCTAACTGATTTTTTTTAGGTACCTGTATCACTCTGGTATCACATTAAACTCTATTTTTGCTCTTTTTTAAAAAGGGAGTGGGTAATATATTGAGTGTGGGCTCATGTGTAGGAATTATCAGGGGTTATATAATTTATTTTATCCAGAGGTAAGTCTGAGAAAACCACATATACCTACTATATATTCTGTGAAGTAAAGAAAAAACTTGCTCTTCTGTTTTTTTTTTTCCTAATGAAGACATCGCCATTCAGTGTTCTATCTTTATGTGTATTCACTTCTCATCTTGCTGAGGTTTCAGGTTTTTCTCCTTTTCCTAGTTCATACATGTCATTTAAACTTAGACTTTGGACTGCCAGAAATCATCAGATATACCCAGGGCAAGCTCTGGCTGCAGTGCTTTCTTACCCCTATGGATTTATGCTTTTTGTTTCTGCCCTCTGGGAAAATCACTTATTTTTCCCCTAGGTCAGACAGACATAGAAAGAGTTTTTGAAAAATACATTTTATCTAATGAATGTGGGTCATAGCAAAAAGTGTTTACTGGACTTAGTTATTCATGTTTTTGAGTGTGGAATTTTCCTCTACCAGATCTCTCTCTTTTTCTAGTTCAGTATTTTTATTTTGTTTTGTTTTTGTAATAAAGATATACCTCATATCTTAGTTATCTAGTGCTGCTGTAACTGAAATACCACAAGTGGATGACTTTAACAAAGAGAAATGTATTCCCTCACAGTCTAGGAGGCTAGAAGTCCGAATCCCGGGTGCCAGCTCCAGGGAAAGGCTCGCTCTCTCTGTTAGCTCTGTGAGAAGGTCATTGTCATCAATCTTCCCCTACTCTAGGAGCTTCTGAGTACAGGGACCCTGAGTCCAAAGGACAGGCTTCCCTCCTGATACTTCATTCTTGGTGGCATGAGGTTCCCCCTATCTCTCTGCTCACTTCTCTCTTTAATATCTCAAAAGAGAGTAAATCAAGATACAACCTCATCTTGTAGATTGAGTCCTTTCTCTTTAAAATAACTGCCTCTAATCCTGCCTCATTAACATCATAGAGGTAGGATTTACAACACATAGGAAAATCATATCAGATGACAAAATGCTAGGCAATCACACAATACTGGGAATCATGGCCTAGCCAAGTTGACACACATTTTTGGGGGACACAATTCAATCCATAACACGTCAGAAATCGTCATTGTTAGAGGTCTTTAGAATTTAGGAAGACTGACATAGGGATTTTGGAAGTGAATGGAGAAGAACAGTAATAGTATAATGTATCAAAGATATTAATACTGATAAGTAAAACACCTTGAATGTCTAATAAGTGCCAGGAATTTTGAAAGCAACTTTTTGTCATCATCACCACAACCCTATAAGTAACAGGTAAGAAAATTGAGTCACCCACAAGTTAAGTAACTTGCCTAATATGGCACAGATAGTTAAGCTAGCCATTTTAATGATGTACTGGGCTTCTGTGTGCATTAGTTACTCGGATTGCCTTGGGAAAGGAGTGACTTATCTCCTTCCTCTAGCAGAGATGTGCTTAATGTATAATTATTGCTGTGGGCCTGGGGGTGGTGATGCATTTTAGCACACAGAGTTTTCCATACTCTGTAAAACTGGAAGATTGATCAAGGGTGCAAGTCCACCCAAGGTTTCATATGCTGTGGCAGATTGTATTTTCAAGGATGGCTACAACAATATCTCTAAATCACATGCTTTTTTTTTTACAATGTGCCACTACCCCATCAAGAGGCAGATTCCCTTCCTGTAAATCATATAAGCCAGTGTAGGCACTCTGAACACCATGTGACCAAACAAGCCTTCAAGTAACTCCAGTCCCCAGGCATGGATCGCCCTCAGTCTTTGACTGTTCCCAACTGCGCTTGCAGACATTGTGGACCAGACAGAAGCCATCATTCTGTGCCCTCTGCAAATTTCCAAACCACAGAATCTGTGTGTGTAATAAAATGATTGTTGTTTTACACCACTAAATTTTGGGTATTTTTTTTATGTAGCAATAGTAACTGGAACACATGCCTACCCAGAAAATGAATAAAGCAGTGGTATATATGGTAAATTCCCAGATCCTAGAAATATCATATATGCTTGCTGTTTTACATGTGTTGTATAGAAGTTTAGGCTATTCTTTATCATTAACCTTATGTTAACTTGGTTGTAATAGTGTTTTTCACAAATTTCAGGTATTCTCATGAAGAAAAGAGTGGAGTAAATTGCCCCTCATAAAATTCCATGAGATCAACTACCTCAAAAAACTTGCTCCAAAGATAGAAATTTAGGTCTTATCTTTTGAATATTCTACCTCCTAGGGTGTCAGATCAGAGTCTGTAAATGATAACTTTCCCAGTTAATAACCTATATGAATTTTAGTACAGAGTTTTTTTTCAGTATCAGTTCTAATTATTCAGAAGTTCATCTTTTCTCATATTTTTTGTTCTTTGCTGTGACCCAGATAGAGATAAATAATGGACATTTAAATGACTGAAGGAATATTACTGTATATTATATAGCTGCACATTAATATTTCATTTCAATGATATTTAAAAGTTATGCTATACCAAATACATTAGTGGTATGAAACTTTTCCAGATTCTAGACTACTGTAAGTATTTTTCAGTTCAGAGTGATTCTGCTGAGCTATAAGATTCAATAAATAAATTCAGATTTTAGTATGAAATAGAGAACTATAAATTGCCTTTGTTTTTTCCAATTATTCTGCAACATATCTTTTCACTGCTTTTCATAGAAATTAGACGCTCACAAAATACAATAATAATAGCTTAGTTATAGCCAAGAAATTATATTCAAGTTTATAGAAAATTTGACAAAACATAGATGCTCTCAATGAAATTTGAAATCCTGAATTTAAAATTTCACAGGTAACATTAAAATGTAATCACCTATTTTCAGAGAAGTATCCATTTGCAAATAGGCAAAAAAGCCCTACTTAGTGTAGAAGGAATTCTGAGCATGTGAGTGAGTTAGTGAGTGTGTGTATGTGTTTGTGTGTTTGTGTGTGACTGCTATATCCACCACCATTTTAAGAGTTGATTGAGCTTGTGCTCAGGTTACTAAGTCTGTGCCTTTCCTAGACTTTCCATGCTTTCCAAGAAAGTTCATAGCAATGCTGTTTTAAGCTTTAAATTTAAAATGTTGCAGGCACTTAAACAATAGAACAAGTCTCAGATGAAAGTTCTCCAGTACACCCCAAAAGTGTTGTTGCTTTAAGACAGCAAAGCATAGCAGAAAGGAGAGCTATGGATGTGCAGAACAAGAAGTCACAGCTGATCTTCCTTAGTCCTCTCTTATTACTCTGTCAATTTCTCTAAAACCTAAAAGAGAAAGCTATTCCAAATCACTTTACATAAACAAAAATCCACCCAAGGTCACCTCCTTCCATTTAATAAAAGGAGGAATGTAAATTACAAAAATCATGAAAGTTAATTAAAACTTTGAAACATTTCCCAAGCATTTAGACAAAGAATACAAGTCTGCCTTAGTGATTACACAAAATAACCACGGAGGGGAAGCCATGTGAACATCATAGTTAAATTTTGACCACACTGCTGTGTCTGCTTAAAAGTGGACCATAATGCAAAGAAAAACAAGTTTTTGTTACTACATTTTTTCTCCTTAATTTTTTTTTGATGGTATGTTTTCAGTATTGGAATGCATGCTTACTAATTGAGTGTGTTTAAATTTTCGGTTGGTAGTATGAATTTTGAGAAATGTGATCTAGTAATAAAAGTCACCAACGAAGTGAGTGGCACTGTGGCCCCACCTGTATGTGGTATGACAATATACCAATGACTCCCCCAAAAAATCCATTGCCTTCAAGTTGATTCCAATTCATAGTGACCCTACAGGACAGAGTAGAACTGCCCCATAGGGTTTCCCAAGGAGAGACTGATGGATTTGAGCTGCAGACCTTTGGGTTAGCTAGCAGCCGAGCTCTTAATGACTTCTCCACTAGGGCTCCATATACCAATGAGAGGTATATAAATAATTTATTGTTGGCACCTTTCCATTAGGTTACATGGGGAACCTGTGGTTCTCCAAATATGACACAGAAAAACTAAAACAAATCCATAAGGACTCCCTAACTGTCACACAAGAAAGCCATAATTATGTTTGCAAGCCTTGTCTCGCAGAAATAAAGGAAATAAAGGGCAAAAGGGCAAAAGTTTATAAAACTAACACATCCAGGAAGCATCACCTACTAAAATGTTCAACCGACACAACAGTGAGGCTCCAACTCTGGTCTACTGAGCTTCATGCATTTCAAAATGGACCCACCTTGATGCTAAATGGATTAGAACTGGAATAACACCTTACCTCTGAGGTTCAGAGGCATATGGGTTAAAATCGACTCGATGGCACCGGGTTTGTTTTCTTTTTTTTTGGTATACAGTTAACCCAATGGTAATGAGAGAGTTAAAGAACTCAGAATTCTTGAACATTGTACACATTTAAATGTCTAAGCCAAATATGTCAGGGAATGATGTTAGCCACTGAAACATTTTTGCATTAATTAGGAGGTAATGACTGGTGCTAATACAAATGAAAGCTATCAATATCAAGCTAGTGGATCCGAACAAAGAGGAACTTCCTATCTCAAGGCACATTTACCTTAACTGCAACTCTCAAAGCATAGAAGTCTTTTTCCAATGAAATTATTTGAGTTTTTATCAGAAACAAGGTCAGCATATTCATGAAGTTCATTAAAATGTCTCTTCTTACACAGAGTTACTGTCACTTTAATATAAGAAAAATCATTCAGTATTATATGTATTTTTTGTTAGTTTGAACTTTGATCAAATTTGTTCTTATATACCTATAGCAGCTCCCATAGAATAATTTAAAACACCATGTAATTTAGACTAATGAAACTAATAGAGTAATGATCCATTCTTGGAGTAGAATCAGTTCATTTAAATCCAAATGCCTATAGTATGGTGTGCTGTGGAAAATGCTGTATTACCAGCAGGGAAGATAAGAAGCTAAGGAGATTTGAAGAGGTGTGACTGGGTCCAAATAGCAAATTTACTTGAAATATTTTTCATTTTTCTTTATTTTTTATTTAAAGGTGATTTCCAAAATTTTCATAAGTGGAGTAACAGACACAACTGGAATGACTGAATAACATCTAAGTCAATTTCCTCACAATATGTTTGGAATAATTGGGACACAGATAAGAACTGAGCTTCCCAGATAACCACAAAGTCACAAAATGTACCATAATTACGAAGCCTTTGTCTAGTGACTAACCAAATCAGTAAGTGAAAATCATGTGAAATCTGTTTGTCACTTGGTATCATGGGTCCTTTAAGGTTTAAATAGAATTAGATTGATCATCCACCCTTTACTATCTGGTAAATACAAAGCTTTCCCAAAAATTCTCTGAATTTTCAAGGGTTTATATTTTTATGAAAACTTTTTATTCTGATTTCTTTATCACCAAATTCTCAGCCTTACTTATGTCTTCTCTCTGGTGGATCTTCTTATCTTTCTGCCTCACACTCTCTCAAGGCAGTGATTTTTCCACGATAGACCTTTATTGAAGATTCCTGGCTGATGGAGGAGAAGCAGCATCACATCATATCACATCAAGTTAGAAAATGAAGAATTAAATATTAGATCTCTGTACTTAAAAATATCCATTGTTCTACAGCTGTCAGAGGGACTCCGGGACACTGCTTCAGATTCTGATGGTCTCACATCTTTCCTGAGCCTTTGGACACTTGGCTCCCTCCAGCCTTTACCACAGAGACTGAACCCATTGGACAAGTGTTGGTACATCTCCTGAAGCCCTATCTTCTCCTCTCACTTCTTGTTTCTGATAAACAAACTTTTGGTTAGCACGCACAGGACAAGAAAGCTGGCTCTCCCAGCAGCCACTGAGTTGCTCAGGTGATACAGCATGAAAGTGTAGAGGGGAGTTAACGTTCCAAGAGGTGAAATTTGACCAGTGGGATAAAAAGAGATAGAAGACAGCAGATAAATTTCCTCTAGTTTCCTTTCTCTCATGGACTGTTCCAAGGGATACTGTTTAGTGGAGCTGGTTGCTATGAGTTGGAATTGACTTGATGGCAACGGGTTTGGTTTTGGGTTTTGGTATGTAAACATTTTGCAGGGCCAAGTAGTAGGTAGCAGTGTTTCTTCAAAAGCACAGGGCAGGTTGGCAAAGTATTCTCACCCTCACTGCATCACGTCTCCTTTCTCTAACTCTTACTCTTTGAGAATGCGTCTCCTAGACATTCATGAGCTTTTAAGCTTTACCTCAAGTACTCTTTCCTAGGGAATTTTGCTATAAGCATTCCAGAAAGAAGGCCCTCCAGGTAGACTATTTTCAGTTGCCCAGTGTCTGAAAGCAGTGCTAGTGGTAAGTGATATGGTAGTAACTGTTGACATGCGGTGGCATCACAATTACTAAACTTTCTCCTGTGGTTACTTTGGATAAAGTGTAGGTGGGAGACATCTTGGGAGAGCAAGTAGTTGCAGTGTTCATTAAGTATATGGGCAACGATAATTATAGACTTGTAGAGTGGGATGCCCCCTTTTTTTGTGATGGCACTAGAAGCATTACAGAAAGAAAGTAATGGAATTATGGCAATTTGTTGTCACATCAGACATGTACTGAAGGCCAGAGAGCTCTAATATCACCTTTTCAAAGAGACTATTATTCTTTGCTTGGCTGCTAACCAAAAGGTTGGCAGCTTGAATCCACCAGTTGCTCCTTGGGATACCGTATGGAACAGTTCTACTTTGTCCTACAAGGTCGCTATGATTTGGAATCAACTCAACAGAAATGGGTTTATTTATTTATTTATTTTTTAAAATTCTTTGCAGCCACAAGATACACTGTGGTGGAAATCAAGCCCAGAATATGATTATAAGGCTGAAAGATATGGAAAGGACACTAAATATACGGACTTGACAGGTCCTGATATCAGAGTCAGGCCCTTCAGTGGGACCCTGAAACCTGGTGGAGTTACATTTGAGGGATGAGCCTGAGAATTTTGAATCCTCAAATTCCCCAACTCTTCTTGTTGATAGAGCAGCTCTTTTAAGTTTCCAGGAAAAAGAAACAAAAAAAAAGGGCTCACCTTTCCTGGAGACCATGCGATGCCCTCCCTTAAAGAAGGGGCATCATAAGGTGAAGTTTAATTTCCTCAAGACTCAACCCCATCGCCACCATTGAACCCAAGCCATTAACCAGCCTGGTATTAGCATGTCCTGAGCAGGGATGTACAATTATTGTTTCAGAAAGAAATAGCTTGACTGCCAAAAGAACTGCAGGACCTGCCTACTATGTACTAGCAGACTCTAAGGGAAGATGGGCAGGATTGGAACTTGAGGATGATGCTAATCTAGAGGAGCAGAATATAAGGCTGGATATGGGGAACTTCAGTGGAGGCCACTCACTTTCGACTCAGGCTTTAATATTTTGTCAGGGGCACTTGGAGAAGGTCCTAAGAGTTAACTGGTTTGGCTCTCTAAAGCTTGAACTTCAATATTTTTCTGAGGAAGATGTCAGAAGGTTCAGGTAAATGGGAATGTTAGAGAGGATTTACTGTGTGAAACCTGAGAACTCACTACTGGCAATGTTCCCCTGGAGGACATTCTTTCACTAAGGCAATAAAGCATGTGCTGGTGAGGGGCTTAGAAGTATCCTGAACAGCCTGGTCAGGGATATGCTCTGTAGATCAGGATTAATGGTGAATGGGGGCTTATAGAAGTCAAGTAAGAAATGGAGATTTTCCATGATTCTGTGGGTGAGAGATGCTGCCATTTAACTAGTTTCCTAATATCAATAGCCATAATGGGTTTATGGAATGAGAGGCCAGGAGCAGCCCTTACACATCAGAGGCAATGCCCTGCCATGATGGGCAGCAAGGCTGGGTGGCAGTAAGAATGCCTTGATCCACAGAGATCTGTGGCAGTGACTAAAAGATCATGGTGTTTTTAGGCACTAGATGGGTGGACAGGTGACTGAGGTGTTGTTTTACTTGTATAATCAGTAAAAAATCAAGAGCTGCCAAGCAGAAGATTGACATCAGCCACTGCAATGGAAAATTGTGGTCTCAAACCCAATTTACCAATCGTCGTCATTCACTGACCTAGAGTCATTTGACTGAAGGGGAAATCTGACCTTGAAGAAAAGTACTGCTTTGTCACTTCAAGACTTGTTATTTTTATTGTTGTTAGTTGGCATTCGGTCAGTTTCGCCTCATGGTGACCCCTTGTGTTACAGACTAGAATTGCTCCAGAGGGTTTTCTTGGCCCTAATCTTAATGGGAAGGAGCCCTGGTGGCACAGTTTTTAAGCGCTCAGCTGCTAACTGAAAGGTCTGTGGTTCGAACCCACCAGCTCCTACGTGGGAGAAAGATATAACAGTCTGCTTCCGAAAAGATTTAAAGCCTTGAAAACCCTATGGGAAAGTTCTGCTCTGTCCTCTGGGTCGCTATGAGCCTGAATTTGAATCGATGGCAATAGGTTTGTTTGTTTGTTTGTGTTTTGGAATCTTAATGGAAGCAGATTGCCAGGCTTTTTCTTCTGCTGGGTGTGTTTGAACTGCCAACCATTAGGTGAGCAGTCAAGCACATACTGTTTGTGCCACCTAGAGACCTTAATCCAAAACTAGACCCAAACCACATCCATTGCGGCCAAGTGGATTCCAACTCATAACGACCCTATAGACTAGACGGTAATTATTCCTCAGGTCTGTCCCTATGCCGGGGAAACTATACACTGAGGAAGGGGGAACACTCAGATTTTGAGGGTTATTAGTTACGAGGCCTGAGCTGCCCCTAAACTCAGGGGATCTGAACACCACCGTCATCCTTCAGATAGAATGGGGCTTACAGAAGCCAAATAGAAAATTGACTTTTTCCTTTTTACAATGGATTCGGTGATGCTGTAGGCCCACCAGGTTGTGATTTCTCTGCCCAAAACGTAAAATCAGAATAGACATGATTAGTAACTGGAAGAAACTCTACCTTGTTTCCTGACCTGTGGAGTCTGGGGCATCAAGAAACGAAAAGTTGAAACGCCTGAAAATGCTTCCCTCCCCTGCACACATACGAAAATAAACCAAAAGCAGTGCTATATTCCCAGATGAATAGAAGATAAAAGTACCACCACAAAACACCTTAAGGATTGAGTAGTATTGTTCCCCATCTATCTTTATTCAACTGACTTTTTGGCCTCTGAAAAAAACAAAAATTATTGTGGCAGATGTTAGTGGATTACCCTAAACCTAACCAGGTGATAACACAAATTGTAGCTGCTTTGCTGAGTGTCAGATGTGATGTATTTACTGGAGCAGAAAAACATAGCCTCTAAGTTTGATATGCAGCAGTTGAACTGGAGAATTCTTCCTTCTTTAAGCCATTCCATACGGATAATAAAAAAAAATTCCCTTTGCATGGCAAAGAGATCAGTATGGCTCTGTAACAGAGTCTGCAGAAAACCTGATCACCTTGCCATCAAGTAGAACATCTTGCTAACCCACTGTATTGCTAACATCATGCTAACTGGACATAGTCAACAGGAGGTAAGTATCATAAATTCCCTGGTAGGACACATATGTGCCACAGAGTGGAAGATAACCCTCATGAAGATCCGGGGTCCAGCCATATCAGAAAAGTTTTTAGCAGCCTAGTGTGCTGGGGCATGCTAGTACATTGCCTAAAATGTAAATTGTGATTTCACCTCACACATTATGCTCCGAAGGAACAGGCGCAGAGCTTTGTAGGCCTCATTGACTTTTGGAATATGACCAACTGTGAGAGGAGAACTGGTCTTGGGCCTGGATCGTAGACAGTTGGCATGGTATACTAGGCTCAGATGTACTGCCAGCATGTTCTATCCTCAGTTTAAGGGTGGCATTGAACGGCAAAAGGGAAGGAAAGAACTTTGAGTAGTGCACTTGGTCATTTATTTCTACAGAGTAAAAGGTGATCTGATATAAAGACACCCTGATTCCTGAGTAGTGGCAAATAGATGGTCAGTCAGTCAAGGGCCTGAACGTACTATAAAATGAACAATAAGCTAGTCACTGCCGATAGTGTGTGAGTGAAGCTGTCACAGATCCTGCCCTTTGAAAGCCTAGTCCAACCTGGGCAGTAGACACTGACCAATTATTACAAGCCATTAAATGATTGCTAGGGTGGAAAATGCTATCTGTGAATCAGCATAATAATATCGGAGTCTATAATAATCCTCTGAGCTGGTACAAAATATGGAACGGGACTATTAAGAAACCACGACCTACTTGGGATAAAAGTCTTTTCTATATGGGTTTTCCAGTTTATTGGTATTAGAATAGGGATGTGTGTCTTCTAAGAGGCATACTGACTGTTTGGTGTTTGTACCTTACACATCAGAAATTGTTCAGAAATTATGAGTGACAATTACATACAAAATTCTGAAAGTTCTTCCATCTTAAAAAAAGTGTATTTTAATTACATCTTCGCCAGTTACCCTTCCACTTCTCCATGTCTCTGTATAGGAACTTTTCTCGTGTTTCTTTACAGGGATCTACAAAGTCTGACTCTTCTCTTCCCGAACTCCTTTGAACCCACTCTTACCAGTCATTCACTACCACATGTCATTAAACCGGATCTTGTCACAGTCACCAAAGATCTCCATATTGCTAAATCGAATAGTCTAGTCTCAGAATTGATCTTACTATTTGACCCATCAGCACACTTGACAAAACCAAATTCTCCCTCCTCTTTGAAATGTTTTTTGTACTTGCTCGAAGTAATCCTTTAAAGGTAAGTAAAAGCGTATACCACTACCTGTCTGTCAGTTTGTCGTACTGTGGTGGCTTGCATGTTGCTGTTATTCTGGAAGCTATTCCACTGGTATTTCAAATACCAACTGGGTCACCCATGGTAAACAGGTTTCAGGGGAGCTTCCAGACTAAGACAGACTAGGAAGAAAGGCCTGGTGAGCTACTTCCAAAAATGAGCCAAAGGAAACATGGATCACAACGGAATGCTGTCCAATATGGTGTTGGAAGATGAGCCCCCTAGGTTGAAAGGCACTCAATACACAGTGACTACAACAACGGATTGGAGCAAACCAATGATCATGAAGGTGGTGCAGAACTAGGCCATTTTTTGTTCTTTTGTACATGAGTTTGCCATGAGTTGGAGCCGATTCTGTGATAACTAACAACAAAGAGCACTTGACTGCTTGAATCTCTCCAGTGACCTCTGTTTACACTCAGAGTAAAAGGTAAATCCTTACAATGGGCAACAAGGCCCGTGGTGATCCAGCCCCTCTTACTCCGGGCTCATTTGGCTCCAAACACACTGATCTCTTTCCTGTTCCTTGAACACACCAATAAACTCCCATCTCAGAGCCTTCCACCGGCTGTGCATTCTGCCTAGACTGCCTGGCTCCTCCTCTGATGTTCACGTGACCCCTTCCCTCCCTCTTTTTGTGTCTCTGGGCTCCATGCTCTGCTTTTCACCGTAGCACTTCTATCCACTTCTCATGATACAGTTTGCTTTATTGTTTATTGTCTGACTTTAATCAGAAGATATGCTCCGTAAGGGTGGGGTGTTTTGGATGTTTTTCTGACTGCTATATTCCTCGCTTAGAACGGTGCACAGCACGTGGTAGACAATAAGTATTTGCTGAACAATTTCATGAGTAACTTTCCGGTGTTTCTTTGGTTTCCTCCCACCTTTTTTTGAAGACTGATTGGTTTTTAAGGTTCATATCCATGAATACCTAACCATTTTTCTTTTTCCTGAATCCATTTCTGTGGTGTCCAGCCAGGTGTTGTGTTGTGCCTTGCTCATGGATCTCATGACAGGAATGGGCTAATTACCCACCTGGAGCATAGGGGCTGATGGTTGAGATATCGTAGTCAAAGAGAGAATAAGCAAGCTGCACAAAACACTGGAGCAAATTAACATGCTGCTCAGCACAGTTTGTTCTTACAGAGCTCAGTGAAAAGGAATTACTTTTGGAGGTAAGAGGACTGGTTTATTAAATAAGCCTCTTCTGTCATTCAGCAGCATTGATTCGATCCATGCATGTCAAGTACCTTCACTGGGGCCTAGAGAGACAGCAGGGGAGGACGGTGCAGATAAATCAAAGACAAACCTTCTACCCAGAAGGAGCTTAAAATCTAAGTTATTGCTCGACCAGTGTGGCAGTGCGTGATGGAAATGGAGGGAAAAAGTTATGATGCAAGGCTAAGAACGTCTTCAAAATTTTTACTTTTTCTCTTTCATATCTATGTGTCTACACACAGGTATATTCACTTGGCCTGGCTGGCAATAGCATATTCAACCTTCAGGACCAACTCTGAGAAGCATTCCCCAACTCCTGTAGCAATTTCATTATTCCCTTCCCTGAACCCTCACAAAACACTTTGTGATTATTTTTATGATAACATTTATCTATCTATAGATATGTGTGTGTGTGTGTATAACTCCTTTAAGGCACTGCTCGTGTCTTCTTTCTCTTTTTAACTCTATTGCAGTTTCTTTCCAATACCAGGCCTACACCCAGAGATCAAGGTCAAGGGTGGCAATCAGACATTAGTAGTCTAAAGTCTCTAGGTGATTTTAATATTCAGCCAAGGTTTAAAATGACTGTCTAGTAGTGGCTAGTATATTTCTAGATCTCAAAAATATGCTGCCTATGTAGCAGGGGACCCCAGTTTAAGTTTAAGCTGTATCCATCACCAGAGTGCAGTTATGGGTCAGCTTGAACTCTAGGACTTTGCTTTGTATGCTACATTAATTCTTGGGCTGGGGAATCTACGGCTTAAGGTGGTTCAGTGATGTGTCGTACTCCCAAGCTCATTCTATCCTTATGCTCTACCTTTCTTACATGTAAGGTTTGATTTTCAGAGTCACAAGATGGGTATTGTTTCTCCAGACAAGACTTCTGTGTTCTATGTAGGAATGAAGAATCAGAGGCCAAAAGCCTTCTCACTAGGTTTTGACTTTCTACTTAAGGAAGGAAAACTGTTCACAGGAGATTTCTTTAGGTCATATTGGATATCATATGGCCCCTGGGAGATGAATGTTTTAGCCTTCTATCCTCTATGGTATAGGGATTCAAAGGAGAAAGGTATTCTGAATGGCTTTCAAGTGGCCAGTCCACCACATCTGCCACATTTCCAGACTTGTAGAATAGGCCCGCTGGGGTGTGTTTCTAAGAGAGATCGAGGAGTACCCTGAGGGTTGCGGAGGGAAAAACTAATCTGACTCAGTAAAGCTTAGTTCAATGATAGAGTCTCAGTAGACAGGAGAGAGGAAGTGCTTTTGTTCACAGTATGGGCTCACTCACTAAAGTTTGTCCCCTGATTTGACCAAGAATAATTCACGTTAGTAGTGTCATTAGGGTTGGTGTCACCCAGTGTGATATCTCATGGTGTCACCTCCCCATGCTAATTACTACACTGTTATAGCTAAAACACCAGAAATTTTGACAAAAGCAGCGACTATAAAAACACTGGCAGCAACAAAACACAATAGGGTGTGCTTGTAGTGCATGCAGACAAAACCACTTGATTCTTAGTGTCATTGGAATTGGGTAATAATGACAGCTCTGACTGAGCGCATTCGAAGGTTCAAAAAGTAAATTAGCATAGAGTTTTAGCCTTGTAGATACATTGATACATGTAAGCTGGGTTTATGAAAAATATGTTTGTTGTTATAACTAACTACAGGAATATTTTAATAAAAAATAATAAATTTCTGCTGAAACACTGCACAAAAATTTTATAGACAGTCATCTTGGTGTCACCTCTTCTGATAGTGTCAACCAGTGTGGTCTGCACCCCTGCGCCTCCCTAGTGACTCCACTTACTCACTTTTGAATCCTTTGTGGATTAAACATTGGGCAGTGATAAATTTATATAAGGACTTGTTATTAGCAAAATTTTTTTAAAGTATTACTATTTTGTTATCAATAGATTATAATACTAAAGGTAAGATACAACTGTTTCTTTTTTTTTTTTTTAACTTCAATTAGAAGAGAGTGCAATTTTGACTTCTTAAGCATTCCTGCTAGCTCCAAGTGTTACTATAGCAGAAAGGTTTCCATGAGTTTAGGCTGACTTCACGAAACCTAATGGTCCTTGCTTTTTGCCCACAGAGCACACCTTTTTCTCCTGCCCAGGACCTTCCTGTTGACCCAGCCTTACTGCGTGCTAAGTGCCCACATTCACCACGTACAACTTGGAGGTCAGGGAGTTAATGACCAAAAAGGGCAATCTTTGACCAAAGGGAGGTGGACGTTGGTGTATAAATTATTCTTTTCTCTCACTCAATTTATGGTCATAAAACATATTTATAGATGTTCTCAAAGGTGCACCCTAGTAATTTGAGCAACCAGTTGTATTTTATCAGCAGTCCCCTAGATCATGTATCCTTGTATTCCATTCCCCTTTTTCCATGCTTAACTCCCCTTGTGCCTCATTCCTGTTCCCTGGAATTCTATTTCCTAATAAAACAACAGCATATAATCCCACTGCTTTATCTCTGCTTTCTGGAATACCCAAGCTAAGACGTAGAAAACATGTCTTCAGGATGGAATTTTGGAGCCAGATTACTCACTGATATTATGCCAGTTAGATCCCGATTGCTGGTCCAAAGTGTGTGGTGGCGTTAATCCTTGGCATGCAACGACATCACAATTACTGACAATTTTACTTATAGTTACACGGAGTGAGGTCTAGAAATAAGGTGAGATATTGGGACATGAGGAAGCTATGGTGACTGAACAGTATAGCCAATGCTGTTTCTAAGGATTGTGACATGGGCTGGTTCCTTTAACTGCATTGGAAACTTTGAAAAAAAAAAAAAAAAGATGGCTGTATATATATGTACACATACATAGAGAGAGAGACAGAGAGAGATCAGAGCCTAGGGCAGCCAGTTTGCAACTCAAAGCATTATGTAAATACTAGAGTGTTTCTATGACAGCTGTATGGAAACTTCACATCCTGCTGAAAATCACATTCAGAATTTACTTGCAAGGGTGGCAAATCTGCAAAGGTGACTGAATGCACATCCTTAACAACCACTCTATGTCAAAGTTATGGCCCCAGTGTGAAAAGTGGCACTCTAGACCTTGGATGGAAACAGATAGATGGATGAGCTGGAGAACTCTGGTACCTCAGTTTCCTCTAAACCCTCCACAATGCCATATGCAGCTCTTTGCCCATTGCTATAGGAGAGCAATCCCTCCTCCTCCTTCTTTTTCATTTTATTGTAGAACTGATGATACTGAAGGAAGAAATCCAAGCTGCCCTGAAGGCATCAGTAGAAAATAAGGCTCCAGGAACTGATGAAATACAAATTGAGATATTTTAACAAATGAGTGCAGCACTGGAAGTGCTCATTCATCTAGGCCAAGAAATTTGGAAGATGGCTACCTGGCCAACTGACTGGAAGAGATCCAGATTTGTGGCCATTCTGAGAAAGGTGATCCAAAAGAATGTGGAAATTGTCAAACAATATCATATGCAAGTAAAATTTTGCTGCAGATAATTCAAAAACCGTTGCAGCACTACATTGACAGGGAATGGCCAGAAATTCAAGCTGGATTCAGAAGACAATTTGGAATGAGGGATGTCATTGTTGATGTCAGGTGGATCTTGGCTGAGAGCAGAGAATACCAGGAATATATTTACCTGTGTCTTATTGACTACGCTAAGGCATTCGACTGTGTGGGTCATAACAAATTATGGATAACATTTCAAAGAATGGGAATTCCAGAACACTTAATTGTGCTCATGAGGAACCTGTACATAGATCAAGAGCCAGTTGTTCAAACAGAACAAAGGGATACTGCATGGTTTAAAGTCAGGAAAGGTGTGCGTGAGGACTGTATCCTTTCACCATGCTTTTTCTATCTATATACTGAGCAAATGATCAGAGAAGCTGGACTATATGAGGAAGAATATGGCATCAGGATTGAAGGTAGACTTATTAACAACCTGCATTATGCACATGACACTACCTTGCTTGCTGAAAGTGAAGAGGACTTGAAGCACTTACTGATGAAGGTCAAAGACGACAGCATTCAGTATGAATTACACCTCAACCCAAAGAAAACAAAAATCCTCACAACTGGAACAATAAGCAACATCATGATAGACGGAGAAAAGATTGAAGTTGTCAAGGATTTCATTTTACTTGGATCCACAATCAACGCCCATGAAAACAGCTGTCAAGAAATCAGATGACACATTGCATTGGGCAAATCTGCTGCAAAAGACCTCTTTCAAGTGTTAAAAGTCAAAGATACCACTTTGAGGATTAAGGTATTTTCAATTGTCTCATATGCATTTGAAAGCGGGACAATGAATAAGGAAGGCCAAAGAAGAATTGGTGCCTTTTAATTATGGTTTTGATGAAGAATATTGAATATACCATGGACTGGTAGAAGAACAAAGAAGCCTGTCTTCGAAGAAGGACAGTCAGAGTGCTCCTTGGAAGCTAGGATGGCAAGACTTCGTCTTATGTACTTTGCACCTGTTATCAGGAGGGACTAGTCCCTGGAGAAGGACATTATCCTTGGTAAAGCAGAGGGTCAGTGAAAGAGAAGAAGACCCTCAGTGAGATGGATTGACACAGTGGCTGCAGCAGTGGGCTAATATAGCAATGATTGTGCAGATGGTGCAGGACAGGACAGTGTTTTGTTCTGTTGTACATAGGGTTACTGGGAGTCAGAATCACCTCAATGACACCTAACAAAAACAACATATAACAAAACTTTTTCCATTGGGACATTCTTCACATACACAGTTCAGTGACAATTATGTTTATCATGTTGTTCAACCATCACCATTATCTATTTCTAAGTTTCTTCTTGCTAAAGACCTTTTAAAGACCTCAGCTGAGGCAGGTTTATTGCAAAATGATGCTTAAATCCTTATCACGATCTTACCTTCTCGCCCAACTCCAAGCTAATAAACAGGTTCAAGTCTCAGCATAGTGTGAGTAGAGAAATATATTCCTTCTTCTGGGAGGAAATACCTTAAACATCAAATGAATCACAGGATCTGGCAAATATACACCAGCAACAACTAAGGGAACAAGTTTGGGAATGGATACTGATGGTATTTGATTGGGAGAAGGATATAAGGCAGAATAGAGGAGAATGTTATTGACATGGGAAGAATTCACTCAAGGTAACACAAGGACACTTGGGGCTGGCTGGCCCTAATAATTTGTGGGTATGATTGTATGGTGGTTGAACGTAAATTTGTTCTTCATTAAATGAAGTGAAAATATAATTACTTCATCAGAATAGAATTGAAGAAAAAGTCAGAAGGCTCAGGGAAGTAAAATTTGATTAGATATACTAAATAAAATCTGAGAACCCACTTCTGACTGTATTCCCCAAAAGAGCCCAAAGTACAATCCTTTCATTAAGCCGATAGGAAATGCACTGGCTGGAGAGTGGGCACCAATTTCATGGTGATTATCTTCTATAGGCCGTGATTGATAGTGGTAGATGGTACAATGAAGTGGAATTCCTTAGTATCAATGAAGGTTTATGGGATTCCTGAGTGACAGAGGCCAGTGGAAGTACTTAACCATTAGAAAAAGTGTGGATGCAATTACTGTAGTGGTCAGTAAGGCTGAAGTGACAACAGGGATGCCTTAACATGCAGGGATTTGTGACAGTGGTTACTAGATCATGGTGTTTCTAGAAGACGGAGACGGACACCTAATGAAGCAGGGTGTTTCTTAACTAGTGTCTTAGTCATCTAGTGCTGCTCTAACAGAAATACCACAAGTGGATGGCTTTAGCAAAGAGAAGTTTATTCTCTTCACAGTCCAGTAGGCTACAAGTCCAAATTCAGGGCACCAGCTCCAAGGGAAAGTTTTCTCTGTTGGCTCTGGAGGAAGGCCGGTGTCATCCATCTTCCCTTCATCTGGAAGCTTCTCTGCGCAGGAACCTCAGGTCCAAAGGACACGCTCTGCTCCTGGCACTGCCTTCTTGGTGGTATGAGTTTCCCATGTGTCTCTGCTCGCTTCTCTCTTTTATATTTCAAAAGAGATTGGATTAAGACACTATCTAATCTTGTAAACCTCATCGGTATAACCTCATCACAGTGATAGAATTTACAACACATAAGGAGATCACATCAGATTACACAATCATACAATACTGGGAATCATGACCCGGCCAAGTTGACAGATATTTTTGGGGGACACAATTCAATCCGTGATAACTAGTATAGTAAGGAAATATATATATGTATATATATATTCGCAACAAAAGGCTGATGTCAACCACCAAAACACCAAACTGGAAAACCGTGGTTGTTGACTGGTTCCAAGATACATCAGTTCACAGAAGCAGAGCCTATTGACTGAAGGGAGTCCCAGATCATTTTGAGGAAGGACTCTGAAACACCGCTGCAAGTTTATGTGTTAAATATCCCCTCACCCCCAAAGAGACCTATGGCCTTGGCCAACGTGACTGAACTGATCCAAGCTCTGCTTTCTGGAGAATGCAGGTAAAACACTGCTCATCCAACTGCACAAGTGCTGTGCAGGGACAATCCTAGCGGCTGTAGAGGTCCCCAGTGGTGGTGGCACACCCAGGAAGCTAACGGAGGCAGCACTAGTGGAAGATTATTTCCAAAATCTTTCATTTCATTCATGGATATTAGCCATAGTATGAAGATTAATATTCTTTGAATAATTTCCAACAATAATACGAAAACTCTTCTGGCTTGTCGAACAGGCTGAATTCTCTAGGGATACAGGTAAGAATCATACTGTAAGACAGCACATAACATAAGAGATCTGTTCATGAATATAAAATACCCCAGGGCCTCCTCTCCAAAATGATTCTGTAACTCTGAAGAGCGTTGGCCATTTAGCAACAGTAGATGGAGAGAAGGATCAAAAAAATACAACTTAAAATTGCTAATATCACTCTTAGTTTATGAAGTCTTGGGAAACATATATAAAAAAATAAGTTCACATCGAGTCAGTTCGGACTCATGGCAACCCTGTGTGGGTCAGAGTACAGTTGTGCTCCATAGGGTTTTCAGTGGTGGATTTTTCAGAAGTAGATCACTGGGCCTTTCTTCTGAGGCACCTCATGGTGAATTTGGACCCCAGCCTCTCTGGTAGCAATCAAGCAGGTTAACCATTTGCACCACCCAGGGACTCCTGAGGCAACACAGGTGGCAGTTAAATACAAATATTCAAAGACAAAAATTAGCATTCCTAGTCTCTGTTAGGTGAAACTAAAACTTTTTTTTCTCTTTAGACTTTTAATAATTTTGTTTCATTGCTTAAATTGATAACTCATTTGGAAAAAAAATTATCACGCTGTGGACAGAATGAGGCTCATGCTTGCTCACTATGTTTTTCCTTCTCCAAATATTGCCACAATCATAAATATCTTATCATAAATATTTGGTCTTCCTTGGAGACAAGCTGACTAGACTGTGGACTTCTTGATGGCAGGAGCTTTGTACTGTTCAGTTTAACAGCCCAGAGCTTGCCAGGTTGGACACATTTGAACAAATGAATGACTAAATGAATGAGCAGGTTTGAAATTATCACTTCCTATTTGTTATTGCGGTAGTGTGTTTCTTTCCAAACACTGAAGTTCTAATGTGAGAGAGTTAATTCTGCATGCTTCTTCATCAATCAGGAGAATTTCTGTTCCACTAGAAGTGAAAGGTGAATTGCTCTTACTATTGGAGAAAATGGTAAACTAGGCATCTGGGGGATGAGTGATTGGGAAAATAAAGGGGATAAAAAGAAATTGCAGAGCAAAAGGGAGTTTTTGCAAAGAAACATCTGGAGAAAGAAAAGAAATTGTGGAAAGAAAACTTTATTTTACAACTATGCTCCTTGTTTTTTTTAGAAGGAAGATGTTGAGCCAGAAAGTAGAGAGTGCTCATTTTAGGAGATCAACATCATGGGTACAGCAAAATTTGAATAAGGCACAGAAAATTTTTCTTTTTGTCTTTATATTTAAAAATCATTTTAAAATATATATACTAATAAGCTTCTTAAACTGTAAGGAAGAATCTAAAAAGCACATCACTAGGCAAGTTAGGGAGTCCCTGGTTGGTGCAAATGGTAATGCACTCAGCTGCTAATTGAAAGGTTGGAGGTTCGAGTCAACCCAGAGGTGCTTAGGAAAAAAAAAAGCTTGGAAATCTACTTCCAAAAAACCAGCCATTGAAAACCTGGTGGAGCACATTTCTACTCTGACACACATGGATCAACCTCAGTCAGTGTCAACTCACGGGTAATTGGTTTAAGCCTAGTAGGGTAAATGGAAATTAAAATTTAATGTTTGTTTTTACCAAGTTAAGTTGTATAGAATGCAGCTTCAATCATTCTTGCAAAAAAATATTTGTGGAGAGCCACCGTGAGCTGGGCACTCTTCTGGGCATAGCGAACTGTGCAGTGAACAGAAAAGACAACATTTGAGTTCCCTTCCAAATGGGGAGGAACAGACAAATAAGGTGAGGTACCTAGTGTGTCAGATGGCGATGACTGTTAGAGAGAAAAACAAACTAGGGAGAGGGCTAGAAAGGGGTGATGATGGTCAGAGAGTGCCTCCATGTTAATGTGACATCTGATCAGAGACCTGAAGGAGTTGTGTGAAGGCTTATCCTCACATCTAGTGAAGAGCCTGCCAGACGGAGAGAAGCGCCCCTGCATAGGGTCTAAGACAAGTATGAGTTGCCTGTGTGAGTTCATTAGAGCAAGGTGAGTAAGACACTCTTTAGGAGGTCAACGCCAGAGTTAGCTGTGGGTTAGGTCATGTGGGAGCTTCTAGAGCATGTTATATTTTACCATGTGAAGAGTTTTGAACAAAGGGGTGACAGGAACTGACATACATTTTTAAAAGATCACTTTGGCTGCTTTGGTGGGAAGGTACTCTTAGGGAGGACGAGATAAGCAGGGAGATCAGTTGGAGGCTATTGTAGTAACAGACAAGAGAAGATCATGGTTCATATCAGCACGGGAGTGGTGGTGGAGGGGCTGAGAATAATTTGAAAATTTTGAGCATCAGTTCTGGGTTTAAGTCCTAATTCTATAAAATACTTACTATGAAAACCTGTTCAAGTTGTTTAACCTTTAGTTTACTTATTTATAAAATAGGGATAAGATCTACTTTATCTTTTTCAAAGTAGTGTTATGAGAATAAAATGAGATAATGATATATAAAAGCATGTTGTAAACTCAGAATACCTCTTTAATTAAGTGTATTGCCTAATGTAGGACTTTCCAAATAGTAGATCAAATTAGTAGTTCATAAAATCGGTTGTCTTGATATGATCTTGAATTTCAGGTGGCATATACTCAAGGTCATATTTTGGCTCTCATGGACTTGTTCTAATATACTTCAGCTTCAACTTGAACTTCCATATGAACAATTGTTGGTCTGTTTCACAGTCAGTCCCTGGTCTTGTTCTGACTGATGATACTGAGATTTTCCATAGGCTTTTTCCACAGATGTAGTTGATTTGATTCCTGTGTATTCCATCTGGAGAGGTCCACGTATATAGCCACTGTTTATGTTGTTGAAAAAAGGTATTTGCAATGAAGTAGTGGTTGGTCTTCCAAAATTCTATCATGTGATCTCCGGGCATCATTTCTATTACCAAGGCCATATTTTCCAACTAACTATCCTATCCTTTAATTACCAGTGATTATCAATGCATCTTGATTGCATGTTTGATCAATTTCAGACTGCAGAAGTTGGTAACATTCTTTAATGTCCTCATTTCTGGCATTAGTGGTTGGTGCATCAACTTGAATAATAGTCGTATTAACTGATCTTCCTTGTAGGCATATGGGTATTATCCTATCATTGACAGTGTTGTACTTCAGGACAGATCTTGAAATGCTATTTTTCACAATGAATGTGATGCATTTCCTCTTCAATTTGTCATTCCGGGCATAGTAGACCATATGATTGTCTGATGCAAAATGGCCAGTACAAGTCCGTTTCAGCTCACTAATACCTACTGATGTTTATGCATTCCATTCCATTTCTGACAACTTTCAAATTTCCTATATTCATAATTCGTACATTCCATGTTCTGATTTTTAGCAGATGTTTGCAGCTGTTTCTTCTCATTTTGAGACGTGCAACCTCAGCAAATGAAGATCCTGAAAACCTTACTCCATCCACGTCATTAAGGTCGACGCTACTTTGAGAAGGTAGCTCTTCCCAAGTTGTATTTTGAGTGCATTCTAACCTGAGGGGCTCATCTTCCTGCACTATACCAATGTTCCACTGCTATTCATAAGGTATTTACTGGCCAATTTTGTTAGAAGTAGACCACCAGGTCCTTCTTCCTAGTCTGCCTTAGTGTGGAAGCTGTACTGAAACCCGTCCACCATGGGTGACCCTGCTGGTATTTGAAACACTGGTGGCATAGCTTCCAGTATCATAGCAACACCAAACCCACCACAGGACAACAAACTGACAGATGAGTGGAGATACTGCATGGTTTAAAGTCAGGAAATGTGTGTATCGGGATTATATCCTTTCACCATACTTATTCAATCTGTATGCTGAGTAAACAACCAAGCAGCTGGATTGTACAAAGAAGAGTGGGGCATCAGGACTGGAGGAAGACTCATTAACAACCTGAGATATGCAGATGACACTACCTTGCTTGCTGAAAGTGAAGAGGACTTGAAGTACTTACTGATGAAGATCAAAGACTACAGCCTTCCGTATGGATTGCACCTCAACATAAAGAAAACAAAAATCCTCACAACTGGACCAATAAGCAACATCATGATAAATGGAGAAAAGATTGAAGTTGTCAAGGATTTCATTTTACTTGGATCCACAATAAACGCCCATTGGAGCAGTGGTCAGAAAATCAAACAATGTGTTGCATTGAACAAATCTGCTACAAAAAAATCTCTTCAAAGTGTTGAAAAGCAAAGATGTCACTTTGAGGACTAATGTGCGCTTGGCCGAAGCCATGTGTGATGGTTAAGATTGTGTGTCAACTTGGCTAGGCCATGATTCTCAGTGTTCTGGCAGTTGTATAATGTTGTGATCACTTCCCTGTTGAAAGTTGATATGTGATCGCCTGAATGGTACCAGCCGGGGCAGGGCCTGTGGCGGCTTACGGCCCCCTCAGCCTTCATCTCTCTGCCCTCCGCCACCTCCTACCTTCCTGCTTGCCTTGCCAACGTTTTTGGCTTGCTCTGGATCCTATGGCTGCCTCCTGTTCGTCTAACCTCTGGTTCTTGGGACTTGAGCTAGCGGCTTTCTTGGCCGATCTTGGGATTCATTGATCTTCACAGTAAAGTCGGTTAAAAGTCCAAATGCAGGGAGTCAGCTCCAGGGGAAGTCTTTCTCTCTCTGTTGGCCTTCTTATCAATCTTCCCCTGGACTAGGAGATTCTCTTCGCAGGGACCCTGGGTCCAAAGGATGCTCTCTGCTCCTGGCACTGCCTTCTTGGTAGTATGAGGTCCTCCTGTCTCTCTGCTTGCTTCTCTCTTTTATATCGCAAGAGACTGCCTCAAGACATAATCCAATCTTGTAGATTGAGTCCTGCCTCACTAACACAACTGATGCCCATCCTGCCTCATTAACATCATAGAGGCAGAAATTACAACATATAGGAAAATCACACAATACCAGGAATCATGGCCCAGCCAAATTGATACATACATTTTTGGGGGGACATAGTTCAATCCATGACACCGTGGTATTTTCAGTCACTTCATAAGCACGTGAAAGCTGGACAAAGAATAAGGAAGACTGAAGGAGAATTGATGCCTTTGACTTGGCGAAGAATATTAAATATACCATGGACTGCCAGAAGCAGAAACAAATCAGTCCCAGAAGAAGTACAGCCAGAATGCTCCTTAGTAGAAGGGATGGCGGAACTTCCTCTCATGTACTTTGGACATGTTATCATGAGGGACCAGTCCCTGGAGAAGGACATCATGCTCAGTAAAGTAGAGGGTCAGTGAAAAAGAGGAAGACTCTCAATGAGATGGATTGACACAGTGGCTGCAACAATGGGCTCAAGCATAACAATAATTGTGAGGATGGTACAGGACTGTTGTACATAGGGTCTGAACCAACTAGAAGGCACCTAACAACAACAACAAAATCAGTTTAGTAGATCACATCCAGTGTTTAAAATATCACAGAACAAAGGAGACAGAGAGATGATAATGTTTGGAGAACATTGGCCAAGAGATTAGAGAATGAAATTTGGAGTCAGCCCTACATTCTAAGGCTTGGACTGGCTATTTAGCAGTTATGTGACATTCTACAGGTTAATTTATCTCTCTGACCCAATTTCCTTTTCTGAAAAGTTGATGTAGTGAGAAAAAAACAAAGAAAAACTCTACCTCATGAGATTTTATAATTAAATGAGTTAATGCATATGAAGTGTTTAACAATATGCTTGGCATAGTGTAAGTACTCAACAAAATAATTATCAATGATTATTAATTACGGGATAATACATAGCCACTTTGTAAACTGTAATTTATATTAACAGATAATGTTGTTATTAAGTGATCTGAATAAAAATGTACATGATTTAAAAGTATTTATGATTTCAAATCTGTTTTTATCTAAACTCTTCTTAGTTATCCAAACCCCAAAGAACAGAAACATTCTTTACAGCATTTGATGATATATTTTTCATCTGTTTTCATTTATCACTTCTTGTCTTACTGACTTTGTGATAACGCTTGCAATTAAAAGCATGAAAAAATTAAGCTAAAGAAGATACTTTGAGAGTGCGTTCTATGAAAGCTGGCTATTTAACCTAAATTTCCCTTCATTGGTCAGTAGCCTTATTGCCACTCTCCTTACCTCTTTATCCTGTAAGACTTCATTGGATTTCACATTACCAGATTTCTTCAATCGAATTTAAGTTTTCCAATCCCTGAACTCCCCATGCCAAACCCAAAGCCAAAACCGTTGATTCCAACTTATAGTGACCCTAGAGGACCCTGCCCCATAGAGTTTCCATCGCTTAAGTCTTTACAGAAGTAGACTGCCACCAGTGGCATTACTAGGGGGGTACAGGGGGTGCAGACCACACTGGATGACACTGTCAGAGGGGTGACCCCACAATGACTGTCTATAAAATTTTTGTGCAGTGTTTCAGCAGAAATTTATTATTTCTTATAAAATATCCCTGTAGTTATAACAACAACATAAATGTTTGTAAGCCCAGTTTGCATGTAGCAATGTACCTACAAGGTTAAAACTTTATGCTAATTTACATTTTGAACCTTCTAATAGACTCCCGTCCGAGCCGTCATTATGACTCAATTGCGATGATGCTTCAAAGCATGTGATTTCGTCTGCATGTCCTACAAGCAATAGCACTGTTGTTTTCATCGCTGCCGGTGTTTTTATAGTCCCTGATTTTGTCAGATTTTGTGATGTTTTCGCTATAATACTGTGGTAATTAGCATAGGGGTAACACTATGAGTTATCACCCTGGGTGACACCAACCCTGGTGACGTCATTGACTGCCACATCTTTCTTCTGCAGAGCGGCTGGGCTATTCAAACCATCGACCTTTTGGCTAGCAGCTGAGTGCTTAACCACTGTGCCACCAGGGGTCCTCTAATTCCCATGAACTTGGTTTAAATATGTTTCAGGAACAACTTGTTTGATGGTGAGTTGAGTATGGGATAGGCTTCCTTCTTAAATTGTTAGTTCCAAGATGGCAAGGGGACACTTATCTTTTTAAGCTAATACTAGTATAATTCATCCTTCTGTCCTTCTAGATTATACATAGAATGCTACTGTCTGTGTTAGAATTGTTAATTACTCTTTCATCAGCTCTTGCCAACATTCCCCGTTTCTTTCATTTGCTCACTGATACAGGTTGCAAATGCTGCCAGCAAGTTTGTGGTCTTCTTTATTTAGCTGATTAATGCAATTCATGTCTTCCATACCAGGAGTTATCTTTGATGTTTCTTCTCCTTAGTGCTTTGTCAATCTCTAAAATCACCTGCTTCTTTATAAATAAATGAAGAAATAAAGTAGAAAACCGCCCTGGACTAACTTAAGGTCACAGCACAGCTCTAAAACACCCAAATAGCAAAATATAGCCTGATGTCTATGCAGAAGATGATTAATCCATTTATTACTTCTGTTTATACTATTTCAAAGCTAATGGTTTATGAGCTTCTGCCTTGATTACAGCAATTAGTAAATGAAAATGTGTTTGCATTTCCACCAGAATGTTTACATTTCAGAAGTCTTGCTTTTCTCACAAGGGAGTGCTATACTAACAGCTCCAATCAAGGCCAACTACCTCAAACATACAATCAACAACGGTCTGTGAAGAGTAGTGCAGATAATACGTTTTTTCATGCTTTGGACAAAATTAGGTTTCTTCTCTCATGCCACCATGGGTATTCACTTTAGGAAAAGTCTAGCTTATATATGCATATAAATATTGCTCTAAAAGAGATAAATAAGGAAGCAATATTTATTTTAGATAGGCAAGCTAAAATGATTCTTTAAACCTCATACTTCTCTTTGCATCTTAAATGTAATTTCCCAAATAGTTTTACCATACAGTATTTTCAGAAACACGATGAGGGACACATTTCTACATATTTTGTGCTGTTGGTTGATAGGCTAAGAGGAGGAGAAGAACAGGGAACATATTTAACAACACAAAGGTAAGAGAAAACAGCAACCATACTGTGTCTTAAGATCTTAGATTGACTTTAAATTATCATCAATTTATTCCTCCCTCTCTTTATGAGATAATTCCCTGTGAACTCCATGAGCTTTCTGTTTTGTTTTTTTTGTTTGTTTGTTTGTTTTTCTACAAAACTATTAAACTCCAACTGTCCAAATAACGATCACTTTGCATTTTGTTGTTGTTGTTAGGTGCCATCGAGTCGGTTCCCCCTCGTAACGACTCCATGTACAACAGAACGAAACACTGTCCGGTCCTGAACCATCCTCACAATCATTGCTATGTTTGAGCCCATTGTTGCAGCCACTGTGTCAGTCCATCTCTTTTTCACTCACCCGCTACTTTAACATTACATTTTGTTAGAGGAGACCAACATGCAGAGGTATCTTGGGCATTTTAGGGATAATATAAAATGTGACTTTTATCCCTCTGTTTGAAAAAACAAAAAACAAAAAACACAAATTTAAAGATACACATCTGTCCTTCCCTAGTTCAAGCACAATATTCCATTTTGGTATTTCCTGAGGATAGATCTCCAAGTCTCTGGGATTTGATATTTGTGGAAATGGAAAGCATAGGCAATACCTACAGAGGTACAATCCTGGATCTTTATCCTTCATTGGAAGCAATAAAAAAAAAAAGTTTTTTAATCCTAAAATGGTCAAATTCTCCAGATAAACTATGTGTAACACTTCCTCCTTGAAAGGATAGATTTATATGTAGTTTCTGAATTACTATGTAAACTTGATTTTTCAGTTAGTTCTTGATTTAATGAATGCCCATCCAAATGTCAGTCTCCCTCTCAATGCATTTGCACTAGTACTGTTGTACATGCAAATACGCACACACATACACACACCCTACTCTTAAATATATTTCATTGGTATGTTTCTGAATGAGCCTAGATAATTTCTTTTCGGTAGCGAGATCACTGCATATTTTCATTTAAAATTATCCTGATATCTAAGTGTGTCTCATGCACAATGGGGACAGGGATGTGGGCAAACTATATTTCTCCTGAGATGAAGAATAGAATTTGGAAATACTGCCAAGCCTGATCTAGCAAAGAGTATTTGTATTTTATTAGACATTATAACACACAATGAGAGTGAGGGGTATAGAGAATGATCCCCATAGTAGAGTGCACAAGAATATCCACTGAATGCAGAAAGAAAATATTAGAACTTATCTTCTGTATTGATTCTTTCCAAATCAAATGACTTTACTACTTTTTCACGTAAGCCATTGGTGCTCCTGCTTGGTCATCTGTCAGGTAGATCTGCGCCTTCTGTTAGGCGTGAGGTATCCTCGGGGAAGAGGAAGGGGCTGATAGCACCTTAGTCATGAGATTTACTGTTAAGTATTGGGACATATTTCCATTTACCTTTGTATGATAAAATGGATTCATAAATGATACCATTTTAGCCAAACAAACCCTTGCAAAATGAAAAAAAAAAAAAAAAAAGATTTAAAGATATTTCTGAAAAAAACTATAGAATGAAAATAATACCAACGTGGCAAACAACACTAGTCAACAGCAAGAAAATAGCAGGAATTCATTATAGTTCACAGACATAATTTAGTCTTCAAGATAGGTGATACTCTAATATGCACCCAAAGTAAGTGCTGTTGTGAGGAAGGGAAATCATCCTATGGAGAGAGTATTAGTCTGAAAAGAGATTTCCCTGAAAATGTGCCAATTTTTTCATGATCTTTGTTTCGGAACAGATTTTTTTTCCTCAGGTGTGATAACCAGGTAAAGTAAATATTGAAACCAACTGAGCTTAGATCCAGATCTTCAAATTACAGTATTCTAAAGGACGAAACAAAAATGTTTAAATGAGTATGTTTAATCATATTGAAAAACATAAAGGTTTTGTCCTATTAGTAAAGTAAAAATATAAAATACATTTTATATTTTCCTCATCCTTTTAAAATTTCTTTTTTTTTTTTTTAATGTCTCTGAGGTGCTGAAGCATCAACCAGGCAGTAGAAGGCTCTTCTATGAAAACTAGGACTTTAGGATAACACCCTTGCTCATTCATTCAACAAGCATGCATTATCCAGTAATCATCCAAAGTCCTTCTTTGTAAATCGGAAAACCAAAGTTCAGACAAAGACTGTATCTTCTAGAAACATATCTAAGACTAAATCCCAATCTTTGGGTTTAGATAGATGTGGGTTCTGAGACTTTAGTGACCTTGGACAAATTATTTAGTTTATACAAGCCTCAATTACTTTATGAATAAAATGGGCTTAACACAGAGTTTTTGTATCAATACTATATGATGCTCCATATATTAGCCCATAATTGATACTCAATATTATATTCCTCTCATTTCCTCATTTGATTTTTCTGTGTTTTTCAACCATGCCAAAATACCAATTACAAAATGATTTGAGAATAAAATGCCGTAAGGCTTTTAATTCCTGTACCAATAACTTCTGTATCTCTCCTTGACATTTCTTTTTTAGTTTTTTTTTCCCCATAAAAATGAATTTGACTTTCTTTCAGCTACTTTACAAGTATATCAAGCTTAAACAAGACCTTAAAGAGCGTAGTGATCTTGAGGTAAACCTTATTACATAACTCAACAAGCCCTAAGACCTCTCTTGATGATAGAAAATTCTAACAATGGAATCAATAAGGGATACTTCAATCACTGCGTGGCTCACTAGTCTGTTCGCTCTTAGCGCCATACATGACCTTTTGGGCTTCTTCTGTTTTACAGGAATCTGAAAGCCTGAGAACTACATTTTCTAGTCTCTCTTATTAGTTTGGATTAAAGCAGTCGGCTGCTAACTGGAAAATCGGTGGTTCAAACCCACCGTCCGCTCCACAGGAGAAAGATATGGCAGTCTGCTTCAGGAAAGATTTACGGCCTTGGAAACCCTACGGGGCAGTTCTATTCTGTTCTACAGAGTTGCTATGAGGCGGAATCCACTCGATGGCAACGGGTAACGGAACGCACTAGTGAGAGGTTAGGAGATGAGGGGAAGGAAGAAGCTGTTTGCTTTGTGTTGTTTCTGATAGCATTGCTGGCACTGTCAGCAGCAGGAGCAGACCATGTGGAACGCTTGATACTTGCCAGGCAGGGTCAGCAGCTCCGGCAGCACAATAGTGTCGAGGATTGTAGCTCAGGTGGTGACTGAGACAGCGGCTGGGAACTTCAGAGATCTGCTGCTGTTTTAGTGAGGGTGAAGGCTCCTGGCTCCGTCAAGTGGATGCATGGTGGTAGTAGTTCAAAAAGCAGCAGGTGGTAGCCATGGTTTCTTCACTGGCCCCAGGAACAGAGAAATCATAAAAAAAAAAAAAAAAAACCAATAATAATAATAAAAATAAAAGATGCCACTGAGTTAATTCTGAAACATGGTGGTGGCCCCATGTGTGTCAGAGGAGAACCATGCTCCATAGAATTTTCAATGGCTGATATTTTGGAAGTAGATTGCCAAGGCTTGCTTCTGAGGTGACTCTGGGTGGATTCGAACCTCCAACCTTTCAGTTAGCAGCTGAGCAAGTTAACTGTTTGCACCACCCAGGGGCTCCTATAGAAATCACAAAAAGCATAGGTTCTGCTTAAAGCTATTTACCATTTTCCTCTTCCAGTCAGTGGATGAGAGCAACTTCCTGACTTCTCTAATCTCCGGATAATCTCAACTTTCCTTCTTAGTTTTGAGATCACCCAAAATTCTTTGGTAATTTTCTATATTAAATACTCTGAGTTTAAAATATCTATTATTGTTTCTGGTTTGTTCATTTTCTTTTTATCTCAAACAAGCTGTTGTTTGATACAATTATATTAAACACAGAAGGTGGGAAATATACAATAATTAAAATAATTTCCTGTAATATTAATGTTGGTTTAAAAATTTAAATCTGTAACTCTTTTATATGGAAAATAATTTCTTAGAGAGCTTTAAAGATTATAAGTAAGTGAAGTTTTACTGTAAAATAATAAAAAAAGATATAAAATTTTGAGCAATATCCTGAAAATTGTAATTGTACTCTAGATGTTCAATCAAGGGAAAAAGACTTAACACTTAGCTTTGCTTTATTATTTGAGTAATCTTCTGAAAAGCAGTAATTTTTTTAACATGAAGGACAGAGACAAAAACTAACAGAAAAAAAAAGTAGGAAATGAAGAGAATGTAAGAAACAGAATTTAAAATAATCATTTCTCTTTTTTTTTTCTTATTTCTTAAATGAATGATTTTGATTGATGGATGATTTGGCTCCTAACAACCAATAAGATTGTGTGTGTGTTTATTCTCTAAATAAAAAGATTTTGGACATTTTTGTTTTGTTGATTTGTCTATATTAACATTTCAGTCTCTGGAAATTCTAGTAATAGGTAAACTTAAATAAAATATCGTAGGATTGTTTTCTTGAGAAAGCTAGTAACAGATAACTTAAATTAAAGTGCTTTAGATAGAGTTATTGTTCAAAAGAACTGACTTGGAATTTATGGGACGTCTCTGTGTGTTTTTGGTTGATATGCGTGGAGCTTAAATGAAAGGTATAAATTCTTACTTCAATCAAAAATGGAATTCCGTTTTTTAAAATCTCATCCAAAAGTGAACCAAATGGATTTTCTGTTACAATATGTGATCCCAGAGAGAAGAGTGCATCACAAAAATCCTTCCTGCAGAGGTTGAAATTGTAGCAACCTGAGATCCACTTTAAATATGGAAAATCATTTCACCTTCCTTCACTTTTCTTAGGCCTTAGCCACAGGCAGCTGAAATGAGTCCTCTGAGCTGTTTTCTCTATGCCTGTATCAAGACAAATGGCCCCTTGACCCAAGGGTTAATACGGGATCTACTACGCATGTGTACGTGTTGGCTGGTTTGAAGGTCCGTTGTCATTTATTTCTGTGATTGATGCATGAGACATTTATGATGGACACTAAAATATTTTCAGAAAGATTATCTTATTTTAGTAGAATAACAATTGTCATTCCCAATTCTGCGAATACCACCACTTTTTAGGTTTCACTGGTGATCTGTACTTAATAGGAGTACTTAACACTCATTATTTGTTTTTCAGAGCAGTAAGTTATTATAATGTCTTGAATCTTAATTATATTTAATTTTGTATGAAATGACCCTTTAAAAACTCATGGATGGGTAAGTTACCTCTATGAGCTGTTAGTACTAATTTTCTTTATTATTCTCTATCAAGCGCAGTGAACTTGGTACCTATGAGCTTGGCCTTCGAATTCACATGTTCTATTGGATTAATACAGTGCCTGCAACAATGGTCTCAAACATAATGCATTTTCCCTTACTGTAAGTACTTATATAAATAAAAAAAAAACGGGAGAGAGAGAATTAATTGAAGCACTGTTTTGTGATTGACAGCACGCTCCCTTACTTTTCTGTGTGATGCTCAAATGAGATCTCAGACCAACTAGAGGATTAACAATGCCTCTCTCAGCAGAGAGCTTGAGCACTCTGTTCTTCTAAGTGCTTTCACCTGCTTATGTCATCTTCGTTAACCCCTCTAACCTACTTAGTGACTCACCTTTTATACTCCTTTTTTTCCTTCCAATGTATAGAGAATAGAGCTTCTAAATAATCTACATCTTGTTTTACTGACGTTATGACCTCTAACTACTACGGCTCTTTTAAAGTTATTTTAGAAATGCAGCAAGATATTTATGTGATTTGACATTTGTTGTTGTTAGGTGCTGTCGAGCTGGTTCCCACTCACAGCAACCTTATGTGTAATAAAATGAAATGTTGCCCAGTCCCATGCCATACTCACGATTGTCGCTATGTTTGAGCCCATTGTTGTAACCACTGTATCAATCCATCTCATTGTCTTCCTCTTTTTCCCTGACATGAAGCATGATGTCTTTCTCCAGGAATTGGTCCCTCCTGACAACATGTCCAAAGAAAGTGAGATGAAGTCTTGCCATCCTCACTTTCAAGGAGCATTCCGGCTGTACTTCTTCCAAGACAGATTTGTTCATTCTTCTGGCAGTCCATGGTATACTTAAGATTCTTTGCCAACACCATAATTCAAATGAGTCAATTTTTCTTTGGGCTTCCTTATTCATTGTCCAGCTTTCACATGCATATGAAGTGGCTTGGGTCAGGCACCCTGGTGGTGCGGTGTTTAAGCACTACGGCTGCTAACCAAAAAAGTCAGCAGTTCAAATCCCCCAACTGCTCTTTTGAAATCCTATGGGGCAGTTCTACCCATCCTATAGGGTTGCTATGAGTAGAATTCGACTTGATGGCAACAGGTTTGGTTTTTGTTTTGGGTCAGGCACACCTTAGTTATCAAAATGACATCTTTGCTTTTAAGATTTTAAAAAGTTGTTTTGTAGCAGATTTGCTCAATACAATATGTCCTTTGATTTCTTGACTGCTGCTTCCATGGGCATCGATTGTGGATCCAAGTAAAATGAAATCCTTGACAACTTCAAGATTTTCTCCCTTTATCATGATGTGGCTAATTGGATTTTCATTTTCTTTATGTTGAGGTGCAAACCATAGAGAAGACTGTAGTCTTTGATCTTCATCAGTAAGTGCTTCAAGTCCTTTTCGCTTTCAGCAAGCAAGCTTGTGTCGTCTGCATACTGAAGGTAGTTAATGAGTCTTCTTCCAATCCTGATGCCACCTTCTTCTTCACATAGTCCAGCTTCTCAGATTATTTGCTCAGCATATAGATTGAATAAATATGGTGAAAGGACACAACTCTGATGCATACCTTTCCTTATTTTAAACCTCCCAGTATCCCCTTGTTCTGTTTGAATTCCTGCCTGTTTGTCTGTGTAGTTTCTGAGGGAGCATAATTAAATGTTCTGGAATTCCCATTCTTTGCAATGTTATCCATAATTTGTTACGATTCACACAGTTGAATGTCTTTGCATAATCAATAAAACACAGGTAAAACACGAATTTGACATTTACTGGTCTCCAAAACATGGTGAGAAAGATATGGAGAGTTACTTTAACAACATATCATTTTTCGTTTGTGTGTATTAATTTTTTTCTTGGTTACTTCCTATGAATGTAGAAAGAGTGTATATTAATCTTTTTTTACTGGTTACTTCCTGTGTATGTAGAAAGATATTTATTACATTTGGGTAATAGTTATCCTTACTATAGAATAAAAATACTAGAAATTCAGAAACTTAAGAAAATTAGTAGAAAAATTAAGAAAAATAGTAACAAGAATTCTAACATTATGAAAGGAAAACCCATTAAGTGTAATGGAAAGTTGAACCCGTAATTTGTACTTAATTTTTGCTTTTTGATTTCAGTTTCACGTGTGTGTAGGAGATCAAAGCTCGTTGTTATCGTTCGGTGCTATGGAGTCAGTTCTGCCTCATAGCAACCCTGCGTACAACCAAACTAAACCCTGCACTGTTCTGCACCATCCTCACAATCTTTGCTATGTTTGAGCTGATTGTTGCAGCCACTGCCAATCCATCTCGTTGAAGGTCTTCCTCTTTTACACTGGCCCTCTACTTTACCAAGCATGATGTCCTTCTGCAGTATTAAGCACAAAATAAAATCAACCTGGGAAAGAAAAATGCATATGTGCTAGGAATATTCCCTTAAAGCCAAGGTATCTAGAAGCTGTATCCTACTAGGGGATTACAGTGAAAAAACAGCTTGATTATTCTGTTTCAGAAGATTAAATTCAATAGTTTTGCTGTGAGAGTTATCATGAAAAGGTTTCAGAGATTTCTTATTTCACTTCTTGGTCAGGTCCTAGACTCTTTATTCTCTCATGATCTTTTTTAATCTTCAGTTCTTTTTCATCTTGGGTTCCATTTTAGCTTCACAAGCTAATTTTTATCTTATTTCAAATTTATTTACAAAATACCATTTATCTAAGCAATGACTGCAGACCTTTCCATGTAAGCCACTGTGCAGTGAAATAAAGAAAGAAGAGGGTAAAATAATTATTTGTTTGCAGTTATTTTGGAAGACAGTCTGTGTCAGCTGAGCATATTTGCTGACTCACACAGCCGGCAGAGTCTGCGGTTTTGGTGTTTATCAGCAGGAGCACCCATTCTAAGCCAATAGTATTCTTCTTTGATCATTTGCTAGAAGATTTGGAGTATCACTGAGATTGCCTGGAGGTATTCATTCTCTTTGGATTATAATGCCAGCATGAAAAAGATATCTTGGTCTGGCTGTCAATTGATGGGGCTTTTATTATTATTTTTTCCCATAATAAGCTGGGACTATGACAAATTCTTACCCTGAGTCAACTGTCAAGATCTCTGCCTTCTTTGAGGTGAACCTCAGGCTCTGTGGTGAGATGTGGAATCACAATAAGCTTTGTCATGCCCTGAGGCCATAAGATAGAGGAAGACAGGCCAGTAGCCTGCCCTTAATGAAGATACTTGCAGAGAGCAGCCAAAGGGTTCCAGTTTTCTCACTGAAGGTATTGAGGTTGTCAGTGGGGTCACTGAGAGGAGTCGGCACATCAAAGAGACTATGAAATAAGTCCTGCTTTATATGTGGATTTCTGATTGCCCTTGGACCATGATTAAGACATTTGAGTCCAAGGGACTGTGTATAGTGAAAGTTATATTTAATGAGATGTGAGTAAAGGTTGGATAGAGAGTCATAAGTTAGCATGTGTTAGTTTTCCTGGCTTGAGATGCCTTTGCTAATACTTTGGCTTCCTAGACTTTGGACTATCTATCTAAATCCGCTGCATATGCCCGCCCTTCCTTGCTCTTGGGGATGTTCTCCAGGTTTAACCTCTTGTCCTCCTGACCTTGACTATCTACCTGATCCTTCTTGGTTAGCCAGACTTTTAGCCTTGGCTTTTTTTGATGCTTATTGTAACATAACTCAGTAACAATGATAAAGATAATAAGGACAGTAGTGATAATAATAATAAGTAGTAGTATGGTGATAGCTATAATGTATTGAGTGTTTGGTATGTTCCTAAACCCTATTCTAAGCATTAAACATGTATTAGCCATTAATTATTTCCATAAATTCCATATGATTATTATCTTCACCTTCTAGTTGAGAAAATGAAACACAAATCATGCTAGGTAATTTGTCTAAGGTTACATGGCTAGCAGGAGGTAGAGATGCTATTTGACTCTAGATGATATGGTTCAAGAGCTAGGTCATTTACCACTACACTGGGAAATTTATTTAATTTTATTGACTGATTTATAGTTATAGTTATTGATTACTTTTTATGTACCTTTGACGCAGAAATATAAATTACCTCTAGTTTCAAAGACCTCATATTATAATTTGAGAAAAAGAACATGCTGTTATGAATATTTTATTAGCTGTACAAGGCAATAAAAAGTTAGGTACCCCATTCCGTTTTTATTGGAACACCACTTAACACCCCGTGCCTTTGATGAGACATTTAACCCCCTAAACCTCATTTCTCATCTGTAAAATGGACTTATTTCTTACATTTTTGGAATTAAATGAAACAATTTAGGTGAAAACATTTTGCAAGCTGCAAAGCTCTACGTATGTCAGACAGTATTGTAATGGTTTAGCAATGATAATATGACTGTTTATAGGTGGATCTTAAATATGTCACCTGCTTTCTGTCTTCAACTCTTGACTTCATTTTTTTATCCATTTACTCCAATAATATTTTTTGAGTCTCAACATCTTATTAGTGCTTTATATGTTCTTTAAAGCACTAATAAGACATGGGGGGCTATCAAAAATATATTTAATATATCCTTTAAGGGGCCCCGTGACACAGTGGCCAAGTGCTCTGCTGCTAACTGAAAGGGTGGTGGTTAAAACCCACCAGCCACTCCTTGGGAGAAAGATTTGGCAACTTTCTTCCATAAAGATTACAGCCTTGGAAACCCTATAGGGCAGTTTTACTCCGTCCTATAGGGTCGCTATGAGTCAGAATCGACTCAAAGCCACACGACAACAACAACAATATCCTTTAATACAGCTTCGTAACTCCAAGTTGTGTGTTATTATCCCATTATTAAAATGCTGATATTGAGGATCAGAGAAGTTAATTAATTCACACAAGACTTACAGTACTGATAAATGAAAGAGCCAGTGTTTAGATCAAGTCTTTTGATTCCAAAGACTGTGCATTTTCTAATGTAAGATTGCTTCCCTTGGGCAAATTAATTAAAAAAGATGTTTTCTTTCTTCAAGTACTTCACATTTTCCTAACATATTATGTGATAATGCTATGATTGGAATATATTTGACATCCTAAGAAATCATGAAGAAGGAGTGACTAACTCTGCTTTTGGTACACACTTTACAAAAGAGGTTAAAAATTCTTTGTTCTATCAAGGCTCTTGGTTCAAGCAACAGAATCAACCCTGACATGACTATGGGCCCAGGGGCTGGGCACCAGCAGTGCTTCTGGAGAGGCAAGTGCAGAGGGCGTCTTCCAGCTGGAACAGCCATTGAGAGAGCCGTCATCAATGTCGCTACTGGGAAAGCTGTGAGGAAAAATGACCTTCAACCATTTCTGCTTTCTTTGCATTTCCTGTCCAGGTCTTAAGCCCCTGGAAAGAGGTCTGCTTTGCTAAACTTAATGTGACGTGCCTGTTCCTTCTGTGCCAGGCCTCAACGAGGGGAAGGCTCTGACCCCCGAGGCTTCCACAGTATGGGATGAACACTTGCTTAGCTCTCATCAAGACTGTATGGAATTAAGGAGAGATGCTTCTTTAATGGGATCTGTGTGCTATTAGGAGGAGAATGGATGCCAGGCAGCAGCAAAACAAGAAATGTTCACCGTCATTTCAAAAAAATAAATAAAAACTCCCCAAGTGGCATTCTGATTAGAGAGGACAGAAAGTGGAAAGTCACAGAAACATAAAAGAACATGGTATATTTGTTGGAGGGGAAAAAAGTGAATGTGACCAGAGCACCGTGGACTTCGCAAAGTGGGCTGGTTTTGAGTCTGGAAAGATAAATAGGGTTTAGGGGGTTAGAACTTAGCATTCTAATGATAGGTCCCTGGGTGGTGCAAGAAGTTTGTACTTGACTACTAACCTAAAGGTTGGCAGTTCAAACCCGCCCAGCAGCTCCAGGGTTGGGTAAACATCACAGCCAAGAAATCTATGGAGCAGTTCAGCTCTGTAACACATGGGAATACAATGAGTCGGAATCTACCCGATGGCAGTAGGTGTTCTAATGGTGTCAATTTTTGTACGTCAGGAACGATTATGACAGGTGTGTGAGGGCTGTTTAGGGATAGGACACTCCCTTACAATTATAATTTGGCTGGGTTGTCAGCACTAACCCCCAACCCACCCTCTGTATCCCTTTGCAATGTCAAAGAGCAGACTACACTGAGGCCAGCCTCAAATCTGTAAGATCAGCCCGCAGATGTTTCTTAAACTTGTCCAGTGACGTTTCCTTCACAGCAGAGAAGACATGTCAAGTACTCCTGAGGAGCCTGGAGCAGAACACAAAGCAACTACATGTGCACAGATATTTTTTTAAGGCTTCTGCTTTATCTTAAGACTTATGGAATTTTGCAGTTTTCTTCCTAATATGCCCATGGTGTGTGTGTTATAATTGTTGAATTAGTGGAAAAACAAGTTGTTTACCCAAAATCCATTTGCTTGTAAACGCTCGGTTCTGTTCCTATGTCCGCCCTTCTCCACAGAGCAATAGTCACAGGTAAGACAATGCTATCTCCAGCTCAAGGCACGGTGGTGATTAATTTAAGCCAATCACGAGAATCCTGTTAATATTGTCAGTCATTTATTTAGGGGTGACCATACTTCTTGGAGGGTGATAACTGAAAAAGTCTTCCTTGTTCCTAAAAAGAGAAATAAGAAACTCTGGTAGTGCAATGGTTAAGCACTCGGCTGCTAACTGAAAGGTTGGTGGGTAGGACCCAGGACTCCATGGGAGAAAAGACCTAGCAATCTGCTTCTGTAAAGACTACAGCCTAGGAAACCCTGTGGGAAAGCTCTACTCTGTCATACAGTGTCTCTGTGAGTTGAAAATCAATTCAACGGCACCTAACAACAACAAAAGAAAAATGGTGGTGTATCAGTCTTCTTTTCTGGCTATTCTTGTGTCTGGATGTGATACCCAGAGTTGTGGTAGTTATTCTGTAAACACTGGGGAACCGGTCTGAAGAGAAAACTGACATTGGGAAAAATGACAAAGCTAAAAACAGTCTGGGTTTGGTTCTTCGTGACACCTGGAGCCTCTGTGTTATCCAACCGTGATGATAGCTGACACAAGGGCTTCCTGCTATGTGAGATGGTAAAATGTTCTGAGGGTGCTGAGTTAGGGCTTTTAGGTACTTGCAGAAGAACATTCTCAGTAAATGATCCCAAAACCTTTAGGTAAAGCTGATGCTCTAGAGAGATGCATAATCTTAATCTCATGAATTTCCGACTCTCCATTCCCAACCACACCCTTGTGAACCCTTTAATAATCCATACCTGCGTTTGAGAACCTTGGACCATTACTTTCTTTAAGGTGATAGGCAGTCTGAGTTTAATGCATGTGCTTACTCATGAGAAAGTCTACAGAAATGAACTTATAAAAGGTAATTTCATGGGACAGTCATGTTCTCTTTCTATTCTGTATATTTATGGGTGTATGTCAGTGGGGGTTGTCTACTGACAAGGCTTCATTTTGATTTGGGGTGATTATATTTAACTTAACCCTAAGGAAAACTGTGTTTTGTTTGAATAAACATGTCTTCTTAAAGCTAGTTCTTTTCCCCAAAGTCTAAAAATGTGTAAAATCCATTCTCTATATAACATAAACAAGTTATTTTATTTGTAATATCTTAAGTCCATGCTTCTTTCTTTTTTTTTTTCCCCTGTGCCAGCAGCTGTTAAATGAAAGAAAGGAGAAATCTACATTTTCCTCTCTCAGCTGCTACCTTAAAAAATAAATCAGATATTTCTTTTTTATTAAACAATACAACATTTTTCATTCCATGAATTATGTAGTTTAGGATAAAAATTTATTATAGTATTATGGTCACTTTATATACATCAAACATATTAATTCTGATGTATTTTTCATACTGTCTTTAAACTATTTAGGATTTGGGCTGTATAGTGCTGGTAGTTACTTTGGAAAGATGTGATGAAACATGGCTTAGAAATAGAGTCCTAAGTCAGTGTGTTAATACCAAACATAAAAATAAATCAATTTTATCTATTCTCTGGAACTTCTGTTTGGGAGGAAATTTTCTTAATGTTATTTTTGTTCTTGACATCGGTGATGGTTAATTTCATGTGTCGTCTTGACTAGACTATGGTGCCCAGTGGTTTGGCCAAATACTAGCACAGATGCTGTTATAACGTGGTTCCATGTGATTAAATCAGTTGGTCTGAAGTAAAGCAGATGACCATCCACATGTGGAAAGGCCTTAGGAGCAAAAATGGAGTTTTCCCTAGAGAGTATTCTGTTTCCAGACTGTAAATAGACATCTTGCCAGAACTCCTTAATTCTTCCTGTCACTTGCCCTTTGGACGTTAGGACACAAGACTGTAGGAAAAGACTGTAGGACTCTCCAGTCTGTTGCCTGACCTATAGATTTTGGACTTGTCAGCCTTCAAAGTGGTGTGAGCCAATTCCTTCAAATACATCTCTCTCTCTCTTTCTCTCTGTGTGTCTCTCTTTCTGTCTCTGTCTCTATCTATCTATCATCTATCTACCTACCTACCTATCTATCCACGCATCCATCTATTTATCATCTATCTACCTACTTACCTGTCTGTCTGTCCGTCCGTCTATCCATCCATCCATCCATCCATCTGTCTATCTTATTGGTTCTGTTTCTCTAGAGAACTCTAAGACAACATCCCATTCATTTTTAGAGGACAAAGCATCTGGCTTATTGTTTTACAAGAAATCTATATTTTCATGGGCAAGCTTTTTCTGATAATATTTCTTTACTTCTATTGAGTAATATACTTAAATATGACAGACGGAACACAACAAGTTGAGAACAATTTCTGTACAATAATGGGGTAAATAAACTCAGGTTAGAGATTTCAAACATCTGGATTTCAAACCATCTCTTCACAGCTTCTATCCCAAACACACTCTTCCTCATGGTCTCCTTCCTCTATTTTTACCTTTTTAAATATGAATCCTTTTCTCAGTAGCTCTGGTTAGTGGAAAGAGCGTTGGGCTTTTCTGACCCTGACATTACCTTGTTTGAGCTGCAGCTTACTGCCTTGTAAAATAAAGATACCGCAACTTCACAAAGTGGTTTAGAATGTCGGTTCACATCACCCGCGGACAGGTAGGAAGTAGGATGCTTAGTGCAACCATAGAATGAATGTTACTAAATCTTTTCCCTTAAATGTGGAATAAAAAAAAATAACCAAACTAATAAATTCTCCAGTCCACTAATTTCACAGACAAAACGACGTAAACTCTGAGACGGGGAGTAATTTACCAAAGGTCACAAAGCAACCACATGACAGAATAGAGGCTAACTCCCAGGACTTCAGATTTCCAGGGCTACATTTTTGTTCCACTATCAGTGGACCTACATGACCAGGCCTTATTCCAGCCCATATCTGCAAGGCAGTCCCTGGGTTATGAACAAGATTCGTTCCTAAGTCTGTCTTTAAGTCGAATTCGTAGTTAAGTCAGAACAGATACATGTGGTTCTTATTTAGCATCAGTTAGTCAAATGTTTGTCTTAGTATATAGCGTTTATTTTACTCTTCTATGCATATAAAACACTTGAGAAACACTTCCAAACTTGCAATGTTTTCATGAGCATCACAAAGTAATGCGTAAGTTTGTTACTACGAATCCTAGCATTTAACTCATTATAGCAGTTAGTTCTTAAGAACAAGTTGTCTGTAAGTCAGACATTAACTTGGGAACTGCCTATAATATTGGCTTTTATCCCAGGCATCCATCAAAATGCCACTTGCAAATTGACCTTTCAAAGCATTAAACAACTTAATTATTTTTCAAAATTTAATTTGTTGGTCTGATGCCAACTCCCTGCTGTATCTAGACATTTCCTGTTTCATAAAGTGTAATTATTTGTGTACTTTGGATACAGTGCTGATAGCAGCAGTATTGTTTCTGGGAGAAAGGAAGGGTTTCAGCTGAGCCATAAATACTCAATGCATATAGAAGTCCTTCTACATTTTATTATTATCTCTCCCCAAAGTGTTCTTTGCCTTGAAGAGTATGTTTTGGTTTAAAATATACAAAATTGCTTTTTTCTAGTTTCAAACTGGCTGCACAATAAAAAGAATTGTCATAACTTTTAAGAAACAATCAACTAGAAAGAGGGCTGGATTATATTTGAGTTAGTAGTGATCTAGAAGTCTTAGATCTACTCTTTACTAACTTTACGAATCTGAATAAATCAGTTAATTATTCTGAACTGTAGCTTTCATCAATACAAAGGATAAAGGCAGCTGTCAGTATTTTTCAGCTATAATGAATCATCACCTAAGTTTTGAAAATAAGATTGGACCTTCAAAAATACATAATCTGCTCAAAGGAACAGAAAGACTTTGGCATCTACAGCCTATTTTAGTATGTGCACGTTTAAAGACTTGATCATTCAACAGACGACAGGTTGGTAGGTCATGGAATGATAGGAAGAAAGAGTTTCTGAGCTAAGCCATGGCAGTCCCTTTGAAGACTGTGTTGTTGTTGTTAGGTGCCGTTGAGTTGGTTCCGACTCATAGCGACCCTATATGCAACAGGAGGAAACACTGCCTGGTCCTGTGCCATCCTCACAATTGTTATGCTTAAGCCCGTTGTTGCAGCCACTGTGTCAGTGCATCCCATTGAGGGTCTTCCTCTTTTTCGCTGACCCTCTACTTTACTAAGCATGATGTCCTTCTCCAGGGACTGATCCCTCCTGATAACAGGTCCAAAGTATGTGAGACGCAGTCCCACCATCCTTGCTTCTAAGAAGCATTCTGGTTGTACTTCTTCCAAGACAGATTTGTTCGTTCTTTTGGCAGTCCGAAGTATATTCAATGTTCTTCACCAACACCACAATTCAAAGGCATCAATTCTTCTTTGGTCTTCCTTATTCATCGTTTAGCTTTTGTATACATATGAGGCGATTGAGAACACCACGGCTTAGGTCAGGTGCACCTCAGTCTTCAAGGCGACATCTTTGCTTTTCAACCCTTTAAAGAGGTATTTTGCAGCAGATTTGCCCAATGCAATGTGTTGTTTGATTTCTTGACTACTGCTTCCATGGGTGTTGATTGTGGATCCGAGTAAAATGAAATCCTTGGCAACGTCAATCTTTTCTCCCTTTATCATGATGTTGCTTATTGGTCCAGTTGTGAGGATTTTTGTTTTCTTTATGTTGAGGTGTAATCCATAGTGAAGGCTGTGGTCTTCAATCTTCATCAGTAAGTGCTTCAAGTCCTCTTTACTTTCAGAAAGCAATGTTATGTCATCTGCATAATGCAGGTTGTTAATGAGCCTTCCCCCAATCCTGATGCCTTGTTCTTCTTCATATAGTTCAGCTTCTTGAATAAGTATGGTGAAAGGATACAGTCCTGACGCACACCTTTCCTGACTTTAAACCACAAAGTATCCCCTTGTTCTGTTCGAATAACTGCCTCTTGATCTATGTACAAATTCCTCATGAGCACAATTAAGTGTTCTGGAATTCCCATTCTTTGCAGTGTTGTCCATAGTTTGTTTTGATCCACATAGTCAAATGCCTCTGCATAGTCAATAAAACACAGGTAATCACCTTTCTGGTATTCTTTGCTTTCAGCCAGCAATGACATCCCTTGGTTCCATTTCTTCTGAATCCAGCTTGAATTTCTGGCCGTTCCCTGTTGATATACTGCTACAGCCGCTTTTAAATCATCTTCAGCAAAATTTTACTTGCATGTGATATTAATGATATTGTTCGATAATTTCTGCATTCAGCTGGATCACCTTTCTTGGGAATAGGCATAAATATGAATCTCTTCCAGTTGGCTGGCCAGGCAGCTGTCTTCCGAATTTCTTGGCATAGACAAGTGAGTGCTTCCAGTGCTGCATCTGTTTGTTGAAACATCTCAATTGATTATTGCATCAGTTCCTGCAGCCTTGTTTTTTGCCAATGCCTTCAGTGCAGCTTGGACTTCTTCCTTCAGTACCATTGGTTCCTGATCGTATGCTACCTCCTGAAATGGTTGAAAATTGACCAATTCTTTTTGGTATAGTGACTCTGTGTATTCCTGCCATCTTCTTTTGATGCTTCCTACATCATTCAGTATTTTCCCTATAGAATCTTTCAATATTGCAACTCCAAGCTTCAGTTTTTTCTCCAGTTCTTTCTGCTTGAGAAATGTCAAGAGTGTGCTTTCCTTTTGGTTTTCTACTTTGAGGTCTTTGCACATGTTATTATAATAGTTTACTTTGTCTTCTCGAGCCACCATTCGAAATCTTCTATTCAGCTCTTTAACTTCATCATTTCTTCTTTTAACTTTAGCTACTCGACATTCAAGAGCAAGCGTCAGAGTTTCTTCCAACATCCATTTTGGTCTTTTCTTTCTTTCCTGTCTTTTTTATGATCTCTTGCTTTCTACATGTATGATGTCCTTCATGTCATTCCACAACTCATCTGGTCTTTGGTCATTAGTGTTCAGTGTGCCAAACCTATTCTTGAGATGGTCTCTAAATTCAGGTTCAAGGTCATACTTTTGCTCTCATGGGCTTGTTCTAATTTTCTTCAGTTTCATCTTGAACTTGCATATGAGCAATTGATGGTCTGTTCCATAGTCGGCCCCTGGCCTTGTTCTGACTGATGATATTGAGCTTTTCTGTCATCTCTTCCCACAGATGTAGTCAGTTTGATTCCTGTGTATTCCATCTGGCAAGGTCCACGTGTATAGTAACCGTTTATGTTGGTGAGGAAAGGTATTTGCAATGAAGACAGAATTTGCAAAATTCTGTCTGAGATCTCCGGCATCATTTCTATTACCAAGGTCATATTTTCCAACTACCAGTCTTCTTCTTTGTCTCCAACATTCACATTCCAATCACCAGAAATTATCAATGAATCCTGATTGCATGTTTGATCAATTTCAGACTGCAGAAGTTAGTAAAAATATTCAATTTCTTCATCTTTGGCCCTAGTGGTTGGTGAGTAAATTTGAATAACAGTCGTATTAACTGGTCTTTCCTTGTAGGTAGGCATGTGGGTATTATCCTATCACTGACAGTATTGTTCTTCAGGATAGATCTTGAAATGTTCTTTTTGAGGATGAATACGATGCCATTCCTCTTCAATTTGTCATTCCTGACATAGCAAACTGTATGATTGTCTGGTTCAAAATGGCCAATACCAGTCCATTGCAGCTCACTGATGCCTAGGATATCAATATTCAAGCATTCCATTTCATTTTTGACAATTTCCAATATTCCTAGATTCATACTTTGTACATTCCATGTTCCAATTATTAACGGATGTTTGCAGCTGTTTCTTCTCGTTTTGAGTTGTGCCACATCAGCAAGTGGAGGTCCCGAAAGCTTTACTCCATCCACGTCATTAAGATCGACTATACTCTGAGGAGGCAGCTCTTCCCCAGTCGTCTTTTGAGTGCCTTCCAACCCGAGGGGCTCATCTTCCGGCACTATATCAGACAATGTTCCGTTGCTATTCATAAGGTTTTCACTGGCTAATTCGTTTCAGAAGTAGACCGTCTGGCCCCTCTTCCTAGTTTATCTTAGTCTGGAAGCTTGGCTGAACCCCGTCGCCATGGGTGAACCTGTTGGTATTTAAATACTGGTGGCATAGCTTCCAGCATCACAGCAACATGCAAGCAAGCCTCCACAGTACGACAAACTGACAGATGTGTGGGGGTTGAAAAGTGTATAAGCCTTCAAATAAAGATATAAATACATAAATCGTAGTACCTCAAATATTCTGATCTTGTTTGTAAAACCGTCTCTACTGTGTAAAATAAAACAATGATACTAGCAACATCACAGTGTGGTTTAGAGTATTAGTTCACAAACCTACAGACAGGTCGGAAGTAGAGTGTTTAGTGCAAGGTAGACCATAAAATGAATGTTTACTAAATCTTTTTCCTTAAATTTAGAATAAAAAAAATCACCAAACTAAAATAACTAATAAATTCTCCAGTCCACTAATTTCACAGAAAAGAAGACGTCAACTCTGAGAAGGGGAATAATTTGCTGAAAGTCGCAGAGCAACCACATGAGGCAATGACTAATTTTTTAGAAGTGGTTCACCAGGCTTGTCTTCTAAAGGGCATTTGCACGGACTTGAACCTTCAAACTTTCAGTTAGCAGCTGAACGTGTTAACCGTTTGCACTACCCACAGACTCCTTAGTTTAATTTCCCCGGCCTGCTCTAATTTTATGATTATCAAACACCTTTCTACTTATGACCTAACTTCCCATATAGGTCTGTGGACCAGTTAATTATTGTCACTTTCACACTGTGTAAGAAACCATCCCAGAACTAAGTGGCTTGTAACAAATTTATTTATTCTTACTCTGATGTCTGAGTGTCAGCAGTGGATTGGCTTTTTAGGCTGGGTTCAGCTGGGTGGCTCTTCTTCAAATTGCAGGTCAGGCTAAACCCAAAAAAACTAAACCCACTGCCGACGAGTTGCTTCCAACGATCTACTTACTGCTCTAAGTTGGACTCAGATCTGCTCTGCAGATTTTATGCTGGGGCTGGTGCTGAAGAGGCAGAAGCTTCGCAGGGAAAGCTCTTCTCAGGGCAATGGCAGAAGCACAAAAGAGCAAACCCAACTTTGAAGCACATTTCAAGTTTTTGCTTGTGTCACAAGTTTAAGAAGTGTAATTTCCATGGAACTCGCGGGCTGCAACTCAGTAGTAAGAGCTCAATCGTAAAATCACTGTCAAAGCAATGAACAACCTCTTTGGGGAGCCCCTCTACAGGGGAAAGAAGATGGGAAATTGAGCTATAGTCCGTGTGAAGAAAGGAAACACAATATTCTTTGAAATTTAATGTATAAACCCTGTTTCATTGCTTTGCTATCATCTCCCCGCCCCCATCCATTGCCCAGCCCCTAGCCTACCAGAGTGTAATGTATTTCCCAGCATAAAGTGGACCTTCAACAGATGTCCATTAGATGGATGGATAAATGAATACTGAGTGAATGGGTATGATTAAGGCGGGGGAAGCATATTTGAGCAAGTGTGTCAATTTAGTGATGCTGCAGATAATTAGCTATTTGTTTATGTTATTCATCTCTTCAGCCATTTGGATATATACTTTAAGCCTTACAGTCCATTATGTATTAACAAAACATGACAACTATTACAAATATTTATTTTAGTGCCAATTAGATTATTACCATTGAGTCTTCCTTCTTCTTCCTTCACATTTTGCATACTTTGCTTTCTCTTCTTTCTGTGAGAATTTTCTGAAATAACTTTATTGCTATTAGAAAAAAAAGTAGCTCCAACTTTATGCTTTGAACCCATTTGGAGCACTAACTCATTCTTTAGAAATAGCTGCATGGTAGGGTTTCAGCTACCAGTAGAATTTGACTTGCTTCTACACCTTTATGTTTTGTTCAGTGCCCTTTTGGAGTTTGGCAAAATTACTTTTAATTATCTCTGCTGCTTCCTTTAATAAGTAGCTTTGAGCTGCTTCCAAGGGCCTCATCTAATCTTTCTGCGTGAGATCACTCTTGCCTCTCCAGAATGTTAAAAGGACACGCCGAAGAAAACTTGGCTCTATTAAATTTTAGTTACACTATCAGCTCGGGAGCCCGGCTTGCTAGGTTAAATGTAACATCTGCTTTAAACAGAACATGGCCTATTTTGGGAATCTCGACATTCAAGTGTTGTAGTAACCACAATGGCAGATCCGCCCCTTCCCTCACCCCCACATTACATGGTTCATTGTGCTTACTGTACAGAATGAAATGCCACCTTCCTGGGTTGCTGGGAGATCATCTGAATTATTTCCTCGCTTATTTTTGAACCAATATTAAATTTTTCTGTTCTGAGATACAGTGATACCAGGGGGAGAAACGCTGGAAGCAAATCATGAAAAGAAAACAGGTGCTCAGTTTCTGGGCCAGGAAAACATATCATATTAGCTACCTAAAAGAGGCAACTCACATAACACTTTAAAATCCCAACTCCCAAAGTATTCAAGTAACCTAGTTGTAATTTTACTTTATATTTCATTTTCCAGGATAAGATTGATTGTGCATAAGACAAATAAAAAGAAAAAAAAACCTGTTTAATTCAATAAGCAATTACTAGGTAACTACATGTTTTAAGAAATTCAACTCGTTTGATTTCCTCTACTTCAGCTTTCTTCCTATACATCTAAAAATGTCACTGTGTATTTAACCATACATTCATTTCTCCTTCAGTGTCAGAGAATGAGCAATCCTCTTTTTCTATGGCCAACCTCTCCATATTTGTGTCCTGGCCACTAATACGATTTCCTAACTCACCAGGATCTAGCAATTAGTCTTCTCTTTTGCACCTTCAGTTCTCCCTTCCCTCTGGAATCATTCTCTCTTAGCCTTCAAATACACGTCTTCCTTTATCCTAAAACCAAGAATTAAGCTAAAAACTAACAACAACAACAATGAAAAGACAAATATTCTCAGCTACCCACTCAAATAATTTTTCTGCATTGTGCTTTTCCATCTGATTCTATAGTTCCTATTGAGGGTTCATATGTGAACCACAGCTATAAAAATGATTATGTATTTTCCAAACATGTTGTTGCGTGTATTATTTTTCATAATACATGGTATTTTTTTTTTCTTTAGCAAGAGGACCCATAAAAACCAAAAAAACAAACCTATTGCCTTCAGGTTGATTCTGACTCATAGCGACGCTGTAGGACAGAGTCGAATGGCCTCGTTTTGTTTCCAGGACTGACATCTTTGCTGGCGCAGACTGCTGCGCCTTTCTCCCATGCGGCAGCAGCTGGTGGATTCTAACCACAGACCTTTCAGTTAGCAGCCCAGCGCTTAACCATTGCACCACCAGGGCTCCTTCAAAAAGAGGCCTACTGAGTGCTACAAATGATTAAGAGCTCAATTACTAGTTTAAAGGTTGGTAGTTCGAACCCACCCAGAGATGTCTCAGAAGACAGGCCTGGCAATCTGCTTCCAAAAGGTCACAGCCTTGAAAACCCAAGTTTTCATAGGAGTGAATTATTTTTCAGTTAAATTGGTAACAGTTATGTTGCTTCTAAGTAACTGATTTACCTTACTTATGAATAATCTTATGAAAATGATTCCTTTTTATTGACGTGAGCTTATTTAGCAGAAAACTTAGTGTGTGGATTACTCATGGCAAGAGGAAACACATTAAATGGAAGACATGTTTTTATTAGCTCCGTCGTTGGCTCCATTTCATGGTTTTACCTTTTCTCTGATTTTCCTTTTAATTTAGTTCTAATGACACATTACCTTGCAATATTTATTTATCTTTCTGAAATGCCTTTATTACTTTAAAGACCAGGAGGTGTATCAGTAAATACATATAGTTTCTCCTTTCTTTCACTAACAAAGTGAAAAATTACTCCGTAATCACCACCTGACCACCAGCTGACTTTCTAACTCCTTTCTGTCTTTTTGTCTCCACGACTCTGAAATGCTGCCCTGTCTTTCCTGCTCAAGTCCCTTTGCCCTTAATTCCTGTACTTGGGTGAGAGAGTCCCACTCCAGAGTGATGTTCCCTTTTCCCATTTCCTTGTTTGTCTCCTTTGGCTCCTCTCTGTATTTTATTATCAATCTCATCCATTTTCATGGTATTAGCGCTTATTTCAATGTGAATAAATTGCAAATATTCATTCCCACCTTATATCTTTCTTTTATAGTTCTAGTTCTACATATCTCGTGTTGTTAGTATTAGAAGTAAGATAGATTATATTAGCTATTTAAGACATTTCCTGTACTTCTTCATGGCCTGACCGATGGGATCCCTCCTTGTGGGGGAGTATATTTATGGCTCCATCGTGCCTCGTTTAAGCAGAAGCTACGCAGGTCATCTTGCTCTCTTCCCTCTTCCATAAGAGCAACATTATTCAGATAGAAGCTGCCACTTCAGCCTAGAGTACAATGATGTAGAGGAGAATTGCAATGACCAGTGAAGGAATTGCAGAAATATGCAATATATGAAAAGTAATCTTCTGTTATTCTAAACTATAGGTATTTTGGGATCATGTGTTACTGCAATACAACCTAGCAAAAGCTAACTTTTACAACTCTGAGTAATACGTATAGTCATAGATAGGGCTATTGTTTTGTAACCACAGTGGAAGTATTACAATCTATGTGATTCTATAAAGAATTTTGTGTCAGTTACCAGATCAATCTTTCTGAGTCAAGGCCCCAGCTAAAACACGTTTTTTGTTTTTTTTTTTTAGAATGCTCTGGGATTTCTTAGTCTATCTTTCAGGATTTTGTTTTGACTTCAATTGTTTTTAAAAAGTATTATTTATTAGTCTCAGCAGTCGGTTTTATGTTGCAATTCAACCAAACTTTTAATGAACTCAGTTTTCTTCTTTGTAAATTTGTAACTTTCAGAATTTTTTTTCCTTTTCCTGAATACAATTTTCAATCTGTGCCCTTTAAGGAACACTTTACACAACTGTATCTTCTTAAAAAAAATTCCCAGATCTCTCAGGTACATGACAGTGCTCCCTTGTTTGAATTTCCTTAGCCTTTAAGCTATAGCATAGTAATCAAGCTTATAATTTTCCTTTTATGTGACATGAATATTCTTTTCTGTTTGACAGAGACTCTGTACATTAGAATCTTGACAGAGCCTTGAAGAAGTTAACAGTTTATACATGCTGAATAGAACAACTCTATATCCAAAGTTGTGTTAGCTACTAAAATAGATAGAATATATAAAGTGCTCTGACTGGGATCACAACAGAGAGTCCTAGACAGAGTTGGAGAAAAATGTAGAACAAAATTCTAACTCACAAAAAAAGACCAGACTTACTGGCTTGACAGAGACTGGAGAAAACCCGAGAGTCTGGCCCCTGGACACCCTTTTAGCTCGGTAATGAAGTCACTCCCGAGGTTCACTGTTCAGCCAAAGATTAGACAGCCCCATAAAACAAAACGAGACTAATGGGTCACAACAGTCCAGGGACAAGACTAGAAGGCAGGAGGAGACAAGAAAGCTGGAAATAGGGAACCCAAGGTTGAGAAGGGATAGTGTTGACATGTCGTGGGGTTGCTAACTATTGTCATAAAATGATATGTGTACTAATTGTTTAATGAGAAGCTAGTTTATTCTGTAAACCTTCACCTAAAGTATAATAAAAAACAAAAAAAATATATATATGCACTCATAAAAAATGATCAAAGGTAGATTATAATTCATTTTCCCCTAAAAGACTTTGTGTATTGAAAATAGCCTTAAAGAAGCCAAAAATGTATAATCGAGTTTTTTTTTTTAGTTTAATACAGAATATAGATTGTACATGGAAAGAAGATAAAGTAAGTATGAACCTGTTGCCATCGAGTTGATTCTAACTCACAGATACCCTATAGGACAGAGTAGAACTGCCCCATAGGGCTTCCAAGGAGCAGGCTGGTGGATTTGAACTGCTGACCTTTTGGTTAGTAACCATAGCCCTTAACCACTGCACCACCAGGGCTCCAAGTATAAAATAATGACAGAGTTATTTAGCTAAATATTAATTTAAAAAAGTGACTTTGACTTCAATTTTAATTCAAACCTTCATTGCATGAGTAACTCAGAGATTCTTAAAAAGTCATTAACTCATATACTATTCATCCTTTTTCTGGACCTTTTTATTCTTTACACTCTGAAATCCTCTTTTCTCAATATTTCTACTTATTACCTGTATCTCAGTGCTTCTCATCTCTTCAGGGGTCTCTAAATCTGATAGTGACCTTATTAGCATGCTCTCTGTATGTGAGGCAGAAGCTTGGTTGTTCATAAGCCCTAGGACTTCAGATACATATTGGCTCTATTGTACTCAGAAATTCTTAGCTTATTGGTTAGTTTGTAATCAAGCTGTGATTAGCCCCAGTGGCTTCATGATCCAAATACCTTGTTCTAGATGACAGTAGAGAAAGTCAAGGTATTTGGCTTAGAATTAAATCCAGCTTTGTGACTCTAAGCCAAGGCAAGTAAAAGCATGCACAACATACTGTGAAGGGGCAACACGTGGTTTCTAAAATATCATGTGTACATAGATAGACAGACGTACAGACAGACAGAGCACATGTGCAAGGAAGATTGTTTTAGATACAGAAAAGATGTATATCACTTACTGTAAAGAATCAAAATGATTGTACAGAACAGACATTGAGTAACTTACAATGTTATGGACACAAAACTGCCATTTAGAAAATAGAAATCAGTATAACATTAAAATGATGATTATATAGATAGAGTATATAAAAATTACTTTGCAAGATATAATAAGAAAAATTCATTATCCAAGTTGATGGCATTAACACTCCTCTCTCAGTAATTGATTGAACATGGAGATTAAAAAAAATAATAATTATATAGATTTGAATAACACTATCAAGAATTACTACATATACACATTCTTTTAACATGCACATAAAAATTCACCAAGAGAGACCTTTTCATGGACAATTAAATATCAATAAACTTAAAATGCTTGAAATATATATATTCTCTGACTACATGGACTTAAATTAGAAATCAATAACATACAAGACAATTAGAAAAGCTCCAAATACTTGAAAATTCAACAATGCATTTTAAAATAATTCATAGTTCAAAGAATAAATAACAGAGCACATTAGAAATATTTTGAACTACGTGCTAATAACCAAAACCTGCTGTCATCAAGTCAATTCTGACTCATAGTGACCCTGTAGGACAGGGTAGAACCACTCCGTAGGGTTTCTAAGGCTGTAATCATTATGGAAGCAGACGGCCACATCTTTCTCCCTCAGAGTGACTGGTGTGTTCGAACTGCCAACCTTTAGGTTCGCAGCCAAGCACTTGAAGTGCTGTGCCACCAGAGCTCCTACATAGTAATAAAAGCACAACAGATTAAAACAAGTGAGATGCAGCTAAAGCAATGATAAGAGGCATATTAATATCTTTAAATGATTATATTAGAAAACTAGAACTGTTTAAAATCAAACATCTAATTTTCTACCTGATAAAACTATTAAAATAAAAGCAAAATAAACCCACAGTAAGTAGAATAAAGGAAATAATAAATACATGAGAAAAAAGTAATAAAATAAAAAAACAAATAAATGATAGAGAAAATTTTAATGGTTTAAAAAACTTGACAGACGTCTAGCAGTATCAGTCAAAAGAAAGGAAGTCTATTCAACAAATGGTGCTGGAGAAACTGGATATCCATATGGAAAAAAATAAAACAAATCTTATTCATAGGTCACAGCATACCTTAAAATAAATCACAGAATGATTGTCAACCTAATTATAAAATTAAAATTTTCAAGCTCATAGACTACATATGAAAGTTTTCCAGCTTTGGGGAGGCAAAGATTTCTTAGAATGTAGAAAGAAATAAGCATTAAAAATACTGTGAGAAACTAAATTTCTTAAACACATAAATCTTTCACTCATTAAGAGTCACCATTAAGAAAATGAATAGGCAAGCCACAGTCTGGGAGTGAATATTTGCAATACATATAGATGATAAAGACTCACATCCAGAATATATAAAGAATTCCTACAAGTCAATATTAAAATACAAATAACTCCAAAAATGGACAAAAGCCTTAGACAGGCTCTTTACAAAAGTGGGAACACAAATGACCAACAGCAGGTAAAAAGATGTTCAACACCATTATTTATTAGAGAAATGCAAATTAAAGCCAGACTGAGATACAATTTTACATCTATTAGAATGGCTAAAATTTAAAAAAAGAGCAAAAATAGGTACAAAAATAGATATTATAGAAAAGGAGATTAAGATGGCATAAACTATTTTTAAGCAGTTTATTGTATTTATTATGGTAACAGAACTGTTTTCCTCTCATTAAAAACACTATTACTACTAACAGTATTTTAGTGAAGTAAAGTAAGGGTGGTACAATCACCTCATAATAAAGCTAAAAGAGGGCTCGTACTTGCAATAGAGAAAGTGTCAGCTCTGCCATTTCTTGCTATTTTGTGTTCGGATGGTCTTCAATCTACAATTTCTTTCCTGGAATATTTTAAAGGCGTTTAACCATATTGTTAAGGTTAATTTATAAAATTAAAGAATATGATCTTTAACTCTTTTTAACCAGCACAAGTAACATGCTAGATGTTGTAATATGCTAAAAACAAACCAAGAGTCAAAGCTGCAACTGCTAATCCTTCCATGTTGTAGAACTTTCCTTGGAATACTTGATTGTCTAACATACAGACAAAATCAAGGCACAACAATCAATCCATATATTAAATGTTAGTAAATCTTAATTACCTACTTATTTAATTATTATTATATGGGTGTTAGATTATTATTACATTGTTAGATTAAAAAATTAAGAGATGCTCTAATATTTTTTCTTGTACGCCAAGGGACCGTTTGCTCAATCTGTGGTATATCATTACCTCATTTTGGAGATCACTGCTATAGAAGTCAGTCCAGCTATAAAGTAACAATGCTTGATTATATCATATTCTTGGAGTACATGTGTATCATTAGAGTTGGGCTTTGCTGCATGTTACAGAGAACCAAAAACAGAGTAATTGATAAAAGATAGAAGTTTATTTTCCTCTACACCAAGTTTAGAGATAAGCAGCCAATAGCTCTCTTGGCAGTCCATGTTGCTAGACTCCTTCTGCCTCACTCCTCTGCCATCTCCACACACACTTCCCCTCACAGTCCAAAATGGGTGCTTCAGCACCAGAAATCACGTCTGCATTCTAGTCATCAAAAAAGGGAAATGGAAAAAGGACACCTCCCATAAGTTGCACACAACACTTTGATGATAACTCACTGGCAGAAATTAGTCAAAAGTCCAGGGAAAAATCAGGGGTTCTCTTATTAAAAGGTATACCCAAGATTCTTATCCACAATACAGGATGATAAACATATATACAGAAGCCCTGGTGGCGCAGTGGTTAAGAGCTCAGCTGCTAACCAAAAGGCGAGCAAGTCAAATCCACCAGCCGCTCCTTGGAAACCCTATGGGGAGGTTCTGCTCTGTCCTATAAGCTCAGTATGAGTTGGAACCAACTCGCTGGCACATAACAACAACAAATACACACACACACACACACACACACACAGAAAGAGAGAGAGATGAGTTCCAGCCTTTCAGCATCATCTTCTAAATCTGTGGTCTACCTGAAAAAAAATTATTTTGGCCTGCAAAGACTATCTAAATAAAACGGTCTATGGACAAGAATTCCTTTTCAGAATTATTATATAGCAATCCAGTTGTGAAGTAATAAAGTTCCATAAAATACATTTATTCTCTTGATTGTAGTGTAATTTAAGAGCTACAGGATTATATGGTAACAGAAAAAAAAAAATTCTCCTCAGATAAGTAACTTTATCTGCCTTCTAAGGAGAGTACAGAGCTTTGCCTCGCTAAGCACATGGCTGAGTGTGTGTACCGTAGTTTTACACAACTCACACACACTTGCCAGCCCCGCGGTCCCACTGAGGTATTTTCCTAAGTGTGCTGTGCTCATTTTCTTTTACAGCAACATGTGGAAGAGAATTGGCATGGCAGCACTTGTGAGGGCGCCTCATGGTGGGGAGGGCGCCTCACGGTGGGGAGGGCGCAACTGGCAAACAAATGCAGAAAGCTCCTGCTATTTGTATAAAAAATAGGGTAGCAAATTTACAGGGGGGAGCGGAGTTAGAACTCAATTGCTCCATATAATAGAAGGCAAAACTGTGAGCTGCAAGATGGCAGAGGGTAGAATCCAGCAGGGAAGGAAAGGTAGCATCAAAGCAGGTACTGACCAGGAAAGAGACAAAGAAAGCCACGCCCCATGGCCGAGCTCCCGCGAAAGACTTTGTTCAGAACGGGCTTTTAAGTGGTTTTCTGTAGGGTGTGGACTATAAATCTCTTCCTTGCACCGCTCTGTATTTCTCACTCATGCATTGTTTTATGACTGACTTCTTGAGAAGACACGTGAAGTTCTGTATTCTGCGGCCAACTGATGTTAGGCCCTAAGGAGACAGCATTCATGGACGTAGAAATTAGACGACAAGGAGGAGTAAATGCCAGGATAACAAATAATGTGAAAATAAATAAAGGCCATCACATTCTCATTGAAGCCAAATTTATATAAAATTAGATAAAACTGATAAGAGATTTTCCTAACCTCCAAGATTCCTCAAATAGTAATGGAAATTATATATAGATCTACCTACCTGACTTGATATGCTTCTAAATGCATTTCAAATTTACCCCACACTGTAAAAGCTTCAGACGTTATTATTAATAATCTAACTGACATTACTAGTAGCAAAATAAGTCAGAAATGTAAGAGTGTATATGGCATTTCATCATGTGAAGTTAAAAAACACTTTAGTGCATCTGGGAAACCTGGTGATGATGGGGCAGGTGTGATATAAAAATGAAAGGAGATGGGACCCTCAGCAGAGGTGAAGGGCTTTGTCTCTGATGGAACAAGGAAAGTCCACTGTCACAGGCAGGAAGGAGTGGGAGACTGTAGGTCTGTACATTTGATCAAAGTTGAGGGAGTTTTTATCTGATGGTTTTTATTTCTTCAATGAAGTATGGGACTAGGTATGACCCTGGGCAAGTCATTTAACTTCTGAGACTCACTTTTTCCATCTCTAAAATGGGGTTAATTTTACCTACATCATATGATTCTTGAAATTAAAAATTCAGAGCAACTCAGCCGTTCCACTTGTCAGAACTTGTCCTGCAGGGAATAATCGGAGCTGCACACTGGGCTTCTTTCCATTCCCCAGCCCACTGAGCTCTTCCCTGAACCATCAGGATAGGCTGTTTTGCTGCAGTAACAAATCCCAAAGTATCAGACTAACAAGGTTGCTTTCAAGGTTGGTTTCTTGTTCACACAAAGATCACTCTGGGTATAGGGTTCACTGTGACAGCACAGAGAAACACACACAGGGAAGAAGGCCATGTGACCACGGAGGCAGAGACTGGAGTGATGTAGCTACAAGCCAAGGAATGCCAAGGACTGCCAGTAACCTCCAGGAGCTAGGAGAGAGGCATGGAATTGTTTCTTCCTCAGAACTTCTAGAAGGAACCAACCCTGCCGACACCTCGATTTTGGAGTTCTGGTCTCCTGAACTGTGAGAGAATAAGTTTCCGTTGTCATAACCAACAATAATAATAGCCCTGATATGGAAATAACCTGCATGCCCATCAGCAGGAAAACAGTTAAACAGATCATAGTATATTTATAAAGTGAAAAATTACATGGTAATAAAAAGGAACACGTTCCTGATACTGTGTCTGTTTTGTAGGGTAGCCTGGTGGCTGTTGGCAGTCCAACCTCCACCTTCTCACGGTCTTCTCTCTGTCTCTCTGTGTGTCTGACCTCTTCTTATGAGGACACCAGTTATTGGATTTAAGGCCCACCCTGATCCCTTATGACCTCATCTTAATTAATTACACCTGTGAAGTCCCTATTTCCAATTAAGGTTGGATTTTGAGGTTCTGGGTACACATAAATTTATAAACTCACCACCTGCCCTCAGTTCCCCCAAATTCATAGACTTCCCACATACAAAGTAGATGCACCTCATCCCAGTATCCCTGCCTATCCCTGTGTATGCAGTCATAAGGCATAAATTCATCTCTGGGAACCTTCAGCTTTTGCTCTTTCAGCTTTTCAACTAATTGGATGAAGTGCAAACATTCACAGCACACTCCTTTACTTACAGTCAGCTGATGGGTGTGTTAACCACATTTACAAAATGTGTTCACAGCGACACCTAAATGAATATTTGATTAAATAACTGGATACTGTAGCCTAGTCCAGTTTACTCGCAAAACTAACCATCTCACTGAATCAAAAAAACATTAATTTGAGAGAAGAAAAGTCATTTACGTGGAGTTCATGAACAGACAAATCTAATCTCTGTGGATAGAAATCAGAAATAGGTTTTACCAGAGACGGGGGAGGACTGGCCCTAAATGGGCAGGAGAAACTTTCTGGAGTGACCATAATATTCTGTATCTTGCCTGGAGTGTTGGTTACCTGCTATATACAGATGTCTAAACTTATAAAATTGTACACTTAAGAGCTATGCATTTTATAGTAAGTAATTTTACCTCAATTAAAAAAAATCCATTACCGTTGTCATGGGTTGAATTGTGTCCCCCCAAAAATATGGGAATCAATTTGGCTAGGCCATGATTCCCAGTATTGTATGGTTGTCCTCTATTTTGTGATTGTAATTTTACGTTAAAGAGGATTAGGGTGGGATTGTAACACCACCCTTACCCAGGTCACATCCCTGATCTAATGTAAAGGGAGTTTTCCTGGGGTGTGGCCTGCACCAACTTTTATCTCTCAAGAGATAACAGGAAAGGGAAGCAAGCAGAGACTTGGGAACCTCATACCACCAAGAAAGCAGTGCCAGGAGCAGAGCGTGTCCTTTGGACCCGGGTTCCCCGCACGGAGAAGCTGCTAGTTCGGGGGAACATTGATGAGTAGGCTGACAGAGACAGAAAGCCTTCCCCTGGAGCTGACGCCCTGAATTTGGTCTTTTAGCCTACTTTACTGTAGGGAAATAAACTTCTCTCTGTTAAAACCATCCACTTATGGTATTTCTGTTATAGCAGCACTAGATGACTAAGGTAGCCGTCGAGTCAATTCCGACTCATAGTGAACCTATAAGACAGAATAGAACTGTTCCGTGGGGTTTCCAAGGAGCAGTTGGTGGATTCAATCGAACCTCTGACCTTTTGGTTAGCGGCGAGCTCTTAACCACTGAGCCAGCAGGGCCCACTAAGCTTTGTAATATTTTTGAAGGTGAGAGGCCGTGGATCTGAATGAGTGGGAAAAGGCCCAACAACAGTGAAAAGTAGAATTCAGTCTCAGACAAAATAAAGACCAGTTAGAGTTATAGGAGGAGAGATAAGGAACTACTGACTAAAGAAAGAGAGCTGAGGGCCCATCTGTACGGTGGATTTACAAAGGTGGGGCCAGTCTGAGAGAAATGGAGGAGTTTTAACGGAGCTGGGGAGGAAATATTAAAACAGCAAAGGTACTCTGGTAGGGTACAAGTGATACTTGGAAATTTATAATTTGGGGCACAAATATTAAGATGCAGTTATGTGGAATGCTCTTGCTAGGAGTATCTTTTAGCTTGAAAACTGTAACAGAATACCTCCTATACTCATAGGTCAATTATTGCATGAGGTTCCTTCAGCATCACATTTTTTCTATTAGTCAATTCCCTGCCCCAAAAAATGTTTCTTAAATGTAACCAAAAAAAAAAAAAAATCAAATGAACAAAAAACAAAACCAGTTGCCTTGGAGTTGACTGACTCATGGCCACCCCGAATGTGTCAGAGTAGAACAGTGCTCCATAGCGTTTTCAATGGCTGATTTTTCAGAAGTAGATCACCTGGCTTTTCTTCTGAGGCACCTCTGGGTGGGCTCAAACCTCCAATCTTTTGGTTAGCAGCCAAGCTTGTTGACTGCTTGCACCACCACACACCCAGGGACGACTCCTCAAATACACAATAGGTTTAAGCAAGAACAATGAGCTTCTTATGTAAATACAGAATAAGTACAAGTCTTTTTTGTAGTTTCAAGTCAAACTTCTGAAACTAGACCCCTGTTATTTAGAAATTCTAGGAGCCACAACTGCCTTAAAACAAAACAAAATAAAAAGCAAACCATTGTCATCAAGTCGATTTTGACTCATAGTCACCCTATAGGACAGAGAACGGCTGGTGGATTCGAACCGCTGACTTTTGGTTAGCAGCCTTAGCTCTTAACCACTGCGCCACCACTGCCTTAGTTTTTATAAAACCCAGTGAGCTGTTAATCTATAGAAAACTCAGACTGACAGTGTTTTGCTTCTTCATGTCTGTGGGTACCCAGCATTTCATTTGGGGCTATATGGAAAGTGTGAAGTTGAGTAACAGCAAAGAGTTTTCATCCAGTGTTATTGAGGTCTTTTCAGGAATACTGTGATGCACAGACTCTAAAGAAATCCACACTAATTGCTTTTCTCTATTTTTTTAAATAGCTCAGAATTCTCAGTCTCATTCCAAAAAGCATGATTTTAAAAGTCCATAAACCTCAAAATAGAACCCTCCCCAAATTGCTCTGAATCAACTAATTCTATTCCAGCTGTGTTAAACTTCACATCCTTGGAAGTGACTAATCACACAGATTCCTAAAGTACATCAGCAGCTCAATTTCTGAACAGTATAGATCACTGTTTTTCAAATTTGGATTCATGGAAGCCAGGGGTTATTCTGGATCTCCTAAGGGTTTGTTCCACTACTCATCTGTCAGTTTGCCCTACTGTGGTGGCTTGTGTGTTGCTGTGATGCTGGAAAGTGTGAACCTTCCAAATTAAGAAAGATTAGAAAGAAAGTCCTGGCCATCTACTTACAAAAATGAGCCAATGAAAACTCTGTGGATTACAACAGAGCATTGTCACTGGCTTACTTTGGACACAGCATCAGGGGAGCTCAATCACTGGAGGAGGATATGATGGTTAGTGAAGCAGAGGGCCAATGAGGGTGTGGGGGACCCTTGGCAAGATGGATTGGCAGAATAGCTGCCATGATGGACTTGAACATGCTGGCATGGTGAGAGTGACACCAGGCAAAGCAATGTTTCATTCTGTTGTACACAAGGTCGTCGTAAGTCAGGGTTGACTCAAAGGCAGCTGTCTCTGTCTCTTTGTCTAAGAATTTGCTGTCTAGGAGAACAGCGAGCCAGAGAATAGCCTCAGGAACTTGGCAAGATGAGGGAAGTAGCCTTTCTCCATGGTTTCTGGGTTGCATGAACAGTTTGTGCTCAACTACCAACCTTAGGGTTGGTGGTTCAAACCTACCAGAGGCACTGCACATGAAAGCCCTGGCAATCTGCTTCTGTAAAGATTACAACTAACAAAACCTTATGGCACAGTTCTGCCCAACACATGGAGTTGCCATGAGTTGAAATAGACTCAACAGCCTTTTTTTAGTTTTTTGAGCCTTTCTCGGGAGCTCTTTATAGCTTCTGCTGGTCACGCCCAGTACAAGGCCTGTGGAAGCCCATTACTTAGGACACAGCTGTGCTGTCAGTGGCTTAGAATTGAAGTGTTTTCTTTGGGGAAAAATCCATTCCGCTGTAAAATACATGAATGAATACATGAATAAATAAATGTGGAGCACAGCGCTCGACGTTTGTTCTTTTATTCATGTGAGAAGTGAAGGAAGCAGATTCGGGCAAGAGGAGAAGCTGAACTGAGGTATAGAGGCAAGGAAGAACTCCCCACATCCTACAGAAAACTCTCTAGACTCAGGCAAACACCAGAGGCAGATTTAGCTAACAATCCCACATCCTAAGGAGATGAGGGGCTGTGATGGGGCTGGGTGGGGCATCACAGGGTCCGTGGCAACAAAAATTGTAGCTGACATTCATTGAACCCTCTCAACTTACAAAAATGAGATGTTGTGGGAGATGATGTAACAATGTAACAAGAGCACCTGGAGCTGAATATCTGGGTTCATCTCCTTGTTTCCTTTCCCCCCCTTTGCCCATCAGCCTCCTTCCTAGCAGTTTCACCTGAATCTCTTCTGTTTGAATCTCCAGACTCATCTCAGATACCACCTCCTTTGGATCAAGGTATACTCTTTAAGCTTATATAGCGGCACAATGTCGCTTTCTCCTTCATAGCATGAATCACATTGTAAAGTAAAATCGTATTTTCTAGTCTGTGTCCTCACTAAATTGGCAGGTCTTCTTTTAAGAGAGGTAGAGTACGCTATTCATACTTGTATTCCCAGCACTAAATCGAGTTCTGGCTATGGAGCTGCTAACAGTGATAAGGTTCTGCAAGTCTCAGAGAGGGAGAAAGAGCACAAAAAGGGGGTGTTACGAGATTGGAATAGACAGAGGGCTGTGAATGTGAAGACACAGATGCGTCTGGAGGTGGAAAGAAACAGAGTGTAAGAATCTATCTAGCCTCTATGTTCTCTTTGAAGTCTGAAACTAGGTAACTACTGGTAACTGACTAGAATTTGGGGAAATTGGTTTTGGGAACACACTGGCAAAGAGTTGAAAGAGCCACCTCAGGGAATGGAAAAAAGAGCCAATTAAAGGCTTATGGAATAATACTGAAAGCCCAACTAGGTAAAAATTTAAAAAAAAAAAAAAAAAGAAAGAAAGGAAATAAATCCATAAATGTGTGGAGAGATGACTCAGAAGGATTATGTGATTTTTTCTCTAGTGCTTGGCTGCCCAAGAACAATAGCTGGAAAAAAAAATAGTTGGCATTATGTGGAGTTCAAAAGATAAGGAAAATTAAGGGTACTAATGAGAATGGAGTTGCAATAATTAAGCCAATATAAACCCTAGTATTGTTTTAGCATATATTTCAATCTAAAGGTAATGTTGAATGGGAACCTCACTTTCTAGTTTCCTATTGATATTATAACAGGAATACAAAAAAACCTTCACAGATTTACTCAGAAGATGGCTTTTTAATAAGACAACTATGAGTTACTCTCCGTTTTTTAATTAACTGCAGTTGAACCCCCATGAGGCACCTTTGTTTATATAAGTGCCCATTTGGAACAAAATTGGAAGAAATCAGAGTAGTATGCAATAAACTAAACTTTTAAACATTCTGAGTGTTACTGAAAGGGATTTTCTAAGGGAATTACTAAAAACAAATATGGAAATGGGATTTGCATTATCAAGATAAAATGCAAAGGAGAACATGCCTGTATTTGCTTCAGGTAGCTGAGTCCCAAGGCTAGCAGAAGCAAGCATTTCCCGAGCCCGGAGTTGTCACAGACAGTGAGTATTATGCAGGACTTTAGTCTTTGAATATTACCAGACTTGGGAATCTCTAGGCATAATGAGAAGAAGTAAGAATCCACTTATGCATTCAGTCCCGTAGGGAGGATATGAAAGGTTGCTTTAGGAATCTGGAGCAATAGCAGAGTTACAGAAAACACTGTAAATGGTGGACAAATTCAGATTATATTGAACAGGAAGTTGAGTTTACCTGAAAGGCTAAAAGAATGTTATTACCAGCCAACGGACACGGGATTCAAGCACTATGTTGCCAAGCAGAGATCTGTAGAGCTTGCGTCTGGCTGGTTGGTGCCCATAGCCTGTACTGTATGAGATACTATATGACCAGTTGCTGTTGAGTAGATCCTGACGCACAGTCACCCATGTGTGTCAGAGTAGAACTGTGCTCCATAGGGTTTTCGAAGGCTAATTTGTCAGAAGAAGAATGCCAGGCCTTTATTTCAAGGTGCCTTTGGGTGGACTTGATCCTTCAACCTTTCGTTTAGTAGGTGAACGTGTTAACCATTTACACCACCCAGGGACGCCACTGTGTATGAGAGCCTGATATGATTGTCACAGCAATATTGTTTACTCTTCAATGTTGTGGCATGTACTGACATTTTCTTCTGTCCTAATATATGGTCTTTTTTTGTAGACATTTCATACGTATTTGAGAGGAAGGTATATTCTCTATTATCTGAGTATAATATTGAATATGTGTCCATAAAATCTACTGAATTGATTAGATTAAGTAATTCGTGCCTCCGACATATATGTGTGTGAGTGTGTGTGTGAGTGTGTGTGTGTGTGTGTGTGTGTGTGTGTGTGTGTATAGGGTTGCTATGAGTCGAAATGGGCTTGATGGTAACTGGTTTAGTTTATGTATACATATATATATATACACATACACATATATTTTTTAACTTATTTTTAGTTTTCTTGACCTGGGATTGAGAATGAAGTATTGGTCTGCTTTAATTAGTGTCTTTCTACTTGTTTCTTCTTGCATCTCCTGTAGTTTCTGCTTTATGATGGTGGTTTGCTTTCTATATTACTTGGTGTGTATGTATTTACCAGTGTTATATCTTCATTGTGAATTGGGTCTTTATCATTATAAACTGTCCTTTTTTCACTCATTTAAAGCTTTTTAAATAATGGTTTTATTGAGATATCATTCACACATCATACATTCACCCATTTAAAGTGTACAATTGAGTGCATTTTAGAATATTCACAGATGTGTGCAATCATTACCACGATCAATTTTAGAACATTACCATCATCTCAGAAAAGAAACTGCTTCCTTCTATCTCTTCCTGCTCAGCCTCAGCAACCACCAATCTACTTTCTGACTCTATAGATTTCCCTGGTTTGGATTTTCAGTTGAATGGGATCAGACAGTATGTGCTATTTGGTGACTGGTTTCTTTCACTTATTATAATGCTTTCAAAATTCATCCATGCTGTAACATATATCAGTACTTCATCTTTTTTGGGCTGAATAATATATCGTTGTATGGATATATTCCATTTTGTATCATTCATTTATTAGTTGATAGACATTTGAGCTGTTTCTACCTTTTGGCAATTATAAATAATGTTGCTATAAACATCCATGTACAAGTTTTTGTGTAGACATATGTTTTCAGTTATCTTAGGCATATACATTGGAGTACAAATACTGGGTCATATGTAAATCTGTGTTTAATTGCTTGAGGAACTGCCAAACTGTTTCCAAAAGTGGCTGTACCATTTTTCATTCTAACCAGCAGTGTATGAGGGTGGGTTCTGATTTCTCTACATCATTGCCAATACTTATCTGTTTCTTTTTTTTTTTTAATTCTAGCCATCCTAGTGGGCATAAAGTGATAGCTCATTGTGGTTTTGTGTTTCCCTATTGACTAGAGATGAGAATCTTTTCATGTACATTTGGCCATTTGTATATCTTCATTGGAGAAATTTCTACTTAGACTTTTTTCCCCCATTTTTAAATTGTGTTGTCTTCTTATTTTTAAGTCTTAAGAGTTATTTATACATTCTTTCTCCTGTGGAGTGGCTGTTGAGTTTGAACTGCTCACCTTTGGGTAAGCCGCTGAATGCTTAACTGCTGCACCACTTTGCAGACATCTTCCATAAAGATTTCGGCCTTGAAAACTCTATGAGGTAGTTATACCCTGTCCTATAAGATCGCTGAGTCAGAATCAATTCCACAACAATGAGTTTGTAATAGGGTTATATATTCTAGATACTAGTTCCTTATCAGATATTTGACTTGCAAATCTTTTCTCCCATTCTGGTGGCTTGCTTTTCACTTTCTTCTTGGTGTTCTTTGATGCACAGAAGTTTTTAATTTTAATGAGGTCCAGTTTATCTATTTTTGTTGTTGTTGTTGCTTGTGTTTTTTATGTCATTTATAAGAATTTTTTTGCAAAATCCAAGGTTACTAAGATCTACCTCTGTGTTTTCTTCTAAGTGAAGTTCCTGGATGGCACAAATGTTTAAAGCTCTTGGCAGCTTACCAAAAGGATAGAGGTTTGAGTCCACCCAGAGGTGCCTTGGAAGAACGACTTGGCATTCTCTGCTGAAAAATCAACCACTGAAGACCCTGTGGAGCACAGTTCTACTCTGATACACATGGGTTACCATGAGTTGGAGTTGGCTCGACGACAACTGGTTTACTTTTTTTTTTTCCTAAAAGTTTTATATTTTTAGCCCTTACGTTTAGATTTGGATCCATTTTGAGTGAATTTTACATATGGTGTGAGGTAAGGGTTCAACTTTATTCTTTCTCATGTGGAAATACGGTTGTCCTAGCACCATTCCCTGAAAAGACTATTTTTTCCCCATTAAATGGTCTTGGAACAATTGTCTAAAATCAGTTGACCATTGATGCTTGGGTTTATTTCTGTACTCTGTAGTCTATATCATTGATCTGTATGTCTGTCCTTATGCCAATACCACATGGTCTTCATTACCATTGCTTTGTAACTTCTGGAATCCGGAAGTGAGTCCCCTTATTATTTTGGCTCTTCTGAACCCTTTGCACTCCCACATGAGTTTTAGGATCAGCTTATAAATGTCTATGAAGAAATCAGCTGGGATTAGGATAGAAATTGTTTTGAGTCCATATATCAGTTCAAGAAGTATTGCCATCTTAACAATGTTAAGTCTTCTTATCATGAACATGGAATGTTTTTCCATTTATTTAGATCTTCTTTAATTTCTTTCAAAATGTTTTATAGTTTTCAAAGTATAAATTTTGCACTTCTTTTGTTTAATATATTTCTAAGTGTTTTAATTTATTTTATGATGCTATTGTGAATAGAATTGTTTTCTTAATTTATTTTTGAATTAATCATTGCAAGTGTTTGGAATTACAATTGATTTTTGTGTATTGATCTTGTATCCCACACCCTTGCTAAACTCATTTATTGATTTGAATAATTTTTTAGTGGATTCGTTAGGATTTTCTATATTCAAGATCATGTCTATGGATAGACATCATTTTATTTCTTCTTTTCCAATCTGCATGCCTTTTGTTTATTTATTTTCCTTTCATAATTGCCCTGGCTAAAGCCTCCACTACAATTTTGAGTAAAGGGGCAAGAACAATATCCTTGTATTGTTCCTGCTTTTATGAGGGATGCATTCAATGTTTCCTGTTAAGTATAATGTTAGCTGTGGTTTCTTCGTAGATGCCCTTTATCCATTCAGGTAGTTCCCTTATAGTCTTAGTTTGTTGAGTGTGTTTATCATGAAAGGGTGTTGTATTTTGTCAAATGCATTTTCTGCATTTACTGAGATGAGCATATTATTTTTGGTTTTTGTTCTATTCATATGATGTATTACAATAATTGATTTTGGGCATTAAACCAACCTTTCATCAATGGGTTAAATCTCACTTGGAAGTGTATAATTCTTTTTATATGTTACCGGATTTGGTTTTCTGGTGTATCATTATTTTGTATCCATATTTTTAAGAGATACTGGTCAGTAGTTTTTTGTTTGTTTGTTTTTTTGTGATGTCTTTGATTGGTTTTTTATCACAGTAGTACTGGCCTCATACAATGGGTTGGGAAGCGTTCCCTTCATTTAAACTTTTTAGCCTGAATTCTACTTTATCTTTTTCAACCATCTTTCTTATTGTTTGCATTCGCTCTGTAATACCTATGTCCATCCCTTTATTTTTGGTCTTTCCGAATCACTTTGCTTTTAGGTGAATCTCTTCTCTACAGTATAGAGTTAGGCTTTTTTACTCAAACTGTTCTGATAAAACTTTTAACAGTTGACTTATGATTATTTGTATTTAATTATATCATATATTTATGCTACATTTACTGTATGTTTTTATTATATTTACTGTATGACTTTCTTTATGAGGTCTTGTTTATTTGTATTTGTATTACTTAATATATCAGGAAGGGTCAGTCCCTGGAGGACATCATGCTTGGTAAAGTAGACGGTCAGTGAAAAAGAGGAAGACCCTCAACAAGATGGATTGACACAGTGGCTGCAACACTGAGTGCAAGCATAACAACAATTGTGAGGACGGTTCAGGACCCAGCAGTGCTTTGTTCTGTTGGACATAGGATTGCTATGAGTCGGAACCGACTCTATGTCACCTAACAACAACAACAATGTATTTAAAAGTTATGCATTTCTGTTCTACTGGCCACCTTTATAGCAATATTTTTAATAATGGTCTTAGTCCTCTGTTGTGGATTGAATTGTGTCCCCCAAAAAATATGTTATAAAATCCTAACCCCCATACTTGTGACTATAATCCCATCTGGGAATGGGTTTTTCTTGTTATTCTAATTGAGGCAGTATTAGTGTGGGGTATGTCTTAAGCCAGTCACCTTTGAGACATAAAAGGAGCAGAGGAGCATAGAGAAGTAAGCAGAAATGGGGAAAAATAGGTGTCAAGCCACATGAAGATCATCAAGGAACCAAGGAACAAGGACATCCTCTAGATCCGACAGAAAGAAAGCCTTCCTCTAGAACTGGTGTCCTGAATTTGGACTTCTAACCTCCTAAACTGTGAGAAAATAAATTTCTGTTCTTTAAAGCTAGCCACTTGTGGTATTTCTGTTATAGCAGCACTAGATAACCAAGGTATTCTCTTTCTCCTAGCTTAACCATCTGCTCTGTGATTTGTCAGTTGTAAATGATGTCCTATGATTATTTTTATGATAAACAATGAGCTTAATATGTATTTTCATCCTCTCTCTCATTTATTTTAGTTTGTTATTCCTACCTTTTCAGATTATAAAGTGTTATATGAGACACTTTAAGTAGAGTGATTCAAAAAGAATGAAAATAATGGATGGGTAAACATGTATCCAACAAATGCAAATATATAAATACACAGAAAAAGGTAGGTAGGTGGGTAGACAGACAGATAATAAAGTAACTTAGTAGAAGTCATGATCTTATAATCAAGTAAGGCTATATTTACATCTAATACACTGTTTAGAACAAAGAAAACACACTAAAATACTAAATAAGACAATTCACAATTAAAATAGAATATTTATGATTTTCCATGCACCAAATTCATAGCATAAATATTTATAAAGCAAAACTACAATTTATAAAAGTAGAAATAGATGCACAATGATTATATGAGACTTTGTTTTACCTCTCTCATTTTGAGAGATCAAGGAATGGAAAACCTTACTAATGTAAGTCGAATTGTGCTCTGAATGTTGAAAACAGATACACCTTCATTTCAAATGTCCGTTGCTAAATTACAAAAGCTGATGACACATACCACACACACACACACGCACAAAAGACACTCTCAGAAATTCTAAACAGTAGCTAAATTTCCTTCTTAAAAGAAGGAAGAAAAATGACTTTTGATTGGAACACAAAGATTTTGTGTAAGTTTGGAACTATCTGTTCCTTACAATGTTCTGTTGAATTCATCTGCAAGACCATCAGACACTGTGTGGGAGGCGTTACATAATTACCAGTTTTATTTCCTCAATGGCTGTAGATTTATTCAAACATTCTATTTCTTCCTGAGTCAGCACTTCTGAGATTTTAATTTTTCTGATGACCAATAAGAAGGAGCCACGCTTGTATTATTTAACTACACAAAAACCCACATGGCATTTTCTCAGCAAAACCAGGAATATGGCTGCTCTGGAGCAAAAATGAGCCCTTGTAGCACATTTATTAATGCAAATATCAGAAGGACTTGCTATGTAAAGATATCATATTAGGTTCTTCACGAAAGGTAGAGTTTATACTTTTACAACGTTTTTGGCATGCAGTAGTCCTTCGTTTTCTTCCCACTGCTAATGTGGGTGAGAGGTAGTAGTTAATTGACTGCTCTATGTAGTACTGAAGGAGCCCTGGTGGTGTAGTGGTTAAGCGTTCAGTTGATAATCAAAAGATCAGTAGTATGAACCCACCAAACGCTCCATGGGAGGAAGATGTGGCAGTTTGCTGCCATAAAGATTACTTCCTTGGAAACCCCATGGTGCAGTTCTGCTCTGCATATAGGGTCACTATGAGTCAGAATCGACTCCACAGCAAAGTTTTTTTTATTTTTTTAATGTAGTATGAGTAGGTGAAGAAGCACCGACTTGCTCAGGTAATTGATGGAAAGTGCTAGAGAACCAGGCACAGAACATGGTTGGGACCAAAAGAGGCTAGATGGCAAGACCAAAAAATCGATGGAATCCAATCATTCATCCCTCTTCAAATCACATATGATGTTCCTGGATGGAATATTCAAAACGGTAAACCTTGTCCTGGATAGCAGAAAGCGTGGGAGAAAAAGCGTCTGTCCCCAATCTCCTTCCTTGGTGTCTTTACAAAGAGGCTGCGCCTTTTGTCTCTCAAAAGTCCATATACTGGGAAATTTCCCAAAAGAAAGGAAGTTTGGATGATAGACATTGAAAATGATGACCAACGTCTCATCTAGAAACCACTGAAAATACTGTGCAAAATGCAACATGATATGCTTTACATTTTGAAAATTTTCTCTAACTGTATTATAAATAATGAAGTCGGAAGCTGCTAGAGGCAGCGGGGTGAGTTAGAGGGCTATTGCTATTGCCTGTGAGAGGTGATGTGGGTCTGCACGAACAGTGTTGGGTTGGGTAAGAGGTGCTGAAGAGCAGGTGAAGTAGGTAGGACATAGGGTCGCTATGAGTCGGAACCGGCTCCACGGCACCTAACAGCAACGTAGGGAGCCCTGGTGGCGCAGTGGTTAAGAACTATGGCTGCTCACCAAAAGGTCAACAGTTCAAATCCACCAGCCATTCCTTAGAAACCCTATGGGGCAGTTCTGCTCTGTCCTATAGGGTCACTATGAGTTGAAATTGACTCGAAGGCAATGGGTTTGGCTTTTTTTGTAGGGTTGCTATGAGCCAGAATCAACTCAATGGCACTAAGTTTTTTTGTTGTTATTGCTTGGATTTGTTACAAAAGATGAAACTTAGGCAAAAAGAATTCCTTGACTCATGGTAAAAACCAAAACAAATAAAAAACTATGGATCAGTAAAACTGTGTTGTTGTTGTTGTTGTTAGATGCCGTCAAATCAGTTCTGACTCGTAGAGACCCTACGTACAACAGAAAGAAGCACTGCCCGGTCCTGCGCCATCCTTACAATCATTGTTATGCTTGAACCCATTGTTGCAGCCACTGTGTAAATCCATCTCGTTGAAGGTCTTCTTTTTCACTGACCCTCTGCTTTACCAAGCATGATGTCCTTCTCCAAGTACTGGTCCCTCCTGATAACTTGTCCAAAGTATGTGAGATGAAGTCTTGCCATCCTCACTTCTAAGGAGCATTCTGGATGTACTTATTCCAAGACAGATTTGTGTATTCTTTTGACAGTCCATGGCATATTCAATATTCTTCGCCAACACCACAATTCAAAGGCGTCAGTTCTTCTTCGGTCTTCCTTATTCATTGTCCAGCTTTCGCATACGTATGAGGCCACTGAAAACACCATGGCTTGGGTCAGGCGCACCAGTCTTCAAAGTGACCTTCTTCCTTTTTAGCACTTTCAAGAGGTCTTTTGCAGCAGATTTGCCCAATGCAATGCGTCATTTGATTTTTTTGTCTGCTGTGTCCATGGGTGTTGATTGTGGATCCAAGTGAAATGAAATCCTTGACAACTTCAATCTAAGTAAAGCCATAGAAAAGTAAAAAGACACAGATGGGCCTCAGGCAGAGCTGGAACCAGGGATCTGAGTGCCGACCGGATCCTCTCGTTTCTCATCTCCCCTTTTCTGCACATCAGCACCATTCTTTACCCATGACAGTTTTTCGCACAGACAGTAGGTGCCCCGGAGATTTCCAAACATCTCATGCGTAGCTTCGACCTCTAAAGGTCAACTAACTTTCTTCCTTAGTTCCAATTAAGAAAATCTTAGGGAAATACTCTGATAGAACATGTGTGGGTCAGGTGCTTACGCCCAGACCAATCCACTGTGGCCCAGGCATTGAGATCCTGTGCGAAAGTGGTGTGGCCTTTCCTGAAACCACCATGTTCTGCTGGGGAAGATGCAGTTTTTCAAAAGAAGAGGGATGCCAATCCTTGAAGAATGAACCAATGCTGGGCAAACAAAAGATAAATACCCAATACTGATGGCAGATGCAAACTAGAATACGAAGATAATACTTGTCAAAGCATGGCGGTGACTCATTGTTAATGTTAAAATGCATAGTTAATTGATAGTTGATTGTGACTTACTCAATTTTTATTAAATGTTAAGTGTTTTGTGACAATTAGACTTAGGATAAATAGATATTATTCTAACTATTCAACAATAGACATATGAAATAAAAAATATTAAACAAATATAACTTTGAGCATCAGGGTAGATTTAGGACCTTTTATATTTACTGATCATCCCCCCATCCTGATTTCCTATCAGTGAAACAATCAGTTCTACCTCTTTTCTTTTTTTCTTGAACACCACACTAAGGAATGGTTATTAGAATTTAACCCCAAAATCTTGATGCTCCTGTCAGTTGTATAGGACATGGAACATTGCCTGGGAACTCTTGGTGCCTTTTCTGGTTTTCTGCTGCCATTGGGTTCCTCTCTTACCTTTTCTTTCTGTAATTTTTTGCTCTGCTTCACTGCTCTGGCTTCTCTGGTTAATCATCTGCTGCCCCATGCCTCCTGGCTCTCTGCAATATTAGGATGCAATGCAAAATGTAGTGTAATGTCTGCATGTTTGACTTGGGGTGTATGGTTGTGGAATGCTAGAGCATCTTTTGTCTTGTCCTTTTTTAATTGGTATTGAAGGATGAACTATGAGGCCTAATTTTAATTCTTCATTTATTCCATATAAAATACGATTCCTGGGACCTCTGTAATATTGTAAAATTCCTAAGGCAAGTACACCTGTGCTATGATCATTGCTCCATTAAGAGAAAGTAAAACCATAGTCAGTTATAAGCTATGCAAAATGTGGGTTATATCATTTGAATTATTCATCTGGAATACTTGACAATAAGTGATAAATAATAGTGATTTGATAAATTCTTTTGGAGGGATGGCTTATGGCAATGCATAAACAGCGGGAAAGCATTACATTTGAAATTGAGATCACTGCTCCAATACAAAATAAACAGATGCTGTGACTCGGCAGTTGCTGTTAACAGCAAGAACCAATATCTAAAGCAAAGAACGATGTTAAAATTCAAGAGCAGCCATTCTGCCTGGTGCTCTGAGCACAGTTTCAGTCGTTGAGAACAGAGAGAATCAATAATATTTTGGAGTTTGTGACCTAACTCAGCTCTCTCCAGTGGGAGACGTGGTGTCTCACAGCCCACCTGCCATCAACAGTTATTGATGCTTACTCTAGGACGGGCATGATGCTGAAATAAAAGAATGAAAAGGACAGTTTATGAAAATTATGAACTCATGAAACATTCCGGGAGCACATGTATCCAAAAACAAGACTACTGGACAGTGCTTAATATGTCATTGAGTCTCTGCAATTAATAGAAGATAATCATCTGAAAAATTATCCATGATCATGGTATTTCTGTGTTTGCTTTCTCTCTGAATAGCAGGGAGAGTACAGTGTAAAATCTTTAATAACCGTGTTAAGAAAAAGACAGATAATTTATGATAATCTATGTGAACAGTTGATATACTCTAATTATCAAAATTCATAGGCAGCCAGCTGGGCTAATTTTAATCTAAAAAATGTTTCTTAACAGAAAAAAAAAAAAAAAAGACAAACAAAAAAAACCTGTTAAATAAATAGCCTATGAAATTTTTTTTTTCACTCTTCTCTGTCAATTTTTTCTTCTTTTTTTAATGCTCAATTCAAGTGCCACTTTCTCTGTAAAGTTTTCTCTCTAACGCCCTGTTGGAGTTAATGGTTTATTTCTTCCAAGCTACCCGACTGCAGTATCTCTTTGTGACATGAACCACTTGCTGCCTTGTATGGCAGCTGGCTGTGTGAAGGTTTGTTTCTCCCATGTCCCAATGTCATCTCCATATTCCACTTGCCCTGAATTCTTCTGACACTGATGGACCGATGCTGCTAGACCATTGCTGCCATCAACTAAAATTCACTGCCCGTCAGCTTTGTGCCACTCACTCAAGATTTAACATCTAAGGTAGGAACATGTGAACGACCAGGCTTAGTCTCAGGTCCCTGCTCCCTGGCAGAGGGTGAGGGGGATATCTCTACTTATCTTCCATAATGGGAGGTGGGGACCCGCCTCCAACCATTGTGCAGAAAGTTGGGGCCCCCAAGCCAGAAAGCAGTGGGTTGGAAGCTAAGTAGTTGATAAAATATCAAATGCCATCTAGAGAAATACACTTTTGGAAAATGATAAAAAATATTGGCTTAGACTAACAGTCAAGTTCATACTTAATAGTGAAACACTTCGAGATACTTGCATTAAGATCAGAAACAGAATAAAATTATACCATTTTTATACCATTACCATTTAACCTTATTTTAGAAATTTCTGCCAATGTGATAAGACATCAAACATAAAAAACCAAAACCAAACTCATTGCCTTCAATTCGATGCTGACTCATAGTGACTCTACAGGACAGAGCAGAACTGCCCCATAGGGTTTCCAAGGCTATAAATCTTTACAGAAGCAGACTGCCACATCTTTCTCCCTTGGAGCAGCTGGTGGGTTTGAACCCCTGACCTTTTGGTTAGCAGCTGAGTGCTTTAACCACTGCACCACTAGGCTTCTTTTAACGAGTGGGTATAGTTAAAATAAAAATGGAAAAACAATTATGCTCATTTGCAGAAAACCTGATTTACGGCTAGAAGTCATAGAGAATAGATGAAAGCAGTGAGTTTGAGGGAATTCAGAACTGATTAACCGATATGATCACAAGATAGCATTGCACAATAATCTATTTATTGTGGCAGACAGACAGATTCCTTGACAGTCTTCCACACTGACAGTCTCACAGAGCAAGCTATGAAGGTAGCCACCAGAGGGGAGGAAGGCATGAAAATCTCCCGAGAAGAGAACGGAGGGGCTTAGGTGTGCATGAGGTGGAGAGTCTCTGGGTCAGAGAACTCCAAAGGACAGCAGCATCTGAAGTCCTTGTAATTACAGGATTTTATCTTATCTTTGTCTAGCAGATGATGGGTGCAATTTTGTGGGGTATGTAAAGCAGGCAGGCTCTAAGTGGCTAAAAATCTGCTTATCTGGGCTATTTTTAAAACAATCATGTATGTACAAATTTGAGTTTGGAGCTGGTGGGTTTTTTGGGCTAAGGGGCCTCAGCTTGCTATGTAGAAGTAAACAACCTGGGGTCAATACACAGAGGCCCTTTTGATTCATTTCTACAACAATGAAAACACTCCTAGAATTAATAGTAAAATTCAGCTAACTTTCTAAATTCAAAACAAATTCACAAAATTAAAAAAAAAAGGTTTGTAAATTAGTAATTGCCATTTAGAATATGTAAAGAGAGAAGAGCTTATTCACAACAGCAAAATAAATGAATGAATAAATAAAGTAAGGAAATTGTTTACATATAAAGGTAAGGGTCTTCCATAAAAACAAACAAAAATATTACGAAGCATGCCTATAGAATTTGAATAAGTTTATAAAGGAGAATCACGGATATATCTTCTTTTCAAATCAGTGGACAGTCACAGTACCATACAACTAGAATTTCAATATTATTGCTCTGGGAACTTGGCAATACAAGTCTCAAGTCTAACTAGAAGAAGAAGTACATGGCTAGACCATCAATTTCCTGAGGACAGGAACTCACGCTTGTATCTCTATTGCTTCCTGTAAGTTTGAAAATTATTAAATTTTTTAATGATTGAAAGAATATATAAAGCATAAGAAAATGTAACAGTTTTTTCAAACTCCATGGTAATAATTGCTACAGACAAAAATTATGAATTATTATTAAGTTTAGTGGGTGAATTTATCATGAGAAATAGGATATTTTCATAGTCATAAAGTATCTCCTCACAAAATGCTTATAAGTTGCAAAAAGAAAAAAAAAGTAACTTTTCAGTGGAAAACTCTGGCAGATTCCGCTTTCGCCACATAACACAAAAAAGTTCACCCCAGTAATGAGACACCAGCAAGAAGGCTTCAGGTACCTCCTGATATCATGCACCAGGAAGGGCACAATGTCGCCTCTCTGAGCTCTTGACAAAAATGCAAAGCTAAAATAATTCATGCAGAAACACTGTACAAAAACAGAGTGAGGGGCCTTCTAAAAAATACTGGCCAATACTTTTTAAAAGTGTTAAATTCATGAACAATAAAATCAGGAATTTTTCCAGATTGGGGTAGACAAAGGAGATATGATAACTAAATACAATATCTGACCCTGGATTACATCTGGAACTATAAAAAAGATACTATCATGACAATTTGCAAGATTTGATAAGGTATTTAGAAGGGTTAATACAATTATATAAATTTTATTTTCCTGGTTTTGCTAATTGTACTAAGGTCTGTAAGGTATTAACAGAATAAGCTTCACTAAATCTTTATATGATTTTTGAAACATTTATATGTCTGAAATTTCTTCAAAAACAGAAGTTAAAAATAAAAGAACGTTTGGAGAAGGAATGTAATAATAAGGGGATTTTTCTCTAATAAATGTTAAAATGTATTATAAAACTATAATAGTTAAAATAGTGCACATTCTTAGGGAAGAAATTACAAATTATTACACCGATACTTCTATCTAAAATTTATCCTGGTATATTTATACATTTAGTATGTGGACCATTAAGTACCAGTGGGTTAAGTATGGTTTACTCAGGGGTTGGTATTAAAAATCATATTTTTGGGATAAATTAAATTAGGTTACTTTCCTAAGAGTCAGATTCAACTAGATGGCAACGGGGTTGTTATTTTGGTTTTACTTTTAGTACACAGCAAAATTAAAAATGTGTATGTAAGATATATAAAACCAGTTGCCATCAAGTCAAATCTAACTCATGGAGATCCCATGTGTGTCAGAATAGAAATGTGCTTCATATGATTTTTAATGGCTGATTTTTTGGAAGTAGATTGCCAGGCCTTTCTTCTGAGATATTTGTCCATAAATATAAACAATGCATAATAAACAAAACTGAGAGGAAATAATCACTGCTAACATTGCAGTGTACCTTTGGCACAGTTATATGATTTCTGTATTTTGTTTTTTAAGTCCTTTGGTATTTTTCCACATTTTCTTCAAAAACATGTATTACTTTTATAATGAAATGAAAAATGAATTTAAAAAATTAAATGATTACATTTTTCTTGTAAATGAAACTGACAAAAATTTGACAAGATAAATGTTTTGTAGCCCTTTCCCAAATAATTCAGTCTGTAGCTCATACATTTCACTTATTCTTTTAACAATATGTATGGAGTGCATTTATCAGATTAAAAATATTGTGTTACATAGTGGAAATAAAAAGGTTTACTAGGATACTATTCCAACACTGTAGTTACTCTATCAAAACTTGTCTGACTACAAGCTTATACTATGAGAATCTCTTTATTTGATTTTTACCTTTTTATTTTGAACTATGGTGGTGTGTACTGGGGTATGAAGTTGGTCCCTGCAGGGGAGAAACCTGCTCATCTCCTGTAACTCCTAACCAACTGGCTCTTCCCTCACTTTAACCATTTCACCCCCAAAGGAAGGCAAAGGGAGAAGAAATGAAGCAATTTCCTTCAAATTTTATACAGATTAACCCCTAATTAATCTCTAATGTTGGAAAGTGAATTAAAAATACCATGTGTGTGCCTGTCTTGATGTTACTCATGATTCTGTTTATAAAGTAAGCCTTTTTTATGAATTCCACCATATGTAAGAATTTAACAAGTGACTGATTTGTCAATAGATTTATTAATATTCTTAGCATGGCAATGTAATGAGAAAGAGCTTTTTTTGTGACCAAGAAGGACACTTAAGTTTGTTTTGATCCAAAGAACTGTGGAAGGTTGTGAGGGGCCATCTAATATACTCCTCTGTTCTCACCCCTTCAGGAGCAAGGGAGAATGAAGAAAACTAAAGATACAAGGAAAAGATTAGTCCAAAGGACTAATGGACCACAACTACTACAGCCTCCACCAGACAGAGTCGAGCACAGCTAGATGGTGCCTGGCTACCACCACTGACTGCTCTGACAGAGATCATAATAAAGGGTCCCGGACAGAGCTGGAGAAAAATGTAGAACAAAATTCTAACTCACACACAAAAAAAACCAGACTTACTGGCCTGACAGAGACTGGAGAAACCCTGAAAGTATGGCCCCCAGACACCCTTTTAGCTCAGTAATGAAGTCACTCCTGAGGTTCACCCTTCAACCAAAGGTTAGACAGGCCCATAAAACAAAACGAGACTAAAGGGGCACGCCAGCCCAGGGACAAGGACGAGAAGGCAGGAGGGGACAAGAAAGGTGGTAATAGAGAACCCAAGGTTGAGACGGGAGAGTGTTGACATGTGGGGTTGGTAACTGATGCCACAATACAATATGGGTATTAATTGTTTAATGAGAAGCTAGTTTGATCTGTAAACCTTCATCTAAAGTACAGTAATAAAAAAACAAAGAAAAATTAAAAAAAAAGAACCACGAAAGGAAACTTTTCCTAGATCTGAGAAAAGGGACAAAACTATGTTGCTTAGTATTTGTAATTACATGTTTGAGAAAGTAATGGCAGCTGTTTGAGAAGTAAGATATTGTTGCTGATGTCTGCTATTCGGCCCCTTGCTTAACACCTTTGTGGGAAGGAACTTGCGTTTACTGCAGGGATGATTAACAGCAGCACAAGTAAATTAGTTATTATTTGTTGCTTGGTAGGTCTGATTACTACCCACAGATATATTGCTTATTATTACTGATCAATAATGTACTCCTGGCATCTACAGGAGATGTCTCTGGATTATCATCTCTTGGTTTATTTCAAGAAGCCCTGGTGGCACAATGGTTAAAGCGCTCAGCTGCCGACCAAAATGTCAGCAGTTGGACTCCACCAGCCGGCTCCTTGGGAGAAAAATGTGACAGTCTGCTTCCATAAACATTTATAGGCTTGGAAACTCTATCAGGCAATTCTACTCTGTCCTATAGGGTCTCTATGAGTGGGAATTGACTCAACAGCAATGAGTTTGTTTTTTTGTTTTTCGATTTAACTCATGAACTTGGTAAAGAGGATAATTTTACAAGGCCTTGCACTAACCCCATAGTTCACATCATTTTGTTTTTCTAGTGTACAAAATTCTCTACCCAGATCGTCTTTGAGCTGAAGTGCCTCTTGGAGGTGACCATTCCTCTATGAGCTCTGACACATGCTCACGATAATGTGTCCAAGACGTTTGCTCTGACGCCCTCTTTTAGCTTAAGACTTTTATAGTCCTTAAATTAAGACTACTGTACTGTAATTGGCAAGCCTGTTTCAGAATCTATACTATGTGTTTTTAGCAAATATAACACTTGCATGTTTGAAATGGAGTTCAGCCTTCTTATTTCTCTTTCAGAACTCTGGCGCCTGTTATTCTATTAATTGGTTTCTACGGGTATGTCAGCAGTTATCTTAATTCCAATGTCAATCTTACACTGAAGAAATATTTAAAAATAGTATGTTATTATTATGGGATATGGTTTCTACTCATAACATTTAAAAGGCTCATTTTGCAAAGGTAATGCATGTAGATAATATAAAGGTATATAGGGTGTGTTTTCTTTGCCCCAATCATCCATTTTGCCCTCCCAGTGACAAGTTGTAATGCAATTTTCTTATGTATGCTTCAAAAATATTTCATGCATATGCACGTATTTATTATTTAAAAATGCAAATATAATATACTATATGCAATATGAGCAGCCCTGGTGGCACAGTAGTTAAGCACTCAGCTGCTAACCGAAAGGTTGAGAGTTTGAACCCAGCAAAGAAAGATGTGGCAGTCTGCTTCTGTAAAGATTACAGCCTTGGAAATCGTATGGGGCGGTTCTACTCAGTCACATTGGTTCGCTATGAGTTGCAATATACTACAGCATGAATGTTTTTCTGTTAACTAACAACATACCTGGAGAATATTCCATAACAGAGACAGACTTTTTTCTTTTGAATGGATTCATTATGCCATTCTATGAATGTATTGAGATTTATTTATGTCTTGTTAGAGATTTAGATTGTTTTTAATTTTTCCCTATAGCTAGAAATGGATAGAATGAATATCCTTGTGCATATGTAATTTTACACAGATACAAGTATATCTGTAGAAAAAAATCCTAGAAGTAGAATTGCTGGATCAAAGTTATGGACAATTTAAATATTGATAAATGCTGTTATAAATGTGATCTATTATTGATCTATTCATGTCATGGCCAATAGAAGGATTTCAGGGGCTCTAAGTCACATGCCCTTGTATTCCCCAAGCCTACTGGGTCACTAATATGAGTACATAAACTAGCTGGCTGCTGAACGTACACGATTTCAGGTTAAAATGAGTGAAAGACATGACTAGCCTCACATTCAACTTATTCGTCCTTGAAATTAAAAAACAAGAACTTTTTATAGCATAAGGTGTATATGGGTGCGAATACTGGCACCATTTAAACTCATAATATCCGTTTACACTTCTATTTGAAAACGGTTAACTACTCTTCCCGTGGCTTTTGTTAGACTGAACAGAGTGTCATCTTGTCTAATACTCCCGTCGCACATTTGGGGAGCTGAGGCCCAAAAGGCAGCTGTCATTTATCTTTGTTAGCTAGAATTAGAATGAAGAATGGTTTTGTGAATATTTATGTGCCTATGGACAGAGAAGGGAGAACAACGTGGGAAGTGAGGATATTTGCGGAATGGAAAGCAATCCATTTTGTTTCCATCAGTTGGCTCTGCTTGGCGAATATGCATGTATACACCTTGTTGTTGTTGTTAGTTGCTGTCAAGTCATTTCTAACTCACGGTGACCCCATGTGTTACAGAGATTTTCTCGGCTGTAGTCTTAACAGAAGTAGATAACCAGGCCTTTTCTTTTGCAGTTCCTCTGGATGGTTTCGAACTACCAACCTTTAGGTTAGCAGTCGAGTGCAAATTGTCTGAGCCACCTAGGGACCTTATGTATATCCACCTATGTTGTTAGTGGCCGTTGTGTTGATTCTGACTCTTGGAGACCCACTGTGTGCAGAGCAGAACTGCGTCATAGGGTTTTCAAGGCTGTGACCTTTTGGAGACAGATCACCACACCTGTCTTCTGAGGTGCCTCCGGGTGCGTTTGAACCACCAACTTTTCGGCTAGTTGTGGAGCACTTAACCTTTGCGCCACACAGGGACTCCATACACGGTCTCTTTATGCAAATAAAGTTTGCCTCCTGAGTTTGCTTGCTGGCCGTGCCCTCCCCCCACAAGGTATTTTCTTAAGTGCGCTACACTAATTTTTTTTTTTTACGGCAAAGTGTGGAAGAGGATTGGCATAGCGGCACTTGTGAGGGTGCCCTGTGGGGGGACGGCAAGGCCAGCAAACAAGCTCAGAAAGCACGCGCTATTTGTGTAAAACTACCATATACACCTTAACCTGTTGCCATCGATCGGACTCATAGTGACCCTATAGAACAGAGTAGAACTGCCCCATAGGGTTTCCAAGGCTGTAATCTTTACGGAAGCAGACTGCCACATCTTTCTCCTGCGAAGCAGCTGGTGGGTTCGAACCACTGACCCTTCGGTTAGCAGCCGAGTGACTGACTGTGGTGCCACCAAGGCTTCTTACGTTTAACCCATTGCCGTCGAGTTGATTCTGACTCACAGCGACCCTGTACCAAAAAACAAGCAAAACACCCATTGCCATCGAGTGGATTCCAGCTCATAGTGACCCTATAGGACAGACTGGAACTGCTCCATAGAGTTTCCAAGGAGTACCTGGTGGATTCGAACTGCTGACCTTCTGGTTAGCAGCCGAGCTGTTAACCACTGCACCACCAGGGCTCCTGTAGACCCCCTTCAAATTTGAATTTTGCGTTTCTGTGAGTCAGGAGGGTGTAGCTGACTCTGACGAGTACTCCTTTATGGAGATCATCTCTGCTTCACACCGTGACATTCATTTATCTGTGAAAAGAACCACAGTGTTCTTACGGACATCAGTGCAGGCCTTATCCAGGAGGCCTTTTTGGAGACCATGTGACTACATTTTAACTCTTCACTAGTAGCAGTTTAAGCATAAATTGCTTGTGGCCTGAGCAGTCAAGCTCTGAGAATTTCTAGATCTGACACAGGCAGTAGCCAGGTTTCCCAGTTTTCTGTTCATGGACCCCCCTTGAATGGCAGTTAATTAATTAATGCAAAGGGATCTCAAGAAAGTTAACTCCACGCAGTCTCTGGTACCATTGTCTGGTGTCCTAAGCATTAATTTTTTAACAGCTTTATTGAGATATGATTTACATATAATGAAGTTTACTTTTTCAAATTGTACACTTTAATGTTGAAGTATGTTTACAGAACTGTGTAAACATCACCCTAATCTGATTTTGAATGTTTTCTTTATCCCAAAACCCCATACTGATCAGCAGTCACTCCTCATCCCCTCCCTCACTCACCCCAGCTCTAGGCAATCACAAATCTGGTTTATGTCTCTAGATTTCCTTTTGTGGACATTTTTTATAAATATGATCGTATACTGAGGTCTTTTGTGACTGAGTTCTTTTGTTGTTTTACTTAGCACAATGTTTTTGAGATTTATCCAAATAGTAGTATATGTAATTACTTTATTACTTTTTATTGACAAGTAATATTACATTTTATTTATCCGCTCATCAGTTGATGGACATTTGGGTTTTTTTTTCACTTTTTCACTATTATGAATAATAATGTCATGAACATTTTGCACAGTAAAGCATTACTTTTTGAACCTGGGTCTCAGGAAGTTGCAGATAGAGAAGTTTTTTGCGTAGTTGTTGTTGTTAGGTGCCATCAAGTGGTTCTGACTCACAATGACCCCATGCACAACAGAATGAAACACTGCCTCGTCCTGCGCCATCCTCACAATCGTTGCTATGCTTGAGCCATTGTTGCAGCCACTGTGTCAATCTATCTCATTGAGGGTCTTCCTCTTTTTCGCTGACCCTCTACTTTACAAAGCATGATGTCCTTCTCCAGGGACTGATCCCTCCTGATAACATGTCCAAAGTATGTGAGACTCAGTCTCACCATCCTTGCTTCCAAGGAGCATTCTGTTTGTACTTCTTCCAAGACAGATTTGTTTATTCTTTTGGCAGTCCAGGGTATATTCAATACTCTTGGCGAACACCACAATTCAAAAGCGTCAGTTCTTCCTCAGTTTTCCTTATTCATTGTCCAGCTTTCACATGCATATGAGGTGATTGAAAACACCAAGGCTTGGATCAGGCACACCTTAGTCCTCAAGATTACGTCTTTGCTTTCTAACACTTTAAAAAGATCTCTTGCAGCCAATTTGCCCAATGCAATGCGTCTTTTGATTTCTTGACTGCTGCTTTCATGGGTGTTGATTATGGATCCAAGTAAAATGAAATCCTTGACAACCTCAATGTTTTCTCCCTTTATCATGATGTTGCTTACTGGTCCAGTTGTGAGGATTTTTGTTTTCTTTATGTTGAGGTGTAATCCATACTGAAGGCTGTGGTCTTTGATCTTCTTCAGTAGGTGCTTTAAGTCCTCTTCACTTTCAGCAAGAAAGGTAGTGTCATCTGCATATCGCAGGTTGTTAATGAGTCTTCCTCCAATCTGATGCCTCATTCTTCTTCATGTAGTCCAGCTTCTCGGACTATTTGCTCAGCATACAGATTGAATAGGTATGGTGAAAGGATACAACCCTGACGCACACGTTTCCTGACTTTAAACCATGCAGTATTCCCTTACTCTGTTAGAATGACTGCCTCTCAATCCATGTACAGATTCCTCATGAGCACAGTTGAGTGTTCTGGAATTCCCATTCTTCTCAATGTTATCCATAATTTGTTATGATCCACACAGTCGAATGCCTGTGCATAGTCAATAAAACACAGGTAAACATCTTTCTGGTATTCTTCGCTTTCAGCCAGGATCCATCTGACATCAACAATGATATCCCTGCTTCCACATCCTCTTCTAAATCCAGCCTGAATTTCTGGAAGTTCCCTGTCAATATGTTGTTGCAGCTGCTTTTGAATGATCTTCAGCAAAATTTTTCTGGCATGTAATATTAATGATGTTGTTCATTAATTTCGTCATTTGGCTGGATCACCTTTCTTGGAAATAGGCATAAATATGGATCTCTTCCAGTCGGTTGGCAGGTAGCTGTCTTCCAAATTCTTGGCATAGATGAGTGAGCACTTCCAGTGCTGCATCCATTTGCTGAAACATCTCAATTGATATTCCATCAGTTCCCGAAGCCCTGTTTTTTGCCAATACCTTCAGTGCCACTTGGACTTCTTCCTTCAGTACCATTGGTTCCTGATACCATGTTTAGCATGGCAGACCAGGTAAAGGCACAATGAATTTGTTTTGAGTTCCATGTCTGACAGGAGCTTGCTATATGACCTTAATCAAGTTATTTAATTTCCAAGCTTCACTTTTCTTTTTCAGTCTGAAAAATGGGTATTGTGAGGCTTATATTAAATTATCATATAAATTGCTACTATTGTGTCTAAGAGGACCTCGATATATGATAGCTCCAATTACATACATTTTTCTTTTCTCTCAATTTCTTTTATTCAACTTCAATCCTTGCTGATAAGTTGAAAAACTAAAATCAGAAAAAAAAAATCCTGTTTTAAACGGTGCCTGAACCCTTTTGGGCTGCACTTCCCTGATCTTTAATACATGGGAACTGGCAGATCTCTAGGGTCCCTTTCTGGTTTTATTGTCTTATGACTTTAAATGCATTTAAATTGCCTCCTGCACACACGGTGAGTGAATGTTAGATTATTTCTCCAGGGTCATATAGCAAGACTGTTGCTGAGTCTGCATGTGAATTCAGTGGCCTTTGTTTCGGGTCTAAGGCAATAGTGATAAAAACTCATTCTCTCTGAGTTTTAAGGTGTAAAAGAAATGACTGTGGAGTCACTTAATCAACCTCCTAGTGAACCGAAAATGAATGACAAATGTCCTAAGGTTTTGTGATTATCTAGTTTCCCATCTCTCTTTCTCTTATTAGTTGAAAGATTCATTTGTTGTTTTGGCCTGAAGTTGTCTATTTTGTTATGTTTCTAAAAGTATTATAAACACAATGTTTCTATCTTCCTCACACTTTTTATAGTTAAGATGAAAGTGTTAAATTTCAAAGTTTATTCTTACTTATCTGACTAAAAAAAATTGAGTGATTTTTCCTGCTAAGTTCTTCTCTTTTGTGTCAAGAATTCATAGCTCTTGAAATTGTGTGAAAGTTTGCAGTAGTCTTGCACATTTAATATGTCCTGTGTACATATTGCTACACAGTCCCTCATTAGGTGTACATAATCTTAAATTGGTGTTCTAAATATTCCACAGTTCCACACAGAACTGGTTTTGTTGTTTTTTTGTGTGTGAAAATAATCAGCTTCTTAAGTATCAAAATTTCAAACACCAATTAGAGATATAATTGTGTCTCTCTATTATTGCAGTATAATCAGAGGTATTGTTCAGTGAAATGCTTTTGTTTAGATGTTAGGCAATGATTTTAATAGGTTTTATATGGGTATAGCTAATGGTTTATAATTTCCTGTAGAGTCAGGCCCTGCTGGAGGCCTCTGAAAGCCTGACAGTGGGAATCCAGAAGCTGGAAACAGCTTTTGAAAAGGAGAACAACAGGTTTTGTGCTACCGTAAAACATATTGTCAAAAACTGCAGTAATAAGCCATAAGAGACACAAATGAAACATTGAAGCTTTGTTCTTCTGATAAGAAGACTTCATTGTTTCACAGTGTGATGCTGATGTCACCTGGGAGCTGCGATGGGAAGGAGTGCCTTGGTGATATCACTCCTACAGACTGGCTCACCTGAAGTGGGTATGCTTGGATCCTGGGGCCACAAAGGGTGCCCAGCTAGAGGTCACTTCAGTCTGCTTGCTTCCTTCCATTTCCTAACCACCAGACTGACTCCTCCCTCTTTGTTCTCCATCTCAGGAGTCTATACCGGAATAAGAAGTTGGAAACCTCAGAGGGTATGGATTCAGTCTTCCTTCTATTACTTACACATTCATCTTTGAGTCCAGAGAAGTCTAAGTAGTAAACTGAAGGCTTATTTTATCTGCTCCCATTTGCATTCCTTCTATACAATGCTTTGACCCTCAAATTTTCACTTAAGTGTGCTTATGGATTTTTAGTTTCAGAAAATAGGAGAAAATATAAGCACCTTTGTCCCAAATAAGCCATACGTATTTTGTTGGGAAGCAGTATAATATAGTAACTAAGGGCAAAGGTTTTAAAAATCATAAAGATAAAGAATTGAATAAAATCGATCCCATGGCAATGGGTTTGGAAACATGGTGGCGCAGTGGTTAAGAGCTCAGCTGCTGACCAAACGTTTGGCAGTTTGAACCCACCAGTTGCTACTTGGAAACCCTATGGAGCAGTTCTACTCTGTCCTACAGGGTTGCTATGAGTCGGAATCAACTTGACGGCAGTGGGTTTGTTTGGTTTGTTTATATATATATATATATATATATATAAAATTTATACACATGCACACACACATATAAATTTATATATTTATTTTGTGCTGTACAATAGGGCTAATAATATGGTCTTGAATATTAAAACAGTATTTCTTGATTATTTAGCTTGGTGTTTGTTAAATAGTAAGTTGTTGATTTTTGTCTCCTAGCCTTCTATCCAGCCTCTGCTGCTGTAAAGCTGGAGGTCATCCATTATACCCACTCTCTCATCCTAGCCAAGTCTAAACCTTCTGCAGATTCTGACATTCCTAATTCCAAAATACATATTAACATGCATTGAATGCGTTGACTTCTTCAGGTCTCTGGTGCCACCACTGTAGTCCAAGCTATCAACAGCTTTAGCTTGGATTCCTCTAACGATCTCACAACATGTGCTCACCATGTCTGCTCTTAACCCCGTCATCTTTCCTTCACACAGCAGCCAGAGAGACTTTTACATAACTTTAACCACACCATGCCCCTGCTTACATTACTTCACTGGCTTCTCATGGCATTTATTTAAAACTCTGCATCTTTAACTTGCTCATGCCATAGCCTTGCTCATGGGTGCTTCTCTTGTGTCATCCCCAGCCACTCTTCCCCTGGTACGCTAAGTTCAGATTACACCAGCCTTTATTTTAGTCCCTCTAAAGAACCAGGCACTTCTGTTTCTTGGGATTCCATACATACAGTTTTTTCTGGCTGGAATAATTTCATCTGTACTCTTTTTATTTACCTTTTTTTTCCTTCTCATTTTATTATTTCCCCCTAACTTTTTACTTTGGAAAATTTCAAACTTAAATAAAAATTGCAAAAAATAGTATAATGAAGCTCAATATTCTTTGTCTAGTTTTGCCAAATGCTAACCTTTTACACCTTTATTTCTGTGTAATGTGTGTTTTCTGTATTGTTTAAGAATATTCAAATCTGTTGTAGAAGAGAAACAAACAAATAAGGATGATAGATAAAACCAAGTATAGTAGCAAGGAGCTTATGAGACATATTAGACATAGATAATTGAGTAGCTGAATGTAAATAGAAAGAATTAGAAGGATCAGGAGGCACCAGGTATGCTTAATAGACTAAATACACCTGAAGCATCTGAGGTATCAAAAGCTCACGAGCCTCACGAGGCAGTCAGTATTTGTGAGGTCTTAAATTGGCCGCCTATCGCAATTTCTCCTCTGGACCCGTGTGTCTGCTGCTCAAGACCCACACACTTCATAGGTGCCCAGCAGGTTTTTAAATCAAGTAATGTGAGAGGTGTATTAAAATCTCCAACTTTGACTGTGAATTTTTCTATTTATTCTTGTAGATCTATCTATAACTTGAAATGTATTTTGAGGCCATGATTTAGGGACATCTATATTTAGTTATTGCATTTTTATGGCTGATGAAATCTTTATTTTTCCATTTTGAAGTAATCCTCTTTACATAACTGTAGTTAGCACTTGAGCGCTTAACCGTTTATAACGCCATAGGTATTGATCCAACTTGACAATTTTTATCATTTAGCTGAAATGTTTATTCCCCTGAATGTTATTAATGGTAAATTTGAATTTAAATATGCCATTATTGTTGTTGGTAGCAGTAGTAGAAGTGAAAGTAGTATATGCTGCTTTTTCTTCTTGTTTTTCTCTTTCTTCTTCTTTGTTGCTCTCTTTTGGATTCTTTATTTTTTCACATGTGCCCCCTTTACCTTTGAAAGGAATATCCTCTACTTCTTTTATTTTTACTGCTTCTTCTAAATAGAATCATACAGTTTTAAACCATTAATTTTCATCAGTAGCTCTACCTTCCTTTAGATGCTTGTGTGTGTTTTTTTTTTTTTTAAATTGTCCCTCTCCTCATTTATGCTATTGTGGTCATGTATAATATACATTCTTTAAAAATTTTAAAAGAAGCAATACATATATATACACATAATATATATATTTTTGAATATATGTATATTAATCAGTACTCATTTTCATAGAACATGCTTACCACTTTCTTTGCTCTTTGTTCCTTCTTTTATCTCTGAAGTTACTATCTAGAATCAGTATCTTTTTTTTAGAGTTTTTGCTAGTGCATGTCTACACATGAGGAACACTTTTTTGGTCTGAAGTTTGTCTTCATTCTATCTTCACTCTTTCAGGATGTTTATGCTAGCATAGAACTTTAACCTGGAAGTTACTTTTATTTCAAAACATTAAATATATTATTCCTGTACATTATGCCTCCCATTTTTGCTTTTCAAAATCAGCTGTTAATCTAGCTATGACTCAATTTTAGTGATTTATTTTTTCTATTTGTCTTCAGTTTTCTAGGATTTCAGTATGCTGTATATAAAAGTATTTATGGCATTTAGAGGTCTTGAAATTGTGTATTAGTTTCATCAGTTTTGGAAAGTCCTCAGACATTCTCTCTTCAAATATTTTTATTTAATCTCTTTGTTTTGCTGTTTAGATAATTTTTTTCTAACACATTACCTGTGTCTAATACGCTGTTAAGCTTATCCTTTCAATTCTTAGTTTCTAAGACTATATTTTTAATTTTCATCTCTCTTTTTATAATATAATATGTCATTTTATAGTTTTTCGTTCCCTTTGACAATTTTAAACTTGCCTTTTCTTTTATTTCTATATGGTAAAAGGTGTCCCCCAAAAGAATATGTTGAATTCCTAACCTCTAGTACCTGTGAATGTAACCTTGTTTGAAAACAGGGTCTTTGCAGATGTTAACATGAGTTCAGCTTGTATTTTGGCATGGCAGCTCTAGGAAACAAAAGACTAAGCATATATTCACAGTCATCTCTGTCTGATAAGCCAATATCTTTCTGTGCATCTTTTTCTTTTGTCTGTTGTTTCTATTTATTCTTATACATGAAGGCTTGCTTTCCTGTGCTTGGTTACCGTTAAGCTAATCTTTAAATATGTACTTATTTGTTAAAATAACTGAAAAATAAAGTTCAGGAATAACTTGAGGCTGAAGATGAGGCTTTTAATTTTCTTCTGTCCCCTGGTGTTAGGCAGGACCAGGGGACACTAAAAGTATAGGCAACGGCTGCCTGCAATTGCAAGGTTTATGTTCTCTGCACCACCCAGTTAGCACATCCTGGAAGTATGTGTTCATCTAAGTGTGGATTTACTTCTCTTTCTCCTTAGCAGTATCAGTTAGAAGTCAGGCAGGAAAGCAGAAACCACTGTATTGGTAAAGAGGAATGTATTCTTATAAAAACATTAGAAGGGCTTGTGGGATGAGAGTCAGGGAAAGCTGGAAGTAGCGTGTGGAAATCAGGAAGTTTCAGTGCTCTCTGGAAACTGCTATTAGTAATCTAAGTTGCCCCCAGCAAAGACATGGGTAATTTCTAGAAGAAACCCTGAAGATACTGGAAAACCTGTAGCCTCTGGAGACACAATAATTCCTTCTGCTACTTTCTAGTATTGGCAGACGCTAAATGGAAAATACAAAGAATATTCTAGGAAATGAAGTTCTCAGGTTTCCTGGTTGTATACTATAAAGAAGAACCTAGAAGGGAGTAAGGATGAAGGCTGACAACAAAACCAAATCAAAACCTAATATCTGGCACACTTAAATTTGGGGGTAGTCTTTCTAGCTCATAGGTTAAATGATTCTCCCTAATTTGGGCAATCCCTTGCCCACTGTTTTCATTTCTTTCACCCTACAAAGTCAACAGATTCTTCATAGTTTCACCCTTTTTTCTTCAGGAATCTCAATTGTCCTCAAGGCAAAAGAAGCTTTCAGTGGAGAACTGGGCTTGGTTCTTTTCTTCTCTGAGATTTGTTTCTATAATTTTGAATTATCTTGTAGCTCCTTGTTGCTTTTAACATTTTTTAAAAATTTTTCTTCAGTTGGAGTGTTGATATGAATTATGTAGCTGCTTTTATAAATGGTGGAAATCCTGCATTTCTCTTTAAGAGGGAAATGTCATCTATTAGTGGAAGTATAAAGAACAATTATGCTCTCTAATTCTCTCAAACAGATTAAAATTATTAGCACTAAATATATTTTTGAAGAGTCTCCATTGAAGATTTAATACACTATAGGTGTCTTAGTCATCTAGTGCTGCTATAACAGAAATACCACAAGTGAATGGCTTTAACAAAGAGAAATTTATTTCCTCACAGTCTAGTAGGCTTGAAGTCCAAATTCAGGGCATCAGCTCCAGGGGAAGGCTTTCTCTCTCTGTCGGCACTGGAGGAAGGCCCTTGTCATCAATCTTCCCCTGGACTAGGAGCTTCTCCATGCAGGAACCCTGGGTCCAAAAGACATGCTCTGCTCCCGGTGCTTCTTTCTTGGTGGTATGATATTCTGCCCCCTTGCTTTTCCTTTTATCCCTTGTAAGATAAAAGGTGGTGCAGGCCACACCCCAGGGAAACTCTGTTTACATCAGATCAGGGATGTGACTTTAGTAAGGGTATTATAATCCCACCCTAATCCTCTTTAACATAAAATTGCAATCACAAAATGGAGGACAACCACACAATACTGGGAATCATGGCCTAACTAAGTTGACACAATTCAATCCATGACAGTAGGGAAATTGAAGAGTTTTGTTTTAATGAGTTCAAAATCTATGTCACTATGTTTTTTGAGATGAAGAAGATCCAGATGCCAGCATTTCAGCACAAGTTCTTCTTTGAAAAATGCTTCCCCAAACCTTCAAAATAAAGGCAAATGATGAGGAAAGAGAACTGAAATAATAAAATAATATAGAGAGGTTGGACTTTTCCATAAAAAAATAATCTAGCCTCATAATACAGCAAAATTATTTTTTAAATAAAAATAAGACAGACTTACCCTTGAGCAGGTCCGGGGAATCAGATTGTCATGACATAAACATATTCAAAGAATGACACAGGAATTCATGATTCTTCATGTCTAGAGCAGCTCCAAGTAACACCACACAGCTTCCAGAAGTGTTGAAAAAAGAGTCGTTACACATTGAACCAGATAATTTCAATGCCAAATGGTTCTCAAAGCTGTATCATTTAATGCCAAAGAGAACTTTTGATCCTTGCAAAATCTGGTTCATTACAAGCAAAAACATTCTTATGCCCAAAATAGTTTTGATTTTAAAAAAACAAAATTCAACCTACCCAGAAAAAGTTGATAATGAGTTAAAGATGCTACAATATTGCATGCTAAATATATTCGCTTCAGGAATGCTATAGCATGTTGAATACATTTTTCTCTTTTTATTCTAGCAATGTGGTTTTTGGGAAGTGAAATGCTAAAATTCACTGCCATAGAATTTTACATCTCTCTTTAAAAAGCTCATTGCTATGCTAAGAAATATCCAATGTATATTTTTAAACGGTAAATTAGATGAAACACTGACACGGAGCACAGAGTTTCCTTCGAAATTAAACATGACAAAATCAGTGACAGTGATGGAAATATGTTCACTTTTCTCATTTAACACACATTTGTTAGTAACCTACTATGTTCCAGGTATTATGTTGTCTATATCATGTTGAAGAGAATAGATACGGTCCTTGCTTTCATGGAGCTTGACACCTGGCAAGGAAATATCACAGTTTTTTAGCCACCTATTTTTGATTTAAATATTAAAAACAGTTGCCATCGAGTCAATTCTGACTCATTGTGACCCCATGTTGTCACAGTAGAACTGTGCCCCAGAGGGCTTTCAATGACTGATTTTTTGAAAGTAGGTCACCAGGCCTTTCTTCTGAGGCACATCTGCTTAGACTTGAGCCACTAACATTTCACTTTTTAGCCAATTGTGTTAACCATTTGCACTTTGCTATTGTTGTTAGATGCCTCTGAGTCGATTCCTACTCATAATGACCCTATGTACAACAGAACAAAACACTGCCCGGTCCTGGGCCATCCTCAAAATCATTGCTATGTTTGAGCCCATTGTTGAAGCCACTGTATCAATCCATCTCGCCAAGGGTCTTCCTCTTTTCCCTGACCCTCTACTTTACCAGCTATGATGTCCTTCTCCAGGGACTGGTCCCCCCTGATAACATGTCCAAAGCATGTGAGATGAAGTCTCGCCATCCTAGCTCCCAAGGAGCACGCTGGCTGAATTTCTTCCAAGACAGGTTTGTTTGTTCTTCTGGCAGTCCATCGTATATTCAATATTCTTTACCAACACCATAATTCAAAGCCATTAACTCTGCTTCTGTCTTCCTTATTCTTTGTTCAGCTTTCACATGCATATGAGGTGAAAATATCATGGCTTGGGTCAGGGGCACTTTAGTCCTCAAAGTGACATCTTTGTTTTTTAACAGGTGAAAGAGGTTTTCTGCAGCAGATTCCACAATGGGCATTGATTGTGGATCCAAGTAAAATGAAATCGTGACAACATCAATCTTTTCTCCATTTATCAGGATGTTGCTTATCGGTCCAGTTATGAGGATTTTTGTTTTATTTATGTTGAGGTGTAATCCATAGTGAAGGTTGTAGTTTTTGATCTTCATCAGTAAGTTCTTCAAGTCCTCTTTACTTTCATGTCATCTGCATATCACAGGTTGTTGATGAGTCTTCCACCAATCTTGATGCCAGATTCTTCTTCATATAGTCCAGTTTCTTAAATTATTTGCTCAGCATACTAGTTAAGTCGTATGGAGAAAGGATACAACCCTGATGCTCACCTTTCTTGATTTTAAATCATGTAGTATCGCCTTGCTCTGTTCGAATGCCTCTTGGTCTATGTACAGGTTCTGCATGAACACAGTTAAGTGTTCTGGAATTCCCATTCTTATCAATGTTACCCACAATTTGTTATGATCCACACAGTCAAATGCTTTTGTATAGTCAATAAAACACAGGTAAACATCTTTCTGGTGTGCTCTGCCTTCAGCCAAGATACATCTGACATCAGCAATTGTATCCCTCATTCCACATCCTTTTCTGAATCCAGCTTGAATTTCCAGCAGTCCCCTGCTGATGTACTGCTGCAACCACTTTTGAATGATCTTCAGCAAAATTTTACTTGCATGTGATGTTAATGATATTGTTCAATAATTCCGCATTTTGTTTTATCACCTTTCTTTGGAATGGGCACAAATATGGGTCTCTTCCAGTCGGTTGGCCAGGTGCTGTCTTCCAAATTTCTTGACATAGACCAGTGAGCACCTCCAGTGTTGCATCCCTTTGTTGAAACATCTCAATTGGTACTCCATCAATTCCTGGATCCTTGTTTTTGCCAATGCCTTCAGTACAAATTGGACATCTTCCTTCAGAACCATCAGTTCTTGATCATATGCTACCTCCTGAAATGGTTGAATGTCAACCAGTTCTTTTTGGTACAGTGACTGCGTGTATTCCTTCCATCTGCTTTTGATGCTTCCTGCATCATTCAATATTTTACCCATAGACTCCTTCACTATTGCAACTCAAGGCCTGAATTTTTTCTTTGGTTCTTTCAGCTTGAGAAATGCCAAGGTTATGTTCTATTCCTTTTGGTTTTCTAACTCCAGGTCTTTGCAGATTTCATTATATTATTATATTTTTTTCTTCTTGAGCTGCCTTTGAAATCTTCTGTTCAACTCTTTTACTTCATCATTTCTTCTGTTCACTTTAGCTACTGTACGTTCAAGAGCAAGTTTCAGAGTCTCTTCTGACATCCATTTTGATCTTTTCTTTCTTTCTTGTCTTTTTAATGATCTCTTGCTTTCTTCATTTATGATGGCCTTGATGTCATCCCACAACTCATCTGGTCTTCGGTCATTAGTGTACAATGTGACAAATCTATTCTTGAGATGGTCTTCAAATTTGGGTGAGATATACTCAAGGTTGAATTTTGGCTCTCGTGGACTTGTTTTAATTTTCTTCAGCTTCAACCTGAACTTGCCTATGAGCAATTGATGGTCTGTTCTGCAGTGTGCCACTAGCCTTGTTCTGACAGATGATATTATCAGCAGAGCTCTTAACCTCTGCACCACCAGAGCTCCGAAATGGGGCGTAGGAGTGAAAAAATATGTTCTTAACCATTACGTATTTAGAACCTACTCCATTCTAGCTATTTTGGTAGGCATGGACATCCATATTCAATAAAACAGATATAACCATGGGTCTCCTGGATTTTATAATCTAATGTGCAAGAAAGGCAACAGCAACAAAACCAAACAAGCAAACAGAAAACAAGGAAATGCGCACATCATTGAAATAATTTCAAGTAGTGTACAACAATTGTCAGGATGGCCAGGCATGGCTCCTGAGAAGGCAACATTAAGGCAGTTAAGTAAAGAGACCTTCATGAGAAGAACCTAGAGAGTAGAATTCTGAAAGGAATAACCAGAACGAAGTTAAAGAGAATGTTGACACATTGTGAAAAATGTGACTAATGTCACGGAAAAATTTGTGCAGAAATTGTCAAACGGGAACCTAATTTGCTGTGTAAACTTTTGCCAAAAACACAATAAAATATTATTATTTTTTTTTTTAAAAAAGACTTCTAAGCATAAAAATCATCCCATACAAGTGAATGGAGATAGGAAATAACTGGGCTGTGTTCAAGTAACTGAAAGATGAACAGTGTGCCGAGAAGGATGTGAGAATAGAGATGTAGGTGGGAGCCATTTCATACAGAATTTGTAGGCTGTGATTAGGATTTTAACCTAAGAGCAGGGGAACCCTTAAGGCCCTTCCTGTTCATGACTATTCTCTGATTTTGTGACTTTTTTTTTTTTTCAATCTTATTTTGCCCTCGTAAATACCTCTTAATTTCAATGCCTGAAAGTTGAGGTAAGTCTGCTGGAATGAGTATTAAAAACTTCATTCCTTCATTCAGGTGGCCAAGAAAACTTCTGGCCAGCCCTCACAGCCTGATTTTAGAGATTCAGAATCATGAGGGGGAGAAGTCAAAAAGCCAGGATGGGGTATTTGCAGGAGAATGAGCCAAAAATTTACTTGGCTTTGCCTGGCATTCTCCTTCACCCTTTTCTTCTTTTCCTTTCTCTCATCTGCTCTCTCCATGCTCCTCTCATCCTTCTTTCTGTCTTAATTAAGAGGTATTCAGGGTTAATTAAAAGCCTACTGAAAGCTCTGGTGGACTTAGGATAAGCCCTGGAGGGGTGTTGTGTTCATGTGTGCTGCACGCTTTTGTGAGTGTGTGTCTGCATGTGTAAGTGTATTGAGCTTGTTTGGTGTGAAGGATTGGAGAAGAGGAAGACGCTGGAGTTACAACGTTGTTAGATGCCGTTGAGTCAGTTTCAACTCATGGTGACCTCATGTGACCCAGCAGAACTGCCCCATAAGATTTTCTAGGCGGTAGTCTTTACAAGAGCAGATTCCCAGGTCTTTCTCCCCCAAGGAGCCGCTCGGTGGGTCCGAACCACAGACCTTTTGGTTAGCAGACAAGCACTTAACCATTGCACCACCGGCGCTTCTTGGAGGTAGAATAGGAAGGAAAAAATTCTTGCTTATAGACCTGATGTTTTGAACTGTGGTTTGAAAACAAATTTTCTTCCTGTGTCAAATTAAAAAAAAAAAATCTCATGAATTAATTTATGTATCATGCATGGATGAAAAGATAAATAGAATTATTGACTGCATAACCATGTGTTTAGGTATGTGGGAGTCTAGAATTGGTGAGTGATGTGTCCATGACTTGCCTGAGTCATGAAGTAGATTAGTGGTAGATATGAGTTTAGAACCAGGGAGTCTTCAGTTCAGTATTCTTTACGTTCTCTTATGCTGCCTTTCAGCCCCAATGAGTCAGCTCTTGATAAGGAAATTTAAATAGGCAGGCCAATCACACATATCTGATAAAAGAACATTAGGATTGAAATAAAGGCAAGATCCAGTATGTATCAGATTAACCAGACCAGGATTTAAAGCCAGACTCTGCAATTCAGAAAATTGCCTTTGGTATTTCTCCTTGAACATAAACCTCCTTACCTGTAAAACAGCAGATCATGGAGAGCCTGAAGCAAGATAATCATGTGAATGCACCCAGTATGTGATAGGTGTTTGGTACAACTTCATGTTGCACCTAAAGTTGTAGAAAAGGCATTTAAAATTAATGTCTGTAATTATAACCACACAAAATATTGTTCAAAGGCATTGGTAGATGTTACTGAAATACAGAAAGATTTTCTAAAGCGACGGTAAATGAAATCTCCCCCGTGAGCCTGCGCCTGACTAAGTGAGCTCAGGGGAGGGGTGGGGGTGAGAGAAGTGGTAGGTTCCAAGAAGAGAGCGGTTGACAGAGTCAAGCTAAGGCTCCCAGAATTCGGGGACTGCACTCCTAGTCTTACCACTGTCATACAACATTAATGAAAGCTATGGGGTTGCAGGAAAGTCCTCTCTGAAGGACAGAGAGAGACTAGCTGCAACTGCTTAATGGAAGACTCCAGATGGGCACGTGGGTGGGAGAATGCTCTGAGTAGCAACTTCCCAAGCCAGCAAGCTGTTTTTTGCAGATTCTTCGTCCTTCTCTGTGTTCAAGAACTATTGTGTTGTTAATTGCCGTTGAGTAAATTGCGATTTATGGCGACCCCATGTGTACAGAGTGGAACTGTTCCATAGGGTTTTCAAGGCTGTGTGACCTTTCAGAAGCAAATCACCATGCTTGTCTTCTGAGGCATTGCAGAGTGGGTTTCTACCAACAACTTTCAGCTAGTAGTCAAGCACTTAACCGTTGGAGCCACCCAGGGACTCCTACAGACCTTATTTTTTGCTACTTTTTGAATATGAATGTGTATACTTAAAAGTAGTTCTGTTCTGACTTTATGAATTTCTGATTCCTGGCTCCAATAAATAGTTTCTTAGGACAGACCCAATTCATTGGATAGACAGAGAACTTTCAGATTAAGTCACCAAAATACATTCTGTGATCCTTGAGGAATCAAGACAAGTTATATCACTGCAAGCTGACTGGTTGTGAACAAATGGAGATCCTAGTTTCAAAAGTGGAAAGAAGATAGAATTTAAAATTTATAAATTAATAACTTATCATTGGTTCTTAGCTTAAATTTATAATAGATTAATAACATGAAAACATGAGATTGAGAAGTTATGTTTAAAAAAGGTGCGTGTTCTAAATTCAGTCTGTGTTTCTTCCTTGACATGTTAAGCAAAACTGTTAGTCAGTGAAATCAGGCCTATGTGAATTTTAACAATTTTAACTTACCTGGATGGTGGTGGCCTGGTGGCTCAGTGGTTAAGCATTCAGCTGCTAACTGAAAGGTTAGCAATTTGAACCCACCAGCCACTCCCTGGGAGAAATATGTGACAGTCTGCTTCTGTAAAGAATTACAGCCTTGGAAACCCTCTGGGGCAGTTCTACTCTGTCCTATAGGGTCATTATTAGTTGTATCTGACTCAATGACAGTGGGTTTAGTTTTTGGTTTGGATAGTGGATTTAGAACTGGTTGAGTGACAGTGTCCAAAGAGACTCGATTAATGGATCCTATCAGCCTAGAGAATGTTCTCTATGAGAGATCCTCAGAACTCTGTCCTGTGCCCCATCTTGTTCCTAACTTCAGCACTTAATTAAAAAGACAGAATAGAATATTCAGCAAATCATTTTAGAACTGATTTTTATATACTATAGAAATAGCATATTTTGCATTGGGCAAGTCTGCTGCAAAGGACCTCTTTAAAGGGCTAAAAAGCAAAGATGTCACCTTGAGGACTAAGGCGTAACTAACGCAAGCCATAATATTTTCAGTCACCTCATGTGCATTCGGAAACTGGACAATGAATAAGAAAAACCAAATAAAAATTGATGCCTTTGAATTATGGTGTTGGCAAAGAATATTGAATATACCATGGACTTCCAGAAGAAAGAACAAATCTGTCTTGGAAGAAGTACAGCCAGAATGCTCCTTAGAAGCTAGGATGTTGAGACTTTGTCCACATGTTTTGGACATGTTATCAGGAGTGACCAGTCCCTGGAGAAGGTTATCATGCTTGGTAAAGTAGAAGGGCAGCAAAAAAGAAGAAGACCTTTAATGAGCTGGACTGACACAGTGGCTGCAGCAACAGGTTCAAACATAGCAATGATTGTAAGGATGGTGCAGGACCAGGCCGTGTTTCGTTCTGTTTTACACAGGGTTGCCGTGAGTCAGAGCCAACTTGATGGCACCTAACAACAGCTTAACAATGCAGTTTGCTAAGCATTGGCCGTTTTAAAGTAAATAAGGACCAGTTCTGGACCTCAAATATCTCATAGTTTATTAGATTAATTAAGAGTATGGAATGCAAAGCTACAAATATTTGAAATAATCCATATTAAATGTATCACAAATAGTAATCAAATAAATGCAAATTAAAACAAGCTTTTTTTCCCTAGCAACTTCCTTAGTTTGCATCTTTTATTTCAATAGCATTATAGCATATTATAGCATCTCATTAAAAATGGACCCACAAATGCTGAAATTGAGGCACATCATTATTTTCATTTAGAGAAAGCATTTCAGTTATTTGGTGAGTTCAGTGTAAACTGATACCCTTTTGTAAAGAAAACAGCTTGTAGTAGTAAATACTGTAACAAAATTCTTCTTTCTCACTGTAGCGCACATTGTTAGGACCTTGGGCCACCATCAGAGAATGCCCCTGAGAGAGAAGAGAGACAGAGAGAACCCTATATAGGCATTTATGTTTTGATGTTCCCCTGTAGATCTTGAATCACAAAGTGAAAGCCTAGATTTGAGTGTTCATTGTTTAGTTATCACTTGAGGATCATGAAATGAGAATTATACACGTTTGTGTCTCATACTGAAGGTTTTCCTCAGTGTCCCGTCAATATAGCATTTTATTCTATTACTTCATCCAGTGTGATGTTCTCTGTCTCTTTATGATGGGTGAGACAATGAATAAATTAAGCAATAAAGACAAATCTCTCCCCTCTGTTTCTATGAATGAAACAAGACGCAAATTAATAAATCAACAGCTTCTGACTATAAACTATATTTCACAAGCCATTTTGTTTTATTTCTAAGTTATTAGTTATATGGACAACTTCACAACACAGTCTGTATTACTTCATATGTCCCGTGACACAGGTCCATATGAGATGATTTGATTTAACCTGAAACACTAAAAAAAAATAAATAAAGTTAAAGAAAATGGATTCCATAAAATGGATTCCACTGGAGTTTTCACTGGAATATTAATATCCCCTTTTCCTCAGATGAGACGCATTTAGCTTGATTATGTCGCCCGCCTCCACCACCCTGACGCTCTGGTCTCCTTGCATGCTGCATACCAATTCTTCACCTGGAGGCATTGCTCTATCAGACCTGGGTGTTCTGGGACCTGGTGCAAAAGCAGAATCACTTCCTCACTTATTATTCTGCAGAGAACAATCTATATTTCTCTGCCTCTAAGTGTCAGAAGTCTTTTCCTATGAGAGAAAAAAGTTTCCCAGTTGCTCTGCATAAAAAGGAGAATATATTCCCTCCTTTTATTTTATTCTGGGGAATTCCAAGAATTTCTTGCATTCTTGTCCTCTTGGAGGCAGGGAAGGGGAGGTGGGACACCCCTTCTGGGAAAGGAGCAAAGATTCTCCTCTGTGGAATGAACTCCTCCTAATGGTGAGAAAATCACTCATTCTTTGACCATGTGCTTGAGTTCAGGCTTTGTCTGCCCATTACTTTCTCACTGAAAGCAAACAAACAAAACCGTTGCCATCAAGTGGATTCCGACTCATAGTTGGAATCTCTCTCACTAGGCACTTTGAATTGTGGAGCTCTGGTGGAGAAGTTCTTAAGAGCTGGGCTGCTAACCAAAAGGTTGGCGGTTGGAATCCACCAGCAGCTCCTTGGAAACCCTATGGGGCAGCTCTACTCATGTCCTATAGGGTCGCTATGAGTTGGAATCAACTTGACGGCAATAAGTTTGGTTTTGGTTAAATATTTTATCTTTCTAACAAAATCATTATCAAATTTTTCCTAAAGGGAAACTGAGGTTAAAGAGCTTGAGTAAACTTGTAAGATCAGAGATTTTGTTCATTGGAAAGCTGGGATCTGAATGTAAGGTTTTCTGATTTCAAAGCATGTGCCCTTCCTATCATCCCAACTTTTGCAGATCTGAGCATCTTCTGCTGTTTTCTGAAGGTCTGTGCTTGTTCTATCCATTTAGTTGGTTACTGTGAGGGTATTTTCCCATTTTAAAACAAAATACATACAAAACTTTTTTTACTATAAACTTAGATTTTATTTTGTTTTATTTTATACTAACCTCTTTAGAAAGCTTGAGCACAAGGTGCATTTATGACCAGAATGTGCTAAGTTTCCACCCCTTCTGAGCCCCCTCTGTAAACACCCACTTACATGCACACACTCACACACACATTCACACACACACTCGCACACTCACAGACACTCACCCATACAAATGAGATGGAAAATTTCTTCCTTGGATTCTAGTGATCAGAAGGGAATTTTCATAATCACGTGTGAAGTTTAACTGTTGTTGTTAGGTGTGTCGAGTTGGTTTCAGCTCATAGCGGCCTTGTGCACAACAGAACAAAACACTGCCTGGTCCTGTGCCATCCTCACAATCATTACGTTTGAGCCCATTGTTGCAGCCCCCGTGTCAGTCCATCCGTCGAGGGTTTTCCTCTCTCTCTTGCTGACCCTCTTCTCTACCAAGCATGATGTCCTTCTCCAGGGACTGATCCTTCCTGATGAGATGTTCAAAGTATGTGTAAAGGACAGGACACAAAGGGAAGGGAACCCCAACTGCTAGTCCTTCCAATGAGGTTTTGGCTTAGATAACATATGAATGCTGTGATCTAGGTGCCCAGTGAATGTGGTCAAATTAGCAAGAGCCACTGCAACACATCAGCTGGCAGGAGTCTTTGTTCCAAGGAACGACAGCTCTGAAGAGCCACTCCAATTTTTCTCACACCCCAAGAGTGGGTGTTGACATTGTGTTACTGATGCTAGATGAGAAGCACTATTCTGGTAGGTAAAGTCTGCAGCATGTAAGAGATCACATAGTGAATAACTGAAAAATGTCTGGTGTATGCATACTGAATCGTCAGTGATAGAGTGGTGGGGAATCTTGTCTTTTTTTTTTTTTTTTTGATAATGTATGCTGTGTCTGCAACAGTGAGAGCCATCTAATTGAAAAAAAAATTTACATATATGTAAAATCTTTTTTTTCCCAGTTAGCTGTCGCTCACTGTCCTGGGCTAGCATAGCATACATTACAAATACATACATATATCCCCCACGTATCTGTCAGTTTGTTGTCCTGTGGGGGCTTGCGTATTGCTGTGATGCTGGACTGGAAACTATGCCACCGGTACTGAGATACCAACAGAGTCAGCCATGGCGGACAAGTTTCAGCTGAGCCTCCAGACTAAGACAGACTAGGAAGAAGGACCTGGCAGTCTACTCCTGAAAAGAATTAGCCAGTGAACACCTTATGAATAGCAGCAGAACATTGTCTGATGTAGTGCTGGAAGATGAGCCCCCAGGTTGGAAGGCACTCAAAAGACGGCTGGGGAAGAGCTGCCTCCTCAAAGTAAAGTCGACCTTAATGATGTGGATGGAGTCAAGCTTTTTGAACCTTCATTTACTAATGTGGCATGATTCAAAATGAGAAGAAACAGCTGCAAACATCCATTGATAATCAGAATGTGAAATGTATGAAGTATGAATCTAGGAAAATTGGAAATCATCAAAAATGAAATGGAACGCACAAACATCGATATCCTAGGCATTAGTGAGCTGAAATGGACTAGTATTGGCCATTCTGAGTCAGACAATCACATGGTCTATCATGCTAGGAATGACAACTTGAGGAATGGCATTGCATTCACCATCAAAAAGAACATTTTAAGAAATTTCTTGAAGTACCACGCTGTCAGTGATAGGATAATAGCCATACCCTTCAAGGAAGACCACTTAATATGACTATTGTTCAAATTTATCCACCAACCACAAAGACCAAAGATGAAGAAATTGAAGATTTTTACCAGCTTCTGCAGTCTGAAATTGATCAAACATGCAATCAGGATGCATTGATAAATACTGGTGACTGGAATGCAAAATTTGGAGACAAAGAAGATTGGTAGTTGGAAAACGTGGCCTCGGTGATAGAAACGATGCCAGAGATCGCACGATAGAATTGTGCAAGACCAATGACTTCTTCATTGGAAATACCTGTTTTCACCAAAATAAACTGGGGACTATACATATGGACTTCGCCAGATAGAATACACAGGAATCAAATCGACTACATTTGTGGAAAAAGACGATGGAAAATCTCAGTATCATCAGTCAGAACAAGGCCAGGGGCCAGCTGTGGAACAAACCAGCAATTGCTCATATGCAAGTTTTGTGTTTCAAGAAAAAATGTTTAGTACTGAAAGCAATATCTATCTTTGTAGAAAGACTCAATATTCTTTCAGTGTTATGAATGATTTGACATGTTTTTGGAAATAACCTGCGGGTTCCTGTGGCAATCCAATTGAATCCATCCCCATTTCTCTTTGCCTCCCCCCCACTCCCACTTCAAATAACAGACACATTTCCATATAGTATTCACTACTATAGCAAACCAGTGGACGGTGCTGTGCTATACAAACTATCAAACAAAGCGCAGAACAGAACCCCAGGAACACAGAGCTGGGGCTCCCATGCCTACTCTTGCAGCGTTTCACACTCGCCGCTTTTCTGTCTTCTCCCTTTTAGTCATTTTTTTTCTCCTCCCCAAGTGTCATTGTTTTGAAACATTTCAAAATTTCTCATGAACACATTCATTTCACTTGATTTCTTCCTTCCTTTGAAATCACTACTGCTTTTTCCTCATTATCCTTGCTGAAAGAATGTTTGTGGAGTTTCAGCTACTCTAATCATGAATGTTTTCCAATGTTTCAAGATGTGCTTTTTATTTTTCCCTTCTACTCATCAACTCTCTGCCCCTGCTTCACACAATTTGGACAAATAGTTTTGTATTCGTTTCGTGATAATCTCAAGTTTCATCTAAAGGATTGAGTTACTTTTGACAACCTGCTGTCTTTTGGATCCCTGGTGGCGCAGTGGTTAAGAGCTCAGCTGCTAACCAAAAGGTCTGCAGCTGGAATTTACCAGCGGCTCCTTGGAAACCCTATGGGGAAGTTCTCCTCTGTCCGTTAGGAGGATCACTGTGAGTTGGAATCGACTCAACAGCAACAGGTTCTTGGTTTGGTCTGTCTTTTGGAGAAGGGCACTGAAGATCCCCTTAGTCCATGAGTCCCTTGGGCCTTGATTCAGGCTCTCCTTAGACCTCATCTGAGCCCTTGGCTCTATTTCTCTCTTATTGTCCAGTCTCTTCTCACTCTAAATGCCACTAAGGCATCTTTAGGAGACATGAATAAGACTTTATGATTCCCTATTTTAGAAATTATTTTTGAATTCCCTTTACATAAAAGCAATAGTTCACCATTAGAGTACATGAGTTATCCAAAGAAATTCAAGAATTACACTATTTTATTTTTTTCAGGATAAAGCAGAAAAATTGAAGATAAGTTTTACATTTTTTCACTTTTGGGCAGAAATTTATCCTTTGACTGTGGAAGTACTGATTATTTCATTCTGATCAGAAACTCTGATGTGTGTGTGTGGATGTCTGTGTGTATCTATAGATATGGATATAGAGCTAGAGATATAAAGATTAATCCCAAGAGAAAAGACTAATAGAATTAATTTTAGAAAATTTAATATTTAATTCGGTCATCAAAATATATCACAGCATGTAGTCTAAGAAAGAAAAATCAGAAGGATCTTTTGTGGATTTTGGAAGTGTTGGAATCCACTGCTCTAAAGGATAATCCTCAATCTGACATATACGAAGAACTTCATCCCATCTTTTTTTTTTCTGGAGAAATCTCACACAAGCTTCAAAGACAGAATCAGATGTCCTGACATCTGTGGATTTTCTCCCTGTCTACAGGCAATATGAACTGTTTCCCCCTCTATAACTGTACAACCCTTTGTGTACCCACTAACACACTGTATATATCATGCTGTAGAAAATCCTATATTCAACCTCCTCACCTCACAAGAATGCCCTAATAGCATTTATTTTTATATACCAACATGTGCACACCATAATCTGACTCAAAAATATATGTCTCCTAAAAAAAAAAAAAAAAGAGATAAACCTGCATACAGACATCGTAAGTGATGCAATAAGGAATTCAAATGTAGAATTATCTCGTTTTAGTACCACGTCTAGTCCATGACCCGGAGACATAAATGTAAGGACTATCAACAATGGCGGCCTGGTGAAGCCAAAGGGAAGTTGAAGCCTCACCAAGACCTGAAGAGGAACCGAGGTGTAACTGTCAGGAGTCAGAGAAGGAAGTTCAGAGTCAGAGAGTGGGTAGGAATCAGGAAAGGGTGTTGAGATTCAAAGAGATAAGAATGAAGGCAAAGGCAGTTGGCTGAAGTGTGGCAAGTCTTTGGCTATTTTTAACACCAGATGTTGGACTTCAAGTGCTTTAAATATTTCTCCCTCCCAGGGCTATTGTTGATTTAGCAACCCCATGTGACAGAGCAGAATTGCCCCATAGGGTTTCCTAGGCTGTAATCTTTACAGAAGCAGGGCTAGACCTGGATAAATATAACTACTGCTATTAATATGAGATATACAATCATAAATTTCAGGAGAAAGGCAGGGTTTTTTCCTTCTATTCTATTAGTAAATTGTCTGGGCAGAGTTTTGGTGCAGAATTTATTGTCTGAGCCATAAAATACTCCCAAATACTGGAGGTAAATTATGGAATTTTTTTTTTTAAAAAGAGACTGTGTCCAAAATGGAAAAGTTTTTAACATGACCAAAACAGTCTCTTTCTTCTATTTTAATATTCCTCTTTTGTTCTTGAGTAATTTTTTGAAGAAAATATCATAGAACTGAGTGATACTTAAAAATATACCATGCAAAAAAATTGGAGGAAAACATATCCTCTAGGATTTGACAATGTATCTCACCTCATAATGGTTATCTACATGTATATCAATAAATGCATTAATAGTACGGCTGAATTTTAGTATTACATATAGTTCGTTCTTTGATTCCAATAGGAATCTAACAAAGGCAGCTTTTGTTACTATTTTTCTATTAGAGTCCTCCAAGAAACAAGTTCTGATCATAGATTTTAGAAGAAGTATTTCTGATTCAGTCAGTCATCATAATTATTTATATCAGCTTTCCCAACTCTGCAATGTATTGGCTTTGGGTAGAGCCATTTTTCCTACTAAATCAGAATTTTTTTTTCCTCTAGTACCCATGGTCTTCTGACGTACCCAGTGTTCTGTGTCTACCCTTTTAAGTTAAACGTTTAAAAAAAAAAATCACATTTCCTAAAGGGCTCTTATACTCTCCTGTGGTTTATTGAATTTTTGCTTATTGATCTAATTTGAATACACAATCCCACAATCCTTCAAATAATGATGCATTTTTTAAAGGGAAAGGATATAAAAAGAAAGTTTATTTATTTTTTTGTTCTTATTGTTTTCCAAGTCAAAATTTGAACTAGGGAAAAATTTGACCTGGGGAACCAGTCTCTAGTAAAAGGAAAATTTCTTTAAAAGAAGCAAAATAGTGCAAATGTGTTTGGGTGGCTATCAAATATTAAATGTATAGAATTTTGGACAAGAAATGAAGCTACCATTAATTTATAATTTAGAGATGCTATGAACTAGATAAGTGTTGTAAAAAAATTAAGTACGATTGTTCAAGTAAACACAAGTAAAATAATCGTGACCAGTCTTAAGAAGTATGGACTGCCCCGATGGGTGACAACATAACATCTGTCATTGAATTGTGTCCCCCCAAAATATGTGTTAACCTGGTTAGGCCATGAGTCCCAGGATTGTGTGGTTGTCCTCCATTTTGTGACTGTAATTTTCCTATGTGTTGTAAATCCTAATCTCTGCCTGTGGTTAATGAGGCAAGATTAGATTATGTTAAAGAGGTTTGGGGTGAGACTGCAACACCCTTACTAAGGTCGCATTCCTGAGCCAATGTAAAGGGAGTTTCCCTAGGGGTGTGGCCTGCACCACGTTTTATCTTACAAGAAATAAAAAGAAAGGGAAGCCAGCAGAGACTTGGGGACCTCCTACCACCAAGAAAGCAGCACCGGGAGCAGAGCACATCCTTTGGACCAAGGGTTCCTGGGTGAGGAAGCTCCTAGTCCAGGGGAAGATTGATGAGAAGGACCTTCTTCCGGAGCTGAGAGAGAGAGAAAGCCTTCCCCCGGAGCTGACACCCTGAATTTGGACTTTCTAGCCTGCTTTACTGTGAGGAGATACATTTCTCTTTGTTAAAGACATCCACTTGTGGTATATCTGTTATAGCAGCACTAGATAACTAAGACAACATCATTTCTGGGTAATGGGAAAGTGGGAAATCTTGTAACAGAATGGGAGTAACCCTGATCACTTTGCTGATGAACAAGAGTGGACATGTGTCATAGCACAGTACCCCTTATGACACAGAAGTCTTAAATGTATATACTGTCTGCAGAAATCCTGATCTAAGCAGTGAAAGAGGGTGTGAAATTGATATAGTGACCCATGAGACTCAATGGCCCTCTTTCAGAATTCACAGTGGCCAGACTCACAATGTTTGAAGTTAGGAACTTGCAGCAGCAGTAGTATTGGTGACGCTCAATAGTGAGTGGGAAAGAAAGGAGAGAAACCAAGACAGATGGACTAAGAACTGCAAGTAACTTCTCTAGTAAAATTCCTCCTAATCCCCCTCCTAGACTCTCTCTGAACACTGTTTGCCACCTGTAGCCAATGGAAAGATACTTGTTCATCAAAAAACAGGTAACTAACTGGAGTGCTTTAGGGACGTTGATTTTGGTGAAATGAATGTAATTATAAGGTCTCAGGAACGTGTCTTCAAATATAAACTTTATCGGAGGTTGTATACCCATATTGGTAAGGCGTCCTGGTGGCTTGGTGGAGAAGCCCTTGGCTGCTAACCTAAAGGTCAATGGTTTGCCTCACCAGCGGCTCCATGGGAGAAACGTGACATTCTGCTTCGGGAAAGATTTCAGCCTTGGGAATCCTATGGGGCAGTTCCTCTCTGTCCTGTGGGGTTGCTATGAGTCGGAATCAACTCCACAGCAGCTGTATACCCTTAATGGTGGCAGTGAGAATATTTCCATGGATAGTTTTCTAATTTGTACTAGGATGCCTACCGTGGCAAAGCAACCGGGTTTTCCAGAGTCAGCCCACTGGGAGGTGGTTTAAATTGTTGTTTTTGTTTATTCATCAGATGACTTTTGCCTACTTCTTTGATTTCTAACTTGACTGTAATTCTGATCTTGCAGCTACCTGCAGTAAATTTAAGCCCTTCATCACCTAATAATCTTTCTACATGGCAGGGAAGTCACTGGATCAGACTTTGCTTTTATTTGCTTGAACAATGTAAGTTTTTTCATCCATCTCTGAGAAGCACAGGGAGTATCGTAATGATTTCTATCTGCATTATTCTCTTCTAGAACCCACTCAATTACCCTAACCTGACTTAGGTTTTATGGCTCAAAAGATAGCACTATTGGTGATATTTTACTCTTTTGAGAATGACATTATAGGCAGTGCTATGGGAAAGGAATTGTGGCAGAGGACTGGCCTGGATAGATAGGGGGTGGGAAAGTCCTGCAGCTCTGAACTTGGTGATTCTGCCTTTGCAGGTAGTTCACAGACTCATCTAGATCTTTTTCCCTCTGTTTGCAGGAGCATTTTTAATGTGTGGGAGATACTGCGTGCTGCCCTTGCACTCCAGAGCAACAAGACTAAAATGATTCCACCACTGCCAAAAACCAAACCAAACCCATTCCTGTTGAGTTGATCCTGACTCATAGAGACCCTGTGGGACAGAGTAGAGTTGCCCTATAGGGTTTCCACGGCGCGTCAAGCTCTTAATCACTGCGCCACCAGGGCTCCACCAGAGGGAAGGAAATCCCCATTACTGCATTTGGCTTCTCAGAGTCCCTGAAACAGGCTGTTCTTTTCTGTGATGCCTGTATAAATGCCAGCGTATGCTGATTTGTAATGGGTAATCAAGTAGCCAGAAAGATTGGCTGAATAATAATAATTCTAAAAAGGGTAAATCACCTGTCCCAGAAGAGAGGATGATTGAGCTTGAGTCAGCAGGAAGTTCTGTGGAGCTGGGATAGTGCTGCCAAATACGCATAGTTAGTCTCTGTGCAGTGAACAAAGAAGGGAGTGTGTGTCCACCTCTTTCTTCCAGTTCCCAAACATTAAAATATGCTTTTCTCTCATGAAGTCTAAAAGCTGCAAAGAAGTAGCCAAGAAAGTCTGAACTTCCCTTATGAAAATCATCTGATTCAGGGAGACGTTGAAGAGAGGTATCTTAAAGTGAGGCACTACTGGAAGTGCAATGCTTTGTGATATATGAAGTCTAAGTAGTTGTATGGAGCCCTGGTAGTGCAGTGGGTAAGAGCTCAGCTGCTAACCAAAGGTCAGCAGTCTAAATCCACCAGCCGCTCCGTGGAAACCCTGCGGGGGCAGTTCTACCCTGTCCTGTAGGGTTGCTATGAGTCAGAGTCGACTCAAAGGCAATGGGTAAGTAGTTGTATGAGTTTTCAGTTTAACACATTTATACATCTGTAGGATAGTCATTTTCATTGCAGTCAAGGGTGATTTGAGAGAGTATTACAATTGATAGCATACTTGGTAACTGCCTTAAATCCCTTTTTCAATAATAGAATAAGGCACAAGGCACAGGATGGATGAATTGAGAAAAAAAGAGAGAGAGATGGAGATAGGGAGAGAGAGCGAGATGATAGATAGATAACAGACAAAAACAAAAGACAACAAATTGTCTAAGAAGAAGGCATGTTGAAAAGTGCAAAATTTCCAAGAATGGAATTATAGGAAAGAATACTACGTGTTTAGTAGAAAAGAATGAAAAAAGGAGCTAATGACAAATCCTTATTTTTTCTCAGATCCTATAATTCCCCAGAATCTTGGAACTTACTCAGGAGAATTTCCAGAACTAAGCATTGAGTCTTAGAAAGGAACCAGTATTAGGATTTCAGGGGACATTGGAAGGCACAGCAGTGGGGAGGCTGAGACACATGATAACCCTTTGCTATCTGGGAACACATTATCAGCCTCAACTTACTTAAGAAAATTGACCCATAAGACATATAATTAAAGTACTATAAGTTACACTTTAAGTAAAAATTACTAATCCTTACTAATTCAAGGTCTTAATATCAGGAAGCATTGGGAGGAGCCACAGAATTAGATATAACAGCATATTTGGCTCCAAGGTAACCCTATTGTTAGAAAGCTTTTATGTTGAGCCAGAATCTAATCCTACCAATTGACCCAAATTCTGCCCTTTGCAGTTACATAGTAAGGCTGATGTCTCCCGCATGTGACATTCATTCTGAGGTTCAAAGATAGTATGGTGTTACCTGCTAAATGTTGATGGTATTGAACTAACATTCTACCTATGCCCGCAGCTCAATTTGCCTAGGAGCTTTGCACTCTAAATTTCTAATTCAGCCTCCTGAATTCTTGTCATTTCTGGAGTTCAGGTTCCCTGTGGCTGAGGTCCCTGGACACATATTTCTTCAGCTATGTGTCCTAAGCTCAGCCACTCCTAATCCATCCATTAGCCAACAAGGTGGCAGTTAATGGAGGTGGTGAATCCCTACTTTCTGCTCTAGGAAAGGAAAGATTGTTTCATTTTAATGGTTAAAGAGTCTTACAGCAGAATGCCAGGCCCTTAAGCTCGTACTTGTTGGCTCAAGTCAAACTTGTCAGTACGAATCAAATCTGACCCTGCCATGAGTTAGCTTCTAGATCTCATGGAGGGAGAAATCCAATGGGGACACCTCAGTAAAATTTTCTCTCATCCAGGTAACATTTCCAGGAGACAATTCAGCAGGTAGATTTTGCTGAGCCCAACGAAGGGTATCCCAACTATTTTGGCCTCTTCCTAAGCCACAGAAGGTAGCCTCTTCGAGTGAGGATGGGCATTTTGCTGAGTGATTCAAGGAAGCCTCTGGCATCCCACAGAGAAAAGAAGCAGCTAATCAAAAGATGCAGTTGTTCTGTCAAAGGGAAGGATCAGTGACAGTTACGTAAGATGCATCCAACTCTTGGCTGGCACTCACAGACCATTCCAGGAAGGCTGGGGAGACTCCACAGAGAGAAGTGGATCTGATTGCACTCCACCCATTCTGCCAGGCCGAAAAGTGCCTGAATTGAGCCACACAAACCCCACATGCACCTATGAACAGAGATGGGGTGTACAAGCTTAGGAACCATAATCCACATAGCTTGAAGTGACTACCCTAATTACTACATGAGTGCTAGGTCAGTCTAGATTTATTGTGAAAAAATGCCCCCAAAGAAAGCAATTACATTCTGCCTACCATGTGGCCACTGGTTTTAGGCAGTGACGTGGATGCAGGGGAAACCCTGGTGGTGTAGTGGTTAAGTGCTATGGCTGCTAACCAAAGGGTCAGCCGTTCAAATCCACCAGGCAGTCCTTGGAAACCCTATGGGGCAGCTCTACTCTGTCCTATAGGGTTGCTATGAGTTGGAATCCACTCGACAGCAATGGGTTTTTTTGGTTTGGTGGATGTTGGGGGCAGGAGTGGGAGGTCGTACGTCCTGATCTTGGTAATGAGAGGAGTCTGTCGACCTCCGTTTTTGTTTGTTTCCTCTTCACCAATAGCCAGCCCCTTCTGAAGAATACAACATGCACATTTCAGCTATATTGAATTCAGGAACCTCAACAACATTGCTAAATGAACATCAAGTGCTCCTGAAATCCTCCAGAAATTGTAATGAAAACGATTAGTGTAAGACTGTTTAACTTTGATTTAAGAGCTATTAGGGCTGGATTATGAGCTACTCTAAGCCATAAGAACACGTGACCCATAGCTTCAGCTATGTCCCGGGAGAGTCAGGGCATTGGTTTTTGTCTTTGTTTTTCCTTCAGCACCACCTAACTTCACTATTATAGGAAACATTTATTTATTCAACACATATTCATTGAGCACTTAGCACTCCCTCAGATTCGAGGTACAGTTCTAGGGACTGGCAGTGAGCAAACTTAAAAAAAAAAAATCCTTGTCATGTCTTACATTCTAGAAGGGTAGACAAACAAATAGACAACGTATGCCATTTGGTGATACCATTATAGAGAAAAAGAAATCGGAAGCGGTTAGAGGATGCATGGAAAAGAGTAGCAATTTTTCAATAGCGAGTTCAGGGAAGGCCACAATGAGAAGCAGATACTTCAGAAAAGAGCTAAAGAAGGAGGGAAATAATCCATGTTGATATCTGGGGAAGAATGTTCCAAGCAAAGATATATAAAATCTAGAGGCTCTGAAGTAAACATGCTTAGTGTTTTCCAGGAAAAATAAGATGACTAGTGTGCTGAACAAATAATCTGAGAAACTAATGCGTCATCAGGATTGGAGGAAGATTCATTAACAACCTGAGATATGCAGATGGCACCATTTTGCTTGCTGGAAATGAAGACAACTTGAAGCATTTACTGATGAAGGTCAAAGAGTATAGCCTTCAGTGTGGATTACACCTGAATGTGAAGAAAATGAAGATACAACTGGACCAATAAGCAGCACCATGATAAATGAAGACATTGAAGTTGTCAATTATTTTATTCTAGTTGGATCAACAGTCAACATCCATGGAAACAGCAGTCAAGAAATAAAATGATGTATTGCATGGAGCAAATCTGCTGCAAAAGACCTCTTTAAAGTTTTAAAAAGCAAATATGTCACTTTGATAACTAAAGTGGCTTGACCCAAACCATGGTTTTTAGATTACCTCATACACGTACACAAAGCTGGACAATGATAAAGGAAGACAGAAGAAGAATTGGTGGGTTTACTTTGTGTTGTTGGCAAAGAATATTGAGTATACCATAGACTGCCAGAATAAGGAACAAATCAGTCTTAGAAGAAATACAACCAGGGTGTACCTTAGAAGTGAGAATGCAAAGCTTTGGCTCACTTACTCTGGTCATGTTATCAGGAAAGATTGGCTAGAAAAGGACATCATAATTGTTAAAATAGGCTGTGAGTGAAAATGAGGGAAACCCTTATTGAGATGGGTTGATGTAATAGCCAAAACGATGTGCTCAGATACACCAACTGTCATGAAGATGGTGCAGTACCAGGCAAGGTTTTGTTCGGTTATTTATTAAGTGACTATGAGTCAGAGCCGACTTGATGGCAACGAACAACAACAACAGTGTGGTTGGAGTGGACTGAGCAAGAAGGAGAAGTAGGGATTAGGTCAGTGAGGCGCGGGAAGGTGGGTGGCTGGGGTGGTGCTCAGATCGTATAGGGTCTTGTAGTCATGAATATGCCCCTTTCATTGGAGGGCTCTGAGCACAGGAATTGCGTTTATGTGGCTCCTATTTTAAAAAGGTAACTAGATTGTAAAATAACAAAGGGACAAGGGCAGTAGAAGGAAGATCAGTTAGGAGCTTTTTACAGTAAAGGTGGTGCCATGACCCGTGTGGTGAGCATAGGGATTTTTAGAAAGGGTTGAATTCTGAATACATTTTTTTCTAACTTTCTATTTTGAAAAAAAAAAAAAAACTCAGAAAAACTGAAAGAATGTTACAATGATATCCATATTACCTTTTACCTAAATTATTATTTATGACATAACATCATTTAACATTCAATTTATGCAATTCTACCAAAAATGTCTTTTATAATTGTTCTCTGTTGTCATTTTTTTGGGAGGGGTTGTTTTAATACATAAGACATTTTTTACCGTGTATATATCCTCGGTGTGTTAAATATTTTCAAGACAGTACCAGCTAAGAGAAGAGTTGGCCTTGGCCCTTCACTTTAGAGACATAGCTGATAGGACCTGCTGTAGGATTAGATGTGAGGTATGAGAGAAGGACAGGTGTCACAGGAGCGTGAAGGTTTTTGGCCTGAGCCAAACTGGACAGTGGGGTTGCTGTTTACAGAGGTGTCCATTAGACATCTAGAGTTCAAGGAGATATCTGGTCTAGAGATACAAGATTTGGGAATCACCAGCATAATAACTGGTCTTAAGCCAGGCAAGGGAGTGAGTTTAGACGGAGACAAGGCCTAACCACCAAGATCTAGGGCTATCTGAAATAAAAAGACAGACAAATAAGAAGGAATCAGCAAAGGAGACTAATGATGAGTGGCTAGACCAAGAGCAAAAGAAAACCAAGTGAACATGTTATGATTGTACTGAATACAAGAGAACAACAGTGATCAGAGGACAGTGTTTGTGTAAAATCCTTGTGGAAAAAAAAAAAAAAAAGGAAGGGTAGTTTTTGACCTTTGGATTTGCCAAGATGAGGATATTAGTATCTTTGAAACAAAGTATTTTTTGGTGCAATGGTGGCGGCAAAGGTCTGACTTAAGTGGACAAAGACGAGGATGAATGAAGTAAAATCATCAAGGAATTTTACTGTAAATGGGAAAAGAGAAATGGGGCAGTAGCTGGAGGCGGGTTTGGGATCAAACAATTATTTTTTCACTAATGGGAAAATTGATTTGGAAGAGAGGAAGTATATTGTTGGATCAGTATTCTTCAATAGATAATAAGGGATGGAATGTAATACAAAAATGGAGGCATTTTCTTTAGACAGGAGTGAAAAAACAGTTGTCATGGAGTTGATTTTGACTTCCGGCAATCCCATGTGTGTCAGAGTAGAACTGTGCTCCATAGTGTTTGCAATGGCTGATTTTTTTTTCATAAGTAGATAGCCAGGGCTTTCTTCTGAGGCATTTCTGGTGGATTCAAACCAACAACCTTTCAGGTAGCAGCCAAGGTATAAGATTGTGGAATTGCTTTTTAGTAACAGGAATAAAGAGAGAATAGATGGATTGATGTAGTGGTAGAGTTTAAGGAAAGTCTCTGCCGATACCTTTGATTTATGGGCAGTACTGAAGATTCACTGAGGTTAAGTCATATATTTGAAGTAAGATATGTCAGCAACTTGTGTAGTTTTTCTCCATGAATATGCAGCTGCATTAATAGGAACCCAGATTGGCAGAAAGCTGGATTTAATGAGGGTTGAGGTATTGTCAAACAAGGACAACAAAGCATATGAGGGCAAGGGCTTTAAAATTGAAGTTTACATTCATAATTACGTGCCATGTAATTTAAGCTGAGAGAGGAAAGATGTGAGTAGCAATGAATGGATGACCAGCCAATGGACTGTAAATCTTGGTGGAGTTGACATATTATCACTGTCAAGATATAGCTAAGAGTGTGATTGAAAGATGGAAGGTGGAAGTCAGGGAGTATGACTGAGATTATGAAGGGCTGGAGAATTTGGCAAGGTAAGGACTAGGACGTGACCATGGGGTTGGATAGTTTAGGAAGGATATGTGTCAAGACAATTAAAGGACAGTTCCGGGTCCTGAATGGAGAGTGAAGACTCATCTATGTAGATGTTGATATCATCAAGAATTATGGCAAGAATTGGGATAGCAATCCAGGATATAAATTCTTCAAAAATTGAAAATGAGGTAGATGGCTGAATCCCATGCGGTCAGTTGTATTTCCCACTTATGCCTTGTTGAATATCTGGAAAGTGTTAAAAAGGAAGAAGAGAGACTTATCTGGCACCAGCAATGAGGAGTAAGAAGTTGTGGTAAAAAAATAATGCAACACTCCCTCCAGATATGGCATTCCCTAATGCCCTGAATATAATCCCTTATGAATATGTCACTTTATATGGCAAAAAGGACTTTGCAAACACGATCAAGTTTCTGAACAGTGACATGGGGCAAATATCCTGGATTATTGGAGTGAACCCAATCTAATCAAAAGGATCCTTAAAATCAAAGAATCTTTTGCAGCTGTTATTAGACGGAGATAGGACTTCAGAAATATGTCAGAAAGATGCAATGTTGTTGGCTTTGAAGATGGAGGAATGAGGCCAAGACCCAAGGACTGCAGCATCTTTTAAAATCTGGGAATGACCCTGAGGTGACAGCCAGCAAGAAAAAGGGGGCCTTTAGCCTCTAGCTGCAAGGAACAAAATTATGCCAACAACCCAAATGAGCAGCAAACAGATCCTCCCTTGTAGTGCCCAGGAAGGAACTTAGGCCACCAACACCTTGATTTTAGCCCAGTGAGAGCCGTGTTGGACTTAAGGTCTGCAGCAATGGGAAACCAACAGAGAAGTAATCCAATTCCACTAACAAGTCCAGTGATACAAAGGGAACTTGAGAGAGCTGTGGGGAAGCAAATGACATCATCCTCACATTTCTACTGCCCAGGAAGCTTGAGCTACTGTGAGCACCTTCACAGCCAGCTCTGACCCTGACTTCCTAAACGGATCCTAGAGCTCTGAGAATACGGCCAGCCATGTAGAGGCTAACACCCGGTTTTCTGAGAATTAAAGGGTAAACTTGGAACTGAAAGGACTCAGTACATAAATTCAGACTCAACTGCTCAAACATGCTTCTCTTAGAGGATTAAATGAATGGAAGCCAGAATTTTGGGAGTCATTTAAAAACAATCTTCCTAATATTTTTTTTTTTTTTTTTTTTCAGTTTTCTCTGTTTAATCTATGTCCATTGCCGTTGTCTAAGGCATGATTATCTCAAATTTCTGTCAGGACAACAGCCCCCGACTGGCCTATCTTTTCTCCATAGAGCTAACGGAGTCATTATCGATCAATCCCTTCTTTTCTGATAAGACTTTTTAGTGGCTTTCTATTGGCATTTGGCACAAAAGATGTGGTCTTACCAACCTCATCTGGCACTATGCTCCCTTGCTCTGCCTGGAACATTCTTCTCCTCCCTCTTTCTCTAGTTCGTTCATATTGATCTTTCAGGTCTTTGCTTAGTCAGCATTCTCTCACGTTCAGTATTTCCTGGTCTCCCTAAATATGTCAATCACTCCTATTATATATTCTCATAGCATCACATAACTCTTTTTAAGCACTTATCATGAAATACCATGTCTATTTCACTCCTCTTTACTCTGTAGAACTTGGGATGTGTCAGGTGCTAAATGAATGCACGTCCATGAGAAAGTTTGCCTCTGAGATAGAACGAACACGTCTATAAGTTATGCAGTGAGAAAACCCATGAAGGGCTCTCAACCTAGTCTGAGAAATCCTCATTGTCATATTGAAGAATGACATCGAGGATCAGATTATACTCTAGATTCCTGACGGAATACATCTCAAGATATATATATATTTTTAACTAATATCCTTGTAAAAACATAGCTTTAACCAGGTTAGACTCACAGAAAACCTCATCATCTTGAGAATTTAAAGGAGGTATGTATTATGAGCCTTGCAAGTGTACTGGAAAAAATGCAGGAAATATTTGGGCAATATCTCACCTATATTTCAACATTTCAGGAGCAGCATTTTTAGGACAGACATAATCAATTTGTTGTCGCTTAGATTCGTTATGACAGATAACAGGAAAAAATTATAAACAACAATCATCATAACTGCAGTAGCAACAACAGCTAATGTTTATTGTCTGTTTCCCAGGTATTATGCTATTATTCTCAAATGGCTTATTTCATTGAATCCCCACAACCACATGATCAAGTAGATATCATAATTATCCACATTTTACACACCTGAGGACATTTAAGCTCAGAGACATTAAGCAAACTTCCCAAGGTCATATAAGAGAGTAGGTGGCTCTAAGTGTTCCATTTCTCTTTCATCCCCATTCCCAACTCTAAACCAGATCAAATCCTCCAATCATTTAAGTCGATTCTTATTTTGAAAATGTTTAATCCAGTTGAGAATTAGGTAAGTGAGTGAGATAAATACAAAACTATTCAAGGATTGTTTGTGGTACCACTGAGGAGAAATATTTTTAGTAATAATTTCAATTCCTTGGAACAGGGCAAATTCTATGTTACTGTTTTAGGGAAATAATCTATAGGTAGAATCCGTAGATATGAATAAAGGCTGTAGATGATGAAATAGGAAGCATGCAAATCATGTTTATCAGAAGCCAAAATCTGAGCTCTGAGAAGCACCTGCCAACATGCCTGATAGCCAGTACAAAGCATCCAGGGTAGCAAGTCCCTAGGAAGCCAGATAATGATGCACATGGCCCATTTTTGAGGTAATAAACACATTTCCTGAGGTCTTTCCGATGATATCCGAAGGAAGGCAAGTCTTCTTGTATACTTGCTTCTGCCTTTCTCCTTCCTTTGGCATGCTGACATTCTTCCAGCAACTCCAGACTTGGTCTATGAAAGTTCTCTAATTCATTTGTCTTAGAAGGCCTTCATGGTAACTGCTGTTTGAAGAGATTATAAAATGTAGGCTTAAAAGAAACATATCTGAAATGGCTAAATGTTGCTAATGAGATATCCTACAATTAAACTGTACAACTCACTGCCACAAGTTATTAAGACTCAAGAATCTTCAAACAAGGATTAGAACAAGGAGAGCATCGGCAATCCCATTAACGGAGGTAAAATTAGAAGGAAGATGAATCATTCTACTTTAGGGTCTATACTGAGGATAGATAAGGTTGAGACAGTTGTTCTTCATGTAGTAGGAGATCATTAAAGCATTATAATATCACACACGAACAGCTTTGCTAATCTTAAATATGAGCATTTTTCCTTTTGATGCCTATTATATATTTTTTATTTATTTACTAATGTCCTTTACAATACTACATGTATCCCCTTTTCCATCTTTAAAATGGTTACAATATTCTGCTTTCCTTTAGGCCCATGGTGATATGAGAAATGGTTATTTAACATTGAAATGGTACAGTGAGATTACTGCTTTAAAATGAAGAAAAGATGCAGAGTTTTACGTTTTTCTCCTCCAGTAAATTTCACACAAAAAAGCCAAAAATAGCTAAACTTTGAAGTTTATTCTAATTTTTATCTGCTCCTTTTTGGATAACCTTAACTCTGTTTGTTACAGGATTTGCATTTGATTATTTGTGTGTGTGTGTGTGTGTGTGTGTGTGTATTTATAATCAGCTCCATGGGCAACAGGAAGTCTGGAGAAAGTAACTTTACCTTGTTTCTCATCTAAGACTCCGATCTGGTGAGAGGACGTTCCTAGAAATGATTCCACATTGACGACTTCTGTATCTACCTTGTCTCCAGCATATCCTAATTAATTACACTTCCTCCAAGCAGTTGTCTTCTTTTCTAATGGGAAGTCATGACCCACATGATGACATACGAATCTACATTTTTTAAATGTAATTAGCACCTAAGTTTATTGAATACTTTGCAAATAAACATTTCAATAACTTGATTTGCAATCTTGTGACACAGACTTGGTAATCAAAAGCCAACAATATTGGGACTTTTTTTATTACATTATTGAATAAAATGGTCTTTTAAAAATAATTTTTCATAGAGATAAATGACAGAGCTCTGAAAGAAAATTTTGATAAGACATCAGAAATTCAAGTGTGGTTTTATTTCCCTCAATTTTTCCATAGAGATTCTACCAGAATTTAGAATCTGGGATATATGTAAGGAATAATGATGATAGGTATAATTATAAACTATGACTTAGAATCCTAGAATACTCTTAAATCTGGAGATAACCTTAATTTTAGATTTGCTTTGTTTGTTTGTGCAAGACAGTCCTACATACTGCAGAAGGGTTAATATCCCTGGCACCAATCCAGTAAATGCCAATATCCGTGGTAATTGTGGCAAACCAATCCACCCTGCATTCCAATCCGTTCCTGGGGGCGATAATCCTTTCACCTGAGGACTCTCCGATGAGAATACTGAAAGTAATAATGAGTATTCCCCAGCCCTGCCCCAAGGTCACACAGGGCATCCGTGGGAGACTGGAGCTGGAACTCTGTCCCCTGGGTCCCCACTGCAGCTCAGCTCTCTTGCCTAAACCAGGTTGCCTGCAATGACTGCAGTGAGAGCTAATAGCTAACACTCCGCAGAAAGAAACCATCTGCCTGCAAAGATTACGGACAAAGGAAAGTTTTCCAGGTCATTTCCAAATACACTTTTTCCTCTGTTATCTTAAGTGTTCTTATCACAGCAAAGAATATAACATTAGTAACTTACAAAACTGGTTTCCTCTGTGAATAAGCAAATGTATTTAAGTTACGTACCCAAGGTGCTACATAATCCCCAATAAAGGGCTGTCAGCAGAAAGGGGATATTACCTTACCGAAGAGCTAAAGCCCCATGCACTTTGTTGCAAAAAATAAATGAGTATTTTTCAACAATGGTTTGAAAATTCATGCAATCTCGAGACAACTGTAATTTGTGTGCCATAAAGCCCATCTTATTGTGTGTTCAGTTTCCATGGCAAAGCAGACACTGAGGAAGTGAGACGAAGAGTTTAAAGATACCTGGTTGTGACCTTCTACACTTTAGTTTTCTTAATAGGTCAGCTATCTGTTGCAATGAATTAATGTGTATTCATATATCTGTCTTATCTTAGTATCATAAACTTATTTTAAAGTTTGTAATTTCAAGGAATTTCTAGGAATCATTCAATAGTACCAGTGAGCTTGTGATCATAGAAATGAAAGAGGAAAAACAACATGTTTTGTGTTTTGGGGTGGTGTTTGTAGAAGTAGTTGAGAACAAAATATTTGACAAATGTAAATTAAAAAATGGATTAATGTGATAGTCTAAAGCTGAATGTTCATCTCTTTGTGCTTTAGAATTTATATTTTTTTTTTACGGTATTTATAAATCCATTTTCCCACTACCCCTGGGGAATTGTTATGATATTAATTTAGAATTGTTCCAAAAACTTACTCAAAATAGAAAATAAAAATTTCAATACTTTTTAAAAGAGTTCATTCCTTTTTTTCCCCTTTCTAGCCCTTCTTAGGACCTTGGTGACACAGTGGTTAAGAGCTACAGCAAGCTAGGGCTGCTAACTAAAAGGTCGGCAGTTCAAATCCAACAGCCAGTCCTAGGAAACCCTATGGGGCAGTTCTGCTCTCTCTTACAGGGTCACTGTGAGTTTGAGTCCACTTGACAGCAACAGGTTTGGTTTTTGGTTAGCGCTTCTTAAGATCATAATTCCAAGAGATATCAAGAAGTCGCAATGTTGGAAATTTTAAGGTATTCTCAGGAAGTATATGATTTATTCCAGCTTGACCATGATAGCTCTGCTTCTTATAGAGAAGACGAAAGTAAATGTGTCAAGTTGCAGAGTCTCTTTAGTAAGCTTAGAACAGTATTTTATTTATCATGAATTAAATGGGCTTACTAGGATATTATGATGAAAGAGGAAATACTGTTTGTGTGAAGGACTGTTTGGGCTCAAGACAAAGTTCGAAAATCAGAAAAAGTTCTTGAAAAGAGAAAGAAGAGAAACTGTAAATTTATGTTGACATGCAGCAAAGGTGAAAATTAGGTCAGTATTGTTGACGGGTGATTCTTGTGACATTGTGCTGTGTTTTTATGTAACGTGAAATATTTCGCCATGGATAATTAGAATAAAGTCAGCTGGAGATATCTTCTAGTAACTGTACTTTAACCACAAACCTAGGAGAGAATTTAAGACTACATACTCAATCTTTTAACACTGTTTATATGATTTCCAAACTCATGGATGCATCAGTGAAGGTGACTCCTGTCATTAATGTTCCCCCTAAAGTGTAAATGTTGAGTCATGAAGCAGTGATGCAAGCACATAATGACATCACTTGTCAATCATGTGGGATGGCATCTGGGAGAGGAGGAAATACCGCATCCACTTACAAACCTAAGCGCCATTTCCTCACGTTTGCTGTTAAAGTGAAGTAAAATGTGCATCACAGCTCAAAATAAACTTTCGTTTGGTTTGGTTTTAGTGTTACTATCTTGGGATACTATCCAAGTAGTTTTCACAAGCTCACAGAAGGATGTGGATCTATTATCCAACATACACATAGGACATCAAGGATTTCTTTTTAAATAGAAACAATGAATACCATTTATATTTGGGCACATTAAAAATAATCTTAAAGTACTAAAAATACGGTAACATCCTATTTTTAATTATATTAAAACCAGAAGAATATGAATCAAATTTAAGTTACAATTTATAAAAATATTAGTGGTGAAATTATAGTTGGCTTTTAAAACTGTTTAAAAAAACCCAAGTGGGAGATTTCTGGAATGAGTGCCAGGTACTATTGAGAATGGGATTAACTCGTTGAAGAAATTTACAGGAGAGGGGTTTGGTAGGGCGTACACCCATGAATTGAGCTCAGATAAATATCTGCCACCCAGTAATTCATTCTTACATAAAAATTAGAAGGTTATGTATCTATATGTTTAAAGAGAAACATATTCATTAGTAACATGATATTTAGTCATAAAGAGGCTATATCAACATACTTGCATGGCAGTGAAATGTTTTGGATCAGCTTTTCTTCTCTTGAACAAGAATTACTGCTTCCCACAATGACCAGAGCATCTTCTTACAGCTGGAACTGCCTTTGTAGAAGAGAAATAAAAATGGACTTTATAATATTTTCTATAGCTAGACTGATGACTCTTGCTTTTGCTATTGAGTATACATATCTTCATTCCTGTCTCTTTCTTCCTTCAAACAATATTTATTGACTTCCAAGTACATATAAGGTACAGTGTTAGCTTTGGGATCACAGAAGTGAATCAGATACAGTGCCTGTCCTTAAATAGGTTGTGGTCTAATGGGTGTTTGGGGTCTTACATCTTACTTCAGTGCTATAGCCTGGGCTTCAGGGTCCAAAGGAATCAGAAAACTGAGGTTGCATGCTGGCTTTAAAAAATGAGATTCTGGCTTTTTGAAACTGCTTTCTCTAGATTCTGCAATATTTCATGAAGGAGGAAATAAATTTCTTTCCTTGGTAGAATCAAGTAAAACATCAAGACAAGAATCTTAACACCCAGCCTCAATTAACCTCCTGTGAACTATTTCCTGAAACGGGATCTTCCCTCTCAGTGCTCGTTCTTTTCCAGGAAGTGAGTCTACTTTTCCATATCATGGCCTGACGACCTTGGAGAGACCTCCCTCATAATTTGAAATTTAGCTGAGATAATAAAACTAGGTTTTTTTTTTTTGTTTTTTTTTTTTTTAACCTCTCTGTTTTTACCAGCGTATTGCTCTGTAAAAACAACTCTACATTACCTGGTCTTTTGCACCGTGCCAAGACAAGATCTGTTACTCCTGACAAGTGTGCCAGTTAAAGGCTCTGGTGAGCACGAGGGCACAACAATGGCAGCCAGGCTGGTTTTAACTCCTGGACATTTTTTGGAGAGTCAAGAAGGTTCACCTTCCCATTCTTCTTTTAGGCTTTTGGCCAGAGTTTGAAAATAAAGATAACTTTGGGCACACAATTTTATTATTGTGTCAAAACATAATATTTAAAGCCCCAAGATTTAATTATTTTATTGATGCAATTAATATTTTTTTGATTAATAGTAAAAGGGAATGAAGAAGATCATTGTGTTCACCTTCAGGTTCACCTCTTAGAACTTGCTTACCTAACGTGTTGGAAGCTAGAGGATGGCTCGGGAGTCCATGGTTGCCACACTTTGTTGTTATTGTTCTTCCAAAGGACACACTTGGCTCCCAAAGTCCTTCCCATGCTCAGATGCCCATGGCTGTCTATCTCACTTCATCTCCTACCACTCAGCCCTTGCTCCCTCTTCTCCGTGACACTGGCCTCTGTGGTTTCCTCCAGTGAGCCAAGCATTCTCCTGCCTCAGAGCCTTTAAACATGTTCTTTTCTCTGCGTGGCGCTCTCTTTCCTCAGCTAAATCCATGACTCACTTTCTTGCTTTCTTCAGGTCTTTGCTCGAATAATACTTCTCAGAGAGGCCTCCCCTGACCATGCCATCAGACTCTGCAGCCCCTTATCCCTCTCTACCTTCTTATCCTGCTTTTTTGGTTTCTGTCATCTTGCATATCTCCCCAAAGGGAACATAAGCACCACAGGGGGCAGGGACTTTGTTTTGCTCATTCCTGTATCCTCAGTACTTAGAACAGCCCTTGGCATATGATAAGACAGCAGTAAATATTTATTGAATGAATGAATGACTCATTTGTCTGTCAATATCTAGGTAGATAGATTCTGAGAAGCACATACACAGGAGAAGTAACCAGTAATATACCCCAGAGTGATCAAAGGAAGTCTAGGTGTCCTTTCATTTTATTTGTTTCAGTGAATCCCAACTTAGACTACGCAGACTATGTGAGCCCATGAAGGTTTTAGTAAGGATCCACTTGCTATTTTAGATAAGTCAAACTCTAAATGGAAACCCATATCTCCTGGCCAGTCTAACTCTATTAGCTCCTTATGGCTTCTCTAATAAATTACCACAAACTCATTGGCTTGAAATGACAGAAATTTCTTCACTCACATTTCTGGGGACCAGAAGTCTGAAGTCAAGGTGATGTCGGCGGAGCTGCATTCTCTCCAGAGGTGGCAGGGGCTCATGTGTTCCTTGCCTCTTCCTGCTTCTGCTAGCTGTTGGTGTTCCTTAGTCTGTGGCTGCATGTCTCTCTCTCTCTGTTCTGTCCTATAAGAATACTTATGATGGGATTTGGGCTCCACCTGGATAATCCAGAATTATGTCCTCATTTCAAGATGCTTTGTTTAATGATGTCTGCAAAGACCCTTTTTCCAAATAAGATTACATTCATAGGTTCCAGGGATTTGACGTAGATATCTTTTGGAGGGGACATTATTTGGCCTACCACACTTTATAAAACACTAAGTGTCAATAGCAACATATTTCAACACAACATAGAAAGACATGTTGGTCAGAAAGTCTCATTGTCAGATCTCAGTATTTTATTATCTCAATAAAGTAAAAAAAAGAAGAAGAATGTTTACCTATACATCTTTTGTTGTTGCAAGAGAAAAACCAGAAGGGTTATTTCTGACATCAGATTAACAAAGTTAGTAATCACATGGACTCTTAAAAATGTCAAAACCAGAACATATGTTTGATTCTGTCTTACTAGTCTCCTTTACTTCATAACGGAGGACACTGCGCTCTGACAAAGCAAGGTCAGCCTTCAGTAAAAAGCAATATTTTCAGCCCACTTAGCAGTAACCCTCATCGTCCAGGAAGAAACACAAATGCAAAAAGAAAAGGAAAAACAGAAAAAAAAAGCACTTCATTTTGTCATTTTGTGCTATGAGTAATGTGAGTTTGGACATGAGAACCCAAATGTGTTAGAAAGCATGAAAAATAGAAATATTCTTTGGTGATAGACAGAGACAGATTCTTCTTGTGTTTTCTGTATATTTGAGAGTGACTGCAGAAAAAGTACTAACTACTTGCTAAGGTATTATTTGGAACTAAACTAGAAGAGGATAAGCTGAGCTGCCATCAAGAGTTTTGGGAGCCAGAACAGTCAAGTGGCTTTTGCAGTGGCACTCAAGAGGCAGTGAGGTTGATCAAATGTGTCAGGTGGTAACTTGAAGCCTCTGAGCACAGAAACCCTAGAGATTTATGAGAGGAGGGAAAGAGAAGACAGAAGAAAAAAAACATCTTTCAGCTGTACTTCTCAAAAAAAGACACCTTTCACCTTTCGTTCTGACCCATACTTCTCTCTCTCTCTTTCTCTTAACCTCTCCATCTTTCCTATAAAGTTACATATTTAATTATGCCCAGAAGTTCTGTGTATTGTGAGAGAGCTGTAGAGAGAAAAAAAAATCTATTTAAAATATTCCCATAAATTTGCTATATTATACTACATCCTAGCTTTTGCTTTGTGTGGTACATATTTTTATTCAAGGACTACCCTTTAAAGATGTGTAATCTTTTTACAATTCAGGCATGAACTGATTATTGATAAATAATGTTATTAATATGGGCACTGGAATCTAAGACTTCAATGGGCCTGGAGTTGAAGCAGTGGATCATGTGAGTCAAGTCTAATGAGGGAGGGAATGAAGCCAACAGGCTCAGTTAGATCAGGAGACAAGAGAGTGGAGAAAGTAGAGGTCCTAAGGAAGATAAAAAACATTTTTTTTTTTTTTTTAAAAACCAAAGGGATCTAGCATAGGTGGAAGGATAGAAAACCCATACTGTAGTTTCTTTAATGGAGGTTCAGTGATTTGGGATGATCATAAGGACCAAGATTAAGTTGAATATTGAGGAAAAGTAAAGAAGGGCTTGGATGTCTAGATGTCAAGGTTTGGTGGAAATGAAAGACATTGAAGTCAAGGTAGCAACGAAAGTGTGATGCAGGGTGCCAGTTTGGGCTCCTTGTCTTGATAAATGCTGCCAAACTTGATTGTGAAGAGTTAAGTGCCAAAGACCTCAAGGACCATGGAGAAGTGTCATAGAAATAACAGATGCTAATTTAATATTGGTCAGGGAATTACAGTGGAGCAAGATTGCAAAGTTTGCATTTCTTACTGGCCTCGAATTACATGGGGCTTAGGAAAATTGTCTCAAGTACTGAGGGTTGAAAAGGTAATAGTAATGTCAGGGTTTTCCAAGCTTAATCTAATATGTTGGAGAAAAGAAAAATAACAGACTTTAAAAGGAAATCTATCAACAATAAGACAATAAAGGTCAAAATAGAAAGTTCTGAGGACTCCGGCAAGATGGCGGTCTAGGCAGAAGCACCACGCCGTCCCTC
>NW_004444170.1:3082520-3108273 GCF_000243295.1 Trichechus manatus latirostris | reverse complement strand
GGGTTGTTAACCAATGTCATAAAACAGCATGTGTGTTACTGTTACATGAGAAACTATCTGTTCTGTAAGCCTTCACCTGAAGTACAATAAAATATTAAAAAAAAAAAAAAAAAATAGAAAGTTCTAGAAAACGATTCAGAATCAGAGAGAAGGCCTATGAAGTGATAAGAAGAGGGAGATAATACCTCTTTAGAAAGATTAACATTCTTGTTAGTAATTGTAGGCATAGAGATGATGGATATGGGCTGGATATTGGTAGACCTGCTGCAAGATTCCAATGGCGACCTTTGTGTAAGAATGGAAGAGCTGATTCCAAGTTCCACCCTGGGGTCAGGTGTTGATATATCATTCTCTGGCAATCACAGCCAAGACAGTTGCTCAAGCTAGTGTTAAAAGTCACCCCAATGTTTTAACTCCTTAAAAAAATAAATTATTTAAACCATTGGCATTGCCAGGGAGAGCATACTTCGTGTATGATGAAAATCTTTCTGTCTTAAGTAGATCTAACCAAGATGAATGTCAATCATATAGAAGACTCCACTGTGATACAACGAAACGGAGCAAAGTCCTCACTGCTTTTGTGTTACTTGATATGTGTTCGCTAGCCGTATCTTTTCATCTTTGAAAATTTATGGTAGATTGAATTTCCTTTAAGTGGGACTCTACTTCCCTGAGATACTCTCTTGCCCAGGTGTATCTCAATGTGGTAAACACCTCCAGATTAATGTCACAGTCTTATGTATGAGTGAACAGATCTGCTTTAGAATTTTTTTAGAATCTAGAATCGTAAAAGAAGCTGAAATTTAGTTTTAAAATACAAGCGTTCAGTTTATAACTATTCTAATTTTACAAAGGTAGCATTATCATCCTTCCGTGAGGGAGTTGGGGAGTTTTTAGCTGCTGGGTGTCAGTACTTGGATACGTAAGTGCTCTCACCTGTGTTGGTAATGGCACACAAGTTGTCAGACCAGATGCACAATTTGGAAGCGTGGACATTAGCCAAGAACTCACCTCTGCTCTCATCTTCAACTTCAATTCTGTAGCCAAAAAGCAATTACTGAGAATAAGAACCACGATTTTTTCTGAGTGTAGCTGAGAATATCACACACCACCTGCCTGTGGGCGGAAGAAAATCGTCACAGTTGGTGCAGGAGGCTCCCCATGGCGGGCTCTGGGTTCCTTGTGTGCTGCCGACACCAGGCAGTATCTTAGCTGATTCCCCTTCTGATACATCTCTTCTCTAATAAAAAAAAAAAAAATGTTATCTGTATGGGCCTTTGGAGTAGAGTGTCCACAGGTAGAGGTGGCAGTGGAGTAGTTTCTGGCCTGAATTTATCTGATTTACAAGCTCCAGATGTCTGTATCGCACGTACAGTGTAGTTTATAACATTGTATCTCAGAATGTTCTGATGATGAGAATAACATAGGGTACCTAAAATATACATTCCCAGCCTCTATCCCAGAATCACTGATAGAGAATCTTCAAGGGAGGAACCTGGTAGGTACATATTTTACAGGCACCATGATTATTGTTATCAAGGAAATTTGAGAAGCAATGGTTTTGTGAAAATTGCAGATAGATACTGAAAGAACACCCTTATACTTGTCTCTAAAAGTGATGAGCGAAATCGTCTATCCCTGAGGTTTATGGAACTCCTAGTCTTCTTAAAGTTTTCATAACATCGCCTAAAATGCACACTTATATTTTATTGTTTTATCAGTAGGGATAGGAATACCATGGAGAATTGAAATCTAAAGGGAAAACAGAAAACAAAAGAAGCAACACCTCTCCCTAATCAAAATTCCTGGGGAATCACCATCATTTGGAGGTTCCACAATACCACAGAGCTTTGCTGTATCTTTGCCTAAGATCTATTCTTTTAAAAACATATAAGAGAGACAAACAGAGTCAGAGTTGCACAGAGAGATGGAACCAGAATCATAGACAGTGTTACAGAGCAGAAAGCAACCTAGCATTCCAAGACCTGGGCTCAAACCCCCAGCTGCAACTACGTAATATATCCTTGGCCAGTCTCTTCCCCGTCTCAGTGATTGTAACTATCCTGCTTACCTCCCAGGGTTTAAGGGAGGATGGAATGCAATGATGTATGTGGATACTGCTTTGGGAACTAAGATAATAGAAACCTTTTATTTAGTTCCCATCCAAGTTTCCCATTTTAAAAATAACATGAAAACCTATTAATATAGATTTGCTCTGAATATGTCTATTAAAGGAGAAGAGACTCAAACTTTGTAAGCTGGAGCTATTTTTGGTTTCCACCAAACTATGGGACTGGCAGATGGGGATGAGTTACACACAGTGAGAAAGATGTGAAGAGAGGGTCAGGGGGCTGCTATTTGGGGTGGACACTCTGATTTACCAGAGAGGAGGACGTGGGGTAACAACTATGGTGCCTTACTCATAGCTGACCTGAAAGAGAAAAATGGGCATCTTGTATACTTACTGCCTTTTTTAATTAGGTTACTGTCAAGTCTTCAAAATATACCAACATTAAGAACAAACAGAGATACTTCCTTTAGTATTTTTTCTATAGAATAATAGTGAGAATCTCTTTTCAGTCAAGCTCCATTGTCTGCCAGGAGGAAAAATCAATTGTGGGTCACACACAGATAAACAATCTGAATTTAACAAGTGTATTTACTAAGAAACATGCTTCAGTTTCATATCCTCGCAGTTAAGGTTAACTGGGAGAAAGAGATGGGAAGGGTAAGCAAAAGAAAAACAAAACTGTTAAAAATTTACAAGACAGAAAGAGAGTAAAGAGAAAATCAGATTTGGTATTTGAGAAAGAAATACATTAAAAGCGAGAGAAATACCAGAGCTGGATTAGGTAGGAAGAAGAATAGACTCAAGAAGGTAAATTTCTCCGGAGATCCCTGCTGTTCACTTGAGCTGTGGGCATAAGATTAATTATCACCTGTTGTCACTCTCCTGTAAAATTCAGATGAGCTCTTTTGCAGTTTTGAATCACTCTGTAATGGGAGACAGATTTCCCAGTTTTACTTCCAACTTTCATGGTTACTTTGAAAGAAAGGTTTATTCTCCCCATGAAATTCTTAAGGCTTTGCAAGCATTGAAGAGATGAGTTAGTTTCAGAAATTCACTGTGGAAGTTCAGGGTTATTCATCAATTTACTAGCTATGAATGGGTTTTATTTGACTCAAAACATTTATTTTGCTTGCTTTCTTTAGCTTTTAATCCATTCTTCTAAATTGATTTTGAAATAAAATTTAATTTAAAAGATCTTTATTATTGCAAAGAATATAGCCAGAAGAACAACAATAGTTCCCAGTAAAAATATCTTTAAAACTAAATATTTGCAAGTATTGACCACCCTCCCTCTAACTCAGTACTGCTTGTCCTAAGTGTGATGGGGGAGAGGTAGAGCAGTATCCAGCTCATGGATTTTACTGAAGTAAATCAAGGAATGGACAACTGGGTCAAAGCTGGGCACCCTCTACTTGTCTAAAACCAAAGCAGTTGCCTTTGAGTCAATTCCAACTTAAGGTGACCCGATATGTGTCATAGTAGAACTGTGCTTCGTAGGGTTTTCAATGGCTGATTTTTCAGAAGTAGATCAGCAGGCCTTTCTTCAGAGACACCTCTGGGTAGACTTCAATCTCTAATCTTTCGATTTGCAGCCAAGCACATTAACCATTCGTACCACCCAGGAGCTCCTCTAATCGTCCATTATAAAAGTCAGTTAGATGAATTTAGTGTTTATATAAAAATGGGGATCCAATGGAAGTTGTTTAATAAGAAGCATTATTAGGATGGTTTATTGATTTGGAAGACAGCTTGGGTGGAGAAAGCCTGGAGTCAAAGAAGTCAGTGAAAAGCTACTGCAATAGATTAGGTTTTAAGCAGATGAGCATTTCTATTAGGTGAAGAAAGGAATATAGTACATACATTTTAGTGAGAAAATGTAAGAAGGGTAAGTGGGTAACTCTCTACTGCCAATGGAGCAAAGGAATGAGCCACGGAATACTGAGACAGTGATGGCATGACATCAGGAGAGTGAAGCAGAGGAATGGGAACTTGAAGAAAGACATTTGAGTTATATTTTAAATGGACTGACTATCAGGTGACAACCAAACAAGCCAGTAAAAGCAGCTAATTAAAATTGTGGGGCTAACATAAAATGTAAAAGGTGACCCTGTGTATTGGGCAAAAAATACACGTAGATGGACAACAAAGTAGAAAGAAACATTTCAGCTGACATTGTTTTCCACTACATGTTTGAGCCAGACAAAGTGAAGACAAACTACACATGTCCCCATTGTATACTGGGTGCTTAAGTCAGTATCTGACACATAGTCCACCCTCGATAAACATTCACTCTCTGAATAATTAAACAAAAATGTTAGCCAAGGTGATAGGACTGAAGAAGGGTTTAGAGATGCTGACCAGCACTAATGGAATGAATCACACTATTCCGTAGGGTCTAGTGTGAGTTAGGAACGAAGGCCATAGTATCCTCTATTCTGGATAAAAATAAGGAGTACTAGAGAATCTCAGGTGTGTGCGTGTGTCTGTGTGTTTGTATGTTTTGTTGTTGTCATTGTTTTAGCAACATTTGTACACTAAATGCAAAAATAAGGATGTCAAGTATTTTTTCCCTATATGTTTCTGATATATTGTCTGGAGTTGGAAAAGCACATATGTGGAAAGAGTGCCGAGCTTGAGGACTGGGTTCAGAAGGAGTTAGTCATTAGAAATTTACAAAGAGGGACCCTCAAGGGTCTATTTGCTTGTTTGTGTGTATGTGTGTCTCCATATCCCAGCACGATAACTGGCAGGAAACGTGTGCCTCATATGTCATGCTTAATGGATTTCAGGTGACATCAAAACAAGCTGTTTGAAGAAAAGTTTATAAATAGAGAAGAGAATCGGACCAATGTTTGATTCTTGTGGGAATGAGGCAATGTACACCAAAGTCCATACTAACTGAAGTAGAGATAAGGCATTTTCATTTTTTTCCCCCAGATTTTACATGATTATTTATCGAGAACATATTTTGTATTTAGAACTGTAAAAGTGCTGGTATGAACATTTTAGAAACCTAGGGTAAGTGCATGGTGATAGTGAAGTGTCTTCCGATGCATCCTCTTGCTATCGCAGCCTTGATCCTACGTGTGAGGTCTATTAAGGCACAGCTGTGCAGTGGTTTAGTTTTATCTTTGGTGTTGACTCCCTTTTCAAAGCCTTTCTTTACTGATCAGCCCTGACCCACTCTTGAGAATGCTTAGAATTTTTATATTTGCAGCAGTGTCTCAAGGAAAAGATTCAGTAATATCATTGCAATAATACTCCAAAAAATGGAAAGAAATCATAGAATGATTCTTTTTTTAAATGCGACAACAGAGAAGTAAACATAAGGTGAAGGCAATGCTCAAGCAAAAGGAGACATTGTTGAGAAGCTCAGAATTCCGTAAAGAAACAACCGAGGGCAAGAGCGATTCCCGGCATTCTCCAGGCTGATCAGGACATTGTCGGGTCTTGGGTGGAATATAGCAACATCCCCCCCCAGCTCTCCACGCCTCCAGTGTGAGAACCATCCATCACCTTCTCTGTCTCTCTCCCCATCTCTCTCTCCTTCTCGTGCTTGAATCTCTTTGTTCTGACTACTGCTAGAAATATCTACTTAAACTACATAACTAATCTGATTTGTCTGATTAGAAATGATTTCAATTATTCTCAGTTGCTCTTAGGCTAAAATCCAGACTCTTTACAAGGCTCTGTATAATCTCTCTCCTGTTTAATCCTGTCCAGCCTCATCTTTTCACAATTTCCTGAATGATGATTGCTGTCCCTCCCCCTAGGGTTTTTACGTATGCTTTTCCTATACCTGAATGTCCTCTTTTCATTTGACTTACTCCAACTAGCAGTAGGTAAATAAGTACCCACTGCTGTCCAGACCATTCTACTCATGGCAACCCTATAGGACAGAGTAGAGCTGCTCCAAAGGGTTTCCAAGGTTGTAATCTTTATGCAAGCAGACTGCTACATCTGTCTCCCACAGAGCTGGTGGTGGGTTAGAACCACGGACCTTCAGGTTAGCAGATGAATGCTTAACCACTGTGCAAATAGGGCTCCTTCCCAACTAGCAGTAGATCTTAGCCAAGGCATTATTTCCAAGGTATGTGCTGCCACTGGTATTGCCGCTGTGATACCATTTACCATACTGTATTACAGAGCTCTAGATATGCCTCCATCCCACCCACGACACTGTATGTTCCATAAGGACAAAAAACCAGAACTCCGTTGCCATTGAGTCGATTCCAACTCAGAGTGACTCTATAGGACAGAGTAGAACTGCCTCATAGTGTTTCCGAGGAGTGGCTGATGGTTCAAACTGCCGGCCTCTTCATTAGCAGCTGAGCTCTTAATCACTGCACCACGCGGTCTCCCCGTAAGGCCAAGTGGGTGTTTATTGTGTTCACCTTTGTAAGCCTGATACTTAGCATACATAGTAAGTGAAAGACACAGAACACATTAAGGTGCAACATCAGCGGAGTTGTTGCCGGTTGACATATTTATTTCTAGGTTTTGCTCAGTCAGAATAGATTGCCCTAGAAGAAACACTGGATTAACAGCCTGAAAAGTTAGAGTTTCTTCATGCCCCTGGTTTTAAATGACTGTGTCATGTGGAGGGCGTCTCTGTAGAGCTCTCAGCTTCAGGATTTAAATCTGTGAAATGAAGTTGCTAATAACCATTCTTCCAATGTTATAGATCTGTTGTGAATTATCTTTTTGATAATTTGAAAGTACTTTGCAAAGTGTAATTCACTACAGAAATTTCAGTGTAATTTCAGATCAGGTCAGAAGGCAGTTATCAAAAAAAAAAAAAAAAATCCAGATACCCAAAGGCTGAAGAGCCTGCATTTGTTACCCCTAAAACGACTATCCCACTAGCTCTCAAGGGGGTTAGGGGCCAGCCACTAGCAAGAGTCAAAGGCAGTCCCTTCCCAGCAAGGCAGGTGGAAGAAATACTGTGTTGTTTAATACTACGCGGAGAAAATCTCAATGAGGAGGGTAACCCCCGGTTTGCCTAGGAATTAGAACCCAGTTAGTCTTTTATTATCTTTTGATACAAAACTAAGTGAACAGAGGTCTGATGTGTGACACTGCCAGTTTACTCTGCACCTGGAATATCTGGTTTATAAATTACTGGCTAAATTGGTTGGTCTGTTTACATTTTCAGCAACAAATTGGCACTGTGTCATTTAGATATCCTCTTTGGTAATGTGATAATGCACTGTGACTAAACGATGAAGCATTGGTTCCTGTCCATGTGAAATGCTGTGCCCCGAATCCTTTTTATAGTCAGAGAAGTTACCTTTAATGAATAATGAATTCTTGAAATTTCATAACTATTATACCTGTTAGCAGTAATTCCTTAATCCTTGTGATCACCTGAGAATAAGATGTGTGATTTATCTCCAAACTGTAGGTGGAGAGATGAAACCATGAGAAATGCCTGACCTAGAGGTCACATGGGTTTGATGCAGTGCTCAATAGTATTGACTTCGGTTGGGAGACCTGGTTTGAAATCCTGAATCTGACACTTACTAATTGTGGCACCTTCAGAAATTTGTTTAACCTCTTCATGCCCCAGCTACGTCACCCAATAAGCCTATTTATTGAGTGAGGGTTAAATGGGTTAATGTATATAAAGTACTTAGGACAAAATCTAACATATATTTAGTACTCAATAAATGCTAGCATACTATTCTTTCTCATATTTATCAACACCTGCCAGCAAAAGTGGAAAAAGCAAAAAACAGTATTTATTATCTTGGCACTGTTTTAGTGCAATTCCATATCTGCAGAGAGACAAGGATTGCTCCACAGCACGCTAAGGACGACGGCCAAGGGTAGCCATCTCCCAGAAGCCATATGCCAAGTCTGAATGTTCTCATCCTCTCATTAATGGCGGCGCGTGCCAGGGACTGATGGCTTTGCAGGATGATGGGATCTTTTAAACTCCAAGTGGGAGTTCACACTCTGGGCAATCAGTTCATCCCTGTGCCCATGACTGTGGCAAATCCTATTGAGCAGTTCTAACTGAAACTGTTGTCATTGGTTATGTTGGGGACTACAGATCAAGAAATAAAGCAACTCGGTGTCCAGGAGTCCCAGAGTGACAGTGAAGAGAAAGAAGGTGCCTGGGCTTGATTTCTTCTATAACTCCGCCACAGTGCTGCTTACAGTCAGTTTACAAGCCAACATTAGCCCTTGTGACTTGATTCTCTGACATCAGCCACAACTCTGCAAGTTCTTTATTCCAACTTGTGTGCCTTAGAGGAAGGCGCCACTAAAACATTCTTTTCAAGTTAGAATTACTAGCAAAACCCTCTGAATATTTAAGATGAGTAGCTCAATGTGTCACTTGGAGATTTGACAATTTTAAGAACATTTAAAAAGAAATGTTCTTGTACTATCTACTTATAATAACATAAAGCACATCTGACTGCGCACCTCGGAAGGTGAGGTCTCATAGACAACTGTGCGTATTGGACACTACACAATTCCGGTTACCACCGGCCGGTGTGCCACATGCACCCACATATGGTGGCTATTTGGGTTTGGATTTATAAAAGGGGAAATTTCCTCAACTAAGAGCATACTTTATTGAAAAATATTTTGGAGTCAATCTTAAAGAGAAATAAAAGAAAATCATCATTTGTGGCTTTCGGTGAGTTTAATTGCAATCATCTGATCACGTTAGAAGAGTGTGTAATCTCAGGGAACAAATTCAGGCATGTCACAGAACATCATTTTCAGCGTCTACAAAATAAGTGATTTGGGTTAATTAGGCAACAGCATCCTAGGATCCTTTCACAGCTTAATTCTACATAAGGAAGTTGTCTACACTGACCAAGGAGAGTTTTATATTTTTTAAATAAAATTAGCTTTCAGCTGATGATAGATATCTAACTTTATTTTAGTCCAAACCCAAATTTTTACATTTTAAAACTTGAATAATTATAATGAACAAATATGCATGTACAAGTTACCTTCTTCAGTTCAGTGCTTCCTCCCCTTCGGGTTCCTTTCCTGCATCCAGACCCTGGGGCTGGCTCTTCCCTCCCTCGGTGTGGCGTTCTGGTTTCTGTAAGTCTTTATTTCCACAGCAGATATAAACTCGTAAGTGAAATCCCCAACTGTTTCCTCTATGTACCCTCCAAAATGTGCAAGTACCTACTAGATTCTCAATAAATACTTATTGAACAGTATTTATTGAACAAGTCAAGTTTATTTGCTAGATGATCCAAAGAAAGAATCTATTATGACCAGAATAGAGTAAGAAGACCTCAGAGAGGTGACAGGGTATGAACTAGGTTTTACACATAAGGAAGCTTTAGAAATAATTGCTTCCATTTGTTAAGAGCTTACTATGGGGAGGTGCATTTCATTAAATACTTTATTTAATTTAATCCTTATAATAAATCTGCAGTAGGTTTTGAGTCTCAATTTTCAGGTTCTCTCCTTTTTTTTTTTTTTTTTCAGATAAGAAAACCAAAACTCAGAGTGGTTAAGTGACACATCCAGGGTCACATAACTATAACTGACAGAGCTGGATCTGACACCGTTCTGTTTGAGGCCAAGGCCTGGGTACACTTCTGACCACTATCTTGTGCTTCTTTGTCTGTAGAGACAAAGTTTTCCTCAAATTTAAGAACAGGACATAATCACTCCTGTTTTGCCTTCTCCTGCGTTTGTTTTGAATAGAAAATAAACCTGCATCTAAGAAAATCTGAAAGTTGAGAAATGCTGTGACTAGAGGTAGTAACTTGTAATGGTATGTTCAGAAATGAGTGACATCATTCTACGACTGAGCAGTTGTGTGAACTTAAGTAAATCAGTTTCTCTAGGTCTCAGTTTCCTCATCTGTGAAATAAATGATAAACAGTATTTCCACAATTAATATGTGACGTCTGAGCACATGCTAAGCATTACCAGCATCAAAATTGCAGGGTCTTGAAGCTTTGTATATGGGTAGGAGGGACCAGTGCCAAGAGGCAGGAAGACATGAGTCAAATGTAAAGAAGTCAGAGAAAAAGATGAAGTTGTGATGATAAACATATACTAAAGTCTGATCTTTGTACAGGAAAATGTTATGGTATTTATCACAAGAAACTCTACCAGTGTAAAATGACGCTGATGTCAGTGCTCTACCCACTAAACAAGGGTGTGAGAGTTCATGATCCATGAGATGTTCAGTCAAGGGTGGAGGCAGAGTTGGCGTTACCTCAAGCGTCTTAATTTTTAAGCTAAGTATGCCTTTCTTTTAGTTTCTTAAAAAGAACAAAAATATATAACTCATTTTAATAATTTCTACCACCTGTCCATCAGTTTGTCAAACTGCGGTGGCTTGTGTGTTGCTATAATGCTGGAAGCTCTACCACTGGTACATCAAACACAGACCGATGGACCGGTTTCAGCAGAGCTTCCAGACTAAGATAGATTAGGAAGAAAGGTCTGACAACCTACATCCTAAGATTAGCCAATTAAAATCTTATAAATCACAACAGAATATTGTCGGACTCGCTCGCTTTGGATATGTCATCAGGAGGGATCAATTGCTGGAAGGAGGCCATCCTATTTGGTGAAATAGAGGGCCAGCCAGGGTGAGGGAGACCCTCAGTGAGACAGATTGGCACAGTAGCCGCAACAATGGACTCGAACGTGCTGTGATGGCGAGTATGACACAGGCCCAGACAATGTCTTGTTCTGTTTTGCATAAAGTCTCCATGAGTTGGAGTTGACCCAACAGTAATCAACAACGATCATTACTTAATTGAATCTTGGGACTATTCACGGAATGTTCAAATATGAGCAGTAACTATGATAGATACAGGCAGTGATAGTTTTTCCCCTAAGATATTTAGAGATTCTGTTTTTGTGTAAGTTTGTAGTTCTATATTGAATTACTGGAACTTTATAGTAATGAAACGAATTCATTTACAAACTGCTGAATACACGGTCTATGACAAGGTGTGATGGATAGACTTTCTTGCAGATACGTTGTCTGAACATGGATATTAACTTACATGGCACCGTTCTTCTGTTCCTCACCCATACAGCTAAGTTCTAGACTTAATCTTTATGAGCAAATCTTACATTTTTGCACTGTAATTTTATCACGTGCTTTAGAGAGACATTTTCTCTTCTCCCTGTTCAGAGAGCTTGCTTTATCAAAGCTGTTTTGATAAAGCAGGATATTGTGACAACAGCTCCAAATCTTGCATCGCTAAGATTCCAGGAACACCATTATTACTAATGTCTTAGTCCATTAATTCTAGACAGCAGAGCTCGGTCGGACCAGACAAACACAGTTGCCTATTTTCAGAGCACAGACAGAAATATTTGGCTTGGGAAATTGCCAAAACAATGCCATGAAGATAAAGTAACGCAATGCGTACTGCTAAACACAAGGACGTTTCTGATGGCTTTGATTGCACCATGCCAGATGCTTTGTATGGTAGATTAATTGGAAAAAAACATGAAATAAAGTAAACCCGTCCATGAAAACTTCTCATTTAAGCCCCAGTTTGAACTGGGCGTCAGAGAAAGCTATATAGCTGCTGTGAGGATACCCAGTGATGGGTTTGTTCTGCAGAATCGTTTTATTGAAGCGTAATTTGGTGTTTTGCATTCTGATTGGTGGACGGCCATCTGTTAACATAACTTCCCTAAAGGCTACAAGTGCCCATTCAAATGTTTATTAGTAAGAGAGTAAGACATTGGTTTAGCCTTATAAAATCCACCAAGTTGGGCCCATTTCTTGCATTGCATTATTTAAGAGCTGTTCACAGCATGTTAGAGATAATGATTGCTGTTACTGTCAGGTGGAATATTGCAATGAAGAGCCCGCTAATACTGATGAACTCCTTACGAGGGAGACTGTACATTTTGGGAATCACAAACACTTTGTTGTTAGCTGCCAAATAGTGTTTTTGGCAGACTACTGTCACAGAAAGCTCTCAGAAGTACTTACTCTTTGGTAGACAGTAAAACAATGCACATGGCAATCCCGTCATCGAGTGATCATCGCTTTGGATAGACCCTGAAGTGTAACGTATTGTAAACACTAAACTATCAGCTTTACTTATGAGGCCAGGCTTCAGTCACTCACCAATTATCGGATGACTTTTAGCGGGTTGTGTAGATGTGTTTCTTAATTTTATGTTACAGGCGTGGGTGATTGAACTTTATCTTTCCTAGATACGATACATATACGTGGAAGTTTGATGCATTCGGAGAAGAATGCGAGTTAACACAGTTGTCACTGTGAGGCACTGGGTGCAGAAGACCGGGCCTGTGATGCAGGTGGACACTTTATGGACAGTGGACCTTCTTCCAAGCAGACCCCACTGCAATGGACTTACAGTTTTTCCTTGCCCCAGTTCCCAGACCTTTCCACCTTGTCAGCCTCTGCCAGATTTGACCCAGATCCGATCATAGACTCTGAGCCTCTTCTAAACTGTTCCTGCTACAGCAACATCCGACTCTGGCCTTCCTTTCATATCACTTATCTACCACCTCCGAGCTGTGTCCTGACCCCATCTTACTGTGATCTGCCCTCTGCCCACCCCTCATATCTATCTTCTATTCTGCTTCTCTCAACTGCTTATAGTGACTTGGTTGTGTTATGTGGTCTAGGTATGTAAGCCACATGTAACAAAATATCAAAACCACTGCACATACCTGTTGGTCATGAAAGGCAACCCAATCTGAGATTTCTTTCAAAATGATATTGCATAGTGGTTACCAAGCCATGGAAATCATCTACAGCAAAAACCAAATAAGATGCTTTAAAGCATTGTATACAACCAGTTGTCATGGAATGGATTCCAGCTCATGGCAATCCCCCTGTGTGTCGGAGTAGAACTGTGCTCTCTAGTGTTTTAAGTGGCTGACTTTTTGGAACTCATCACCAGGTTTTTCTTCTGAGGTGACACTGTATGGACTCGAACCCCCAACCTTTCAGTTAGTAGCTGAGCATGCTAACCATTGCACCACCCAGGTGGTGGAAACAGTTAAGCTCTTAACTACTATTCAGAAGGTTGGTGGTTCGAACACACCCAACGACATCACAGAGGAAAGGCCTGGTGATCTGCTGCCTAAAAGTCCCAGACTTGAAAACCCTGTGGAGTAGTTTTCTGCGTGTGTGGAGTTGCATGAGATGGAATCACTTGACGGCAACTAACAACAATAACATATTACTCTTTAAAACATCAGTGATGCTGTATAACACAGATGACACTTTCCTGGGGAAAATTCAAGTCTGCCATTATTTATTACCAAAAAGAGGAACACTTTTTTTTTTTTTAATTTTGGTTTATCAGTTATTCAGTATAAAATTGGAAATCTTCAAAAGTCCTTTGGCTTTTATTTCACTTTTTTTCTAAGTTCTCATCTTTACTCAATTATCCCATGATCAACCACTGGTTAAGGTACCAATGATCTGTGCATAACAAAGCCCGCTGCTGTCAAGTCGATTCCAACTCATGTTGTTGTTGTGAGGTGCCGTCAGTCGGTTCCAACTCACAGAGACTCTATCTATGTACAACAGACTGAAACACTGCCCACTCCTGTGCCATCCTCACAATCGTTGTTACACTTGAGCCCATTGTTGCAGCCACTGGGTCAATCCATCTCATTGAGGGTCTTCCTCTTTTTTGCTGACCTTCTACTTTACCAAGCATGATGTCCTTCTCCAGGGACTGATCGCTCCTGATGACATGTCCAAAGTATGTGAGATGTAGTCTCGCCATCCTTGCTTCTAAGGAGCATTCTGGTCATATTTCTTCTAGGACAGATTTGTTTGTTCTTTTGGCAGTCCATGGTATATTCAGTATTCTTTGCCAACACCACGATTCGAAGGCATCAATTCTTCTTCCATCTTCCTTATTCATCATCCAGCTTTCACATGCATATGAGTTGATTGAAAACACTATGGCTTGGGTCAGGTGCACCTTAGTCTTCAAGGTGACATCTTTGCTCTTCAACACTTTAAAGAGCTCTTTTGCTGCAGATTTTCCCAGTGCAATGCATCTTTTGATTTCTTGACTGTTGCTTCCATGGATGTTGGTTGTGGATTCAGGTAAAATGAAATCCTTGGCAACTTCAATCTTTTCTCCATTTATCATGATGTTAATTACTGGTCCAGTTGTGAGGATTTTTGTTTTCTTTATGTTGAAGTGTAATCCATACTGAAGACTGTGGTCTCTGATCTTCAACAGTAAGTGCTTCAAGTCCTCTTCACTTTCAGCAAGCAAGGTTGTGTTATTTGCATATAGCAGACTGTTAACGAGTCTTCCTCCAAAACTGATGCCCCATTCTTCTTCATATAGTCCAGCTTCTCAGATTATTTGCTCTGCATACAGAATGAATAAAGACTTGCTATGATCTGTCCATAGGCCCATTTAATTCTGAGAACTATACAATTAAAAAAAAAAAAAATGCCTTCCCACATAGCCATGTGAGCTGGTCAGATGTAAATGGCTAAGTGCATTAAGCAATTTAACACTTTCTTGTAACCTGCAGTGATTTTTTTTTTTTTCCTTTTTTGAGTGAGATGTTCACCAAACGTCCTATTGTAGTGGTAAACACCAAATAAAACTTCCTTCGTATGGTGAAAATGACTTCAGGGGACCTGCCTTATTTTAGAGATATTTTGCACAGGGTTAGGTTTTTTGCTGAAAATAAGTCATAATGTTGTTTTTCTTATACCGTGAGGTAAGGCACACTTATTAGAATAAGCTCTCTTTGCTCTAAGCCTCTTTGCTGGCTCCAAGAGACTTTTTTTTCCTCTTAAAATGAAAACCGGCTCAGAAATGGAGGTAAGGGAGAAACAAGGCTTACTGAAAGAGAAAAACATACAATAGGAAGGAAAAAAATAATCCTTTATAAGTCTTAGGAGATGCTTTCTTTATAGAGAGGAAAATCTACTTTCTGTTTCTGAAAGTTAAACTGTATGGGGCCTTCATTCTGCATTATAGAATTATCAAAAGGGAGCCCATCTGTAATGAGAAATCAGAATCCAACCCCTTGTAAGGAATTTTCTTTATTGTATGGACCACCAAGATGGAAACTTCCAAACCTCATTCCCCCGCTCCTGCCGAGATTGAAATTGAAATTTCTTCTCACAATTACTGAGCTGTAGGTGAGGTATCAGCCTCATACTCTGTGGGCCTAGGGGAGCAGCATGGAACTGATTCAGGTTGGTTTGGTATGGATTTCCTTTCAGTGAATTAAAATCTACCTCCCTGAAACGGGGCAAAAAAGAATACACGGGCACATTTTGCCATATCTTACCAGGGTATCAATGATGTCTGTGACTCTCAAAAGTATTCTTCTTTCAAGTTTTTCAGATGTGAGAGATTCTGTTTAAGATTTGTCTGCATTTTAAATTTTCTAGGAAGAAAATTTCTCCTGAAAAGCAAAAATCAACTTGGGAGAGTAGGTGAACTCCCAAAGTAAAATAGTTTGTTTTCTGAAAAATATCTCAGATTATAACCATTAACGGGTTAGTTAGCTGAATTAAAAAAAAAAAAAAATTCACAAAAGAGTATTTTAATTAATACCCATTTCGAATTTATTCATTCATCTCTTATAGGACATCTGCTGTGTACAAATTCTGGGCCAGATTCTGTGGTAGATTAAAAAAAACAACAACAACAACAGAGAAAATCTATTCCACTGGTCCTCAAAATAAGATTTGTAACTGCTAGTGGTACAGAAGAAATCATCTGATATTTGAATGGCTATACGTTCTTTTTTTTTTTGCTAGAAAAAAGGAACTCTATTGCACCAGATTCGGGAAATTGAAGTCTTCCATTGAAATCACTATGGAAATTAGAAGAGACATAACATCAGTGTTCAGGTAGAAAAATAAAACTAACAATAGTAATAACTAATATTTATTGTAAGCACTGTATATACGCCCTGGTGGAACAGTGCTTAAGAACTCAGGCTGCTAACCAAAAGGCTGGAGTTTGAATCTACCAGCTGCTCCTTGGAAACCCTATGGGGTAGTTCTACTCTGTCCTATAGATTCACTGTGAGTATGAATCGACTCAACAGCAATGAGTTCGGTTTGGTTTTGGTTATCTTATTACAGGACCATACACTTTCAATGAAGTTTTTACTATTAAAGAAGGAATTCCTTTTGTTGTAGCATTGGAATCACATGATGGGGCAGGAAAGAAAAGTTGAGTATAGATACTCTTGGATGAGATGGTGAAAGACAATGCTGATATGGCTGTCTGGATGGAAACTTAGACATATCCTACCATTCTTTCGCCCAGTTTGTCTCAGTTCAAGATTTCTCAGCAATCGCTGAAAAGGAATGCTTGGAAAGTCTTACACGGTGATATGAGGGTATTGATCACCAGATATCTTTCGGCTGAAGACCCCTCAGTGCTTGGTTAAATTGACAGTAGCAGAGAAAGAAAATATAAAGAAGAAACACTAAGAGATGTACCCTTGGCTCCCAGAGTCTTAAGGCTAGCTCAGAGACAAGGGCAAAGGTGTGGTATCTGGCATAGCGGTTTGGAATTGGGTTGGGGAACATGCACGGGCTTAATACGGAAATTATTAAGTGTAGCAGTGTGTGAGATAAAGAATTTTAAGGTATTTTAAATAGGGGGCACAGAGAGATGGGCACAAAAAATGTCCAGGACGGCAGAGTAAAGTTATCACAGCTTTCTAAAACAATGAGCCAATTCTCTGTGTTGTGACGGTTTCAGAGACCTGGGAACTTCAAGGTTATTAGAAGCAACAGAAAGAGAGGAACACGTGAATAATCTATGAAATTATACGATTATCAGAATATTACCAGCTCCTAGAAAAATACGTGTCCCTGCGGAAGCCAGTCCATGTGTATCCTGAGAAGCCAGGATTGTATGAAATTAGTGGGATCAGGACACTATTGCTGTAAGTGATTCTAAACTGTTCAGCTATACTCTGTATTATTAGTGTTTTGATCATGATAATTGATTTTATTATAAAATTATTATCATGTAATTTTAAAAAGGTTGCTGTATTTTATATATTTTCATTCATTTGCTAAAATATTTTAATAGTAAAGAAGTCTTTGTTTTAATAACATAGTAGAGAAATGTTATTGCTCTGACTCATGACAACCTTATGTATAACAGAACAAAATGTTGCCTGGTCCTGTGCCATCTTCATGATTACTGGTATATTTGAGTCCATTTTTGTGGCTATTGAGTCAATCTACCTCACTGAGGGTGTCCCTCCTTTATGCTGACCCCCTACTTTACCAAACATGATGTCCTTTCCTAGCAAGTGGTCTTTCCTGATGACATGTCCAAAATAAGCAAGCTAAAGCCTTGCCTCTCTTCTAAGGAACATTCTGGTTGTATTTTTTCTAAGACTGATTTGTTTGTTCTTTTGGAAGTTCACAGTATATTCAATGTTCTTCACCAACACCACAATTCCAATACATCAGTTGTTCTTCTGTCTTCCTTTTCCATTGTTCAGCTTTCACATTCATATGAGGCAATTAAAAGAAACATGGCTTGGGTCAGTTACACCTTAGTCCTCAAAGTGACATCTTTGCTTTTTAAACCTTTGAAGAAGTCTTTTGTAGCAGATTTGCCCAATGCAATATATCATTTGATTTCTTGACTGCTGCTTCCGTGAAGGGTGATTGTTGATCCAAGTAGAATGAAACTGTTGACGAATTCAATTTTTTCTCTATTTATCATGATGTGTTTATTGGTCCCATTCTGAGGATTTTCTTATTCTTCACAGTTAAGAGTAATCCATACATAAGGCTGTAGTCCTCGACCATCTTGTCTTCAAGTTGTCTTCATTTTTGGCAAGCAAGGTTGTGCCGTCTGCAAATTGCAGGTTCTAAATGAGTCTTCCTCCAATCCTGAAACAATATCACTTAGATTTAATTTTTTAACGTGGTTGGGATCACAGATCTGTATATACATATATGATAGGGCATGGTCTAATAAGTCTTGCAAGTGAACTATGGCAAACGGAGGCAGTTTCCTCCATAGGAGTGGGTCAGGGAAGAGGAAGAGATGACGCTGAGGGGATAAAAATGTTTCCAACAGCTCTTCAGGAAGGACGTTTAGAAATGAAAACACAAGCTTAGCAATAGTATGGAGATGAAATATACTGAATATAGCAGGGGAATAACAAACACCTCAGCATGACTAAGGTGGTGGAAGATGATGCTAGGAAGTCAGACTGCAGTTAGCTTGAGTATTTAGTGTGGGAGTTCAGACTTTATCCTGTAGAAATGGGGAGACACTTTTTAAAAGATTTATGGTATAGTATATGTACTCATATTATTCAAAAGATATACAGTATATCTTTCCCATCTGCTCCTCAGCTCTCACAGCCAACATCCAACTTCCACAGATATTATTATTTTTTCTCTTTTACATGCAAAGTAGCACATTACATACCCTGTTCTCTACCTTGCTGTTTTCACTTAAAATGCATATCTTGGAGATTTTTCAGATTCTTTTCATAAAAGCCAAAAGCTGTGAAAGTACCATAGTTCATTTCACCAGTCTCCTACTGGCAGTTCGGTTGTTTTTCATCTTTTACTATTATGAACAATGTCAGATCGTCAGTTTACATATTCCAAGAATACCTAGAGAATACATTGCAAGAATTAGTATCACTGAGTTAAAAAGATATTTAATTTCTGATTTTGATAGCTATCAATGATTGTTATTCATAGGAATGATGACAATTCATATTCTACGTGGTTCTTCAACAGCATCACCAACAGGGTTTGCATTCCGTCATTCAAATTTTGACAATCTTGTGGGTGACACCCAACAACAACATGGGTGAAATAAAAGAATGTTGGGGTAGTTCAATAAGCATTTTTCTTACTAAGAGTGGATTTGAGCATTTTTTTTGTATACTTGATTTCCTTTTGTATTTATTTGAGGTAAACATGCTATTTATAGTTCTGTCCATTTTTATTATATTATTAGTATACTTATAAATTGAAAGATACTCATCATGTTAGTGACAGAGCCCTTAGTTTTTACTTGCAAATATTTTGTTCCCGTTGGGTATTTGCCTTTTGTCTTTGTGCGTGGTGATTTGTTTCTTTCTTTTGCTCTTATATGCTCAGCTTAGTAATTAGAAAGGTCTACACTTTTCCAGCTTTATGTATGCATTATGTCATTCTAATATTTTAAGGCTTTTGTTTATTATTCACATTTAAACTTCGATCATTTGTTAAAGTTTATCTTGATGCAGAGTGTGAGATATTAATTATCACTGTGTGCTGTCGAGTCAATTCCAACTCATAGCAACCCCATATGAGAGAGTAGGAAACCCAATTGGTTGTAATCTTTGTGGGAGCAAATCACCAGGTCTTTTCTCCCACAGAGTGGCTGGTGGGTTCAGACCACCCACCTCCGGTTAACCATTGTGACACCATGGCTCCTTGAGATAGTAATACAAACTACTTTTATAAAGTATTAATACAAGTTATTTTTTCCATACATCTAGCAGTTGACTTGGCTCACCTTGAAGTTGTAATCTTTACAGCAAAAATTAATATGGATCAGAGCAAGGAGGACTAGTTAGAGAAACTCTCTTAGATTCAGTTCGGTTCTGAAAAGAAAAAAAGAAGAGACTATCAAAAGAATCATACAGAGGAGATTATTTGAAATAACTGGCCCTTCTCTGGAGCAGCAGAGGGGGAGAGGGACTTTGGGTTGTGAAGTCTAGAAAGCTGCCCTGCTCTTAAGGACTCCTCATGAAGAGCTGGTCCAGGAAAATACTTTAAAAAAATTCACTGAGATAGAATTGACATCTTTTCTTGATACATGATAAAAGTGACATGGTGAATCAATTGAGATATTAACACAACTGGGTGGATGTATGAGAAAAATAACTTGTTTTAATAACTTATACAAATATTTCAAATAGGCTCCTCTGTATGACTCTTCTGATAGTCTCTTCTTTTTTTCTTCTCTGAACCAAACTGAATCTGAGAATTTCTCTAACTAGTCCTCCTTGCTCTGATCCATATTAATTATTGCCATAACGATTACAACTTCAGGGTAAGCCAAGTCAGTTTCTGGTATGTTCCAAGAATTGTCACCACTGGAACCACTGATACTCCATGTACCTCTTTCCTTAACTAACATGGCACAGCTTTTGCAGGACCTCAGATGCTCTTGGCATTCTTGATGTATGTCTGTGAGTTACATCTGTCTCCTACTTTCACTGAAAATGGAGTTTGCATTTCCTCCCATTCTCTTCAAGAGTTATATAATACTCTGGTGAAATGCAAACATGAGAAGAGTAGTAGGACAAGCGAGAGTTGGTGTAGTAACAGTACAGTGGCAGACGTGGCAGTGGGGGGGTAGTAATGGTGACAGTAGTTAATACTTCATGGTGCCTAATTCGTGACAATGTTCTGCTGATAGTCACAAGGTTTTCACTGGCTAATTTTTCCAGAAGTAGACTGCCAGGTCCTTCTTCCTAGTCTGTCTTAGTCTGGAAAGTCAGCTGAAACCTGTCCACCATGGGTGACCCTGCTAGTATTTGAAATACTGGTGGCATAACTTCCAGCATCATAGCAACAAGCAAGACAAACTGACAGACAATTAAATGACACAGTGGGCAAATCTGCTGCAAAAGATTTCTTTAAAGTGTTAAAAAGCAAAGACATCACTTTAAGAACTAAGGTGCGCCTGACCCAAGTGATGGTGTTTTCAATTGCCTCATATGCATGTGAAAGCTGGACAATGAATAAGGAGGACAGAAGAAGATTCAATGCCTTTGAATTGTAGTGTTGGTGAAGAATATTGAATATACCATGGACTGGCAGTAGAAACAACAAATTTGTCTTGGAAGAAGTACAGCCGGAATGTTCCTTAGGAGCAAGGATGGCAAGACTTTGTCTCACATACTTTGGACATGTAATCAGGAGGGACCAGTCCCTGGAGAAGAACAGCATGCTTGATAAAGCATAAGGTCAATGAAAAAGAGGAAGACCCTCGACAGGACGGATTGATGCAGTGGCTGCAACAATGGGCTCAGACATAACAACAGTTGTGAGGATGGACAGGACTAAGCAGTGTTTTGTGCTGTTGTACATGGGGTTGCTATGAGTCGGAACCGACTCGATGGCACCTAACAACAACAACAATATGGGACAGATACTGTTATCCATATAATATACTCATTTAATCCTCACAAGACCCTGTGAAGTAAATACAATGATTAGCTCCATTTTACAGATAAGGAAACTGAGGTACAGTATATGGAAATGTAAGCAACTTGTCCATCTGCACTGAGCTGGTAAATGGATCAGGGAGGATATGAATCTAGGCAGTCTGGCTCCAATCTCCTTATTTTTAACTACCATGCTGCATGTAGTCATGTTTATGCTACAAGTCTCTTTTGAAGTTTTTTGAGCATGGAAGTTACTTGTATTAAAAAACAAAAAATGGCAACAAGGTGAGGGAGAAGTTTGTACAGAGGAATTATAGGCAGCCACAAGACCAGTTAGATTATGCTTCTTAAAGTTTAATTTGCAAAGAAAACACCTGGAGATCTTTTTAAAATGCAGATTCAGATTTAGTGGGTCCCAGATAGGGGCTCCCTATGAATCAGAATAGACTCAAGTCGACTGCAACGGGTTTGATTTTTTTTTTTAGATAGGGGCTGACTCATAGAGACCTTATAGGACAGAGTAGAGCTGCCCCACTGGGTTTTCAAGGAGCAGCTGGTATTTGAACTGCCTACCTGTTGGTTAGCAGCTGAGCCCTTGACAACTTCCACCAGGGGATGCTATGAGTAAGAATTGACTCGGTGGAAATGGATTTTTTGATTTAGATAGGGGCTGGATTTCTGCATGTCTATTAAGCTGTTCAGGTGATGCTAATGTACCCTAGTAGCTGGGGGTTAAGCTACTGCTTAGGCAGCTCGGAGTATATGAAGAGAAAGATAACTGAGAAAGTGTAGCTGTGGAATCACAGAAATTGTTGACGGAATGTGGGTAGTGACAGATAAGTGAAAAAAATGACTCAGAATTTTTTCTAACCTAGAAGATGCTTTTGCTTATATAAGACACAAGTTGAAAAGGGAGATAATTAGTCAACTTTGGAAATGTTGTGTTTGAGTTTTCAATTTAAAGTAAGAGATAGGCACTTGGAAATCTGTATCATAACTCAAACATGGCAATGGTGTGACTATCCAGGATGTGTGGAGAGTGAGAAAGGTCTAGGACTGAGAACAGAACTTCGAGACATGTAGGCATTTAAAATATGGAAAATGTGGACTAGTCAGAGACATAAGAAGAAAGTGAGGAGAAAGTTCAGTGGCCTCTCTCTATTCTCTTTTACTTCTTGGACTGAAGTAGTGAGTGACGGGATTGGGGGCACCCCACTCTTTGAGTGACAAAGGAGGAGAAGTGACAGAGGTCCTGCCGTTTTTCAGAGTTCAGGAGAAAAGCCCGAGGGTATGGAAAAAGGGTCGAGTTTCTTTGTTTTCTGATTTCTGTCAGGAAACGTAGCCTGTAATGGGCCCTAATCGTCCATGTTCTTTAACATTCAGCATCTCTCTGAGTATTTCTACCAATTGCAAGGTCATGATTTCAAGAACCTGCCTTTCCTTTGCTAAACAACCCTACTATTGTCTGCTTTCCATCAATTAAAACCCAATGTCTCCCTCTACCTACCATTCCTTTGTTAGTTCTGTTCTCTAAAATTAATACACAGTCGGAGCGATACAGACCATAATATTAACCTCTCCAGGCTCTCCTCTCAAGGCTGTTGCCAAGAACTGAAAAACAAAGCTTGAATAAACCTTGAGTTAATTTGTCTGAGAATGGATTTCTCTCTAGCAAGTTATCATAATATACCTTTTGAAGTGAGAGCTTGGAAACTATAGCAAGGTGAGTCTACATCAGGGCTTGACAGCATTTCAGAATTAGGAAGCCAAGACGCTGAGCTCCATCTTTTTCTGTCATACAAGGTGTAGAGGTGAGACCATGGAGGAGTTCCCCTTTTCCAAAATAAGTCCTACACCATTCATCAGGACACACTTTTCTGGATCATGTTTCACCTTCATTTTTGGAGCCCCTGGGTGGTGGAAATGGTTAAGCACTCAACTACCAACTGAAAAGCTGGTGATTGGAACCCACCCAGAGGCACCTTGGAAGAAAGGCCTGGCAATCCGCTTCTGAAAGGTCATAGCCTTGAGGACCCTGTGGAGTGGTTCTACCCTGCAACACATGGAGTCGTCATGAGTCAGAATCAACTCAATGGCAACGAGTTTGGCTTTTCAGTTTGTGCTTTAATCGGACCTGGGAGACCTCATTACTGTCCTAAGGGAATAGATGCTCTGTTAGACGAGAAAAGGGAGGGGCCTTTTCGGAATACCGGATATTTTCAAGAGAGGAAAGTAATTCAGGTTTAGTTGCCGAAGTAGTAAAATTTTGTTAACCAGAAGGCAGCGAAGAGTCACAAGTCATTAGGAAATTGGGGCTTCCGAGGGCACGGAGAGAAAGTTAGAAAATTCCAGACTTGATTCTGGCAAGTGTCCTTGTGGAAAACTCTCTCGGATATCTATGTCTGCAGCAACATTATGAGTTTCTCATGAAGCTCTGTATGAGCACCAGAGTCGAAATATGACAGAGGTCTATTGTTTCACTGCTTTTGTTACCTACCTAGGCCGCCTTTCTTTTCTATTTGACTGGAGAATGGAATCAAATGCTGTAAGGTAAATCACTCTAGTTAATTCTGTTTTTCTTGCTCTTTCTGCTTTTCTCTTCTTCTTTAAACATATTCTCTGGTTTATTCTCCTCCTCTTTGCCTGAGAAGAGTACATAAATAACGTTTTAAGAGTGCATTAACAGTGGAGTCAGCTTATTTTGTATAAGCCCAAAATACACAGAAAGATTTCAACATTTATGAAAAATATCACTGAATTGCAAGTATTTCTATGATTAAATACATTTTCTTTTGTTTCTGTTAGACTCACTAGGTTGCTCCCATTAATCTAATGTTCTTATGCATTATGTAACAGGCACTCCAGAGAGCAAAGAGTAAACTTTGAGAGTCCTGCATTTTACGAGGCTGGATCACTCTTCCCTTAAAAGGTGGGAAGGATTGTGTGCCACATCCCCAAACGCCTCATTGAAACACACCTATGATGCAACAGGGGTGCAGATAGCCTCATCTCCTACAGCAACTCAGATTAAACTATCTCATGAATGTTAATTAAATTTCCCAATATTTCTTGAGAGAAGAACAAGGTATTGTGATTTTAAAAACAGATCTATAAACAGAAGCAATAAAGAGTTTGGGAGACTGAACTTAATGAAACAAGAAAGGGAAAAAATACATTATAAAGAAATTATAATGAATCACAGGATGTTCGAGTTTAAGCAGTCCTCGGGGATCATCTGTTCCAAACCCTCATTTTAGAGATGTTATGTAAGGCCACACAGCACCATGATGGTCTGGATCTCCGTCTGCGAGCACAACTCTCTAGGAGCCACTTAGGCACTCATGAACATTTCATTCGTTTTTTCCAGCCCACCAGGGTACTCCCAGGTGCACTCAAAACAGTAATTTCCCCACAGTAATCCTGAGTGCAGAGGCGCTCAGACGGAGTGAAAATGAAGCTGGGCCCTAGGAATTACTCTAAATGGTCTACAATCTGGGATGCTCAAACTCATAGCTTCAGAAATGCAGTTTTGACCATTTACCCAAAGGTGAACAGGCTCTGGGGATTGGACATTTGCTAAACTGACATATGAATCATAAATATCACTTTGCTTGTACATTGAAAGTTGGAATCAGTGTGTGAATTCACTCTGTAAATTATGTGTAATTATATACATGGGAATTACGCTGGTAACAATGAAAATAATGATAATTATAACCGTTGTTTTTCATGTTTAGGTCCACGTGGAAAATCCAGTTATGTTAACATATTATCATTAATGTTATAGCCTGATAAGATATCCTTATCTTCTTCAGGGATATTGAGTTTCAAATAACTAATTCCTAGGATTACTCTCTTGGCAATAGTGGGGGAATTTAAACAATCTGTATTCTACACAAAATGATGTAGTGGAAGAAGCTCTGATTTAAGAATCCTGAGACGTTGGTTCTAATATCAGCTGTGCTATTGTGTATTTCTATAATCCTGTAAAAATCAAGAGATTGCTCTGAGCTTCAACTTTCTCATCTCTAAAATGAGGACGTTGATCTTGGTAAATTCCGAGTTTGTTTCCAGTGCTCATAGTCTCAAACTCCAAAGAACTTTCCCTGTCTGGACACCAGAACACTTCTGCCTCATTTTGGCTGACAGCAGTCACTTGCAGTGGCTGGAAGGTGGCACAAACGGTCATGAGCTCAGCTGCTAACTGACTGGTTGGGGAAATGGGTCCACCCAGAGATGCCTCAGAAAAAAAGCCTGGCGATCTCTTCTGAAAGAATCAGCCACTGAAAACCCTGCTGAGCACAGTTCTGCGCTAACACACGTGGGTCGCTACGAATCAGAATGAACGCGATGGCAACTGTTTTTTTGGTTTGGTCACAGTATTATCATTCTTTCTTTCATAATTTTATAATATATAACCGTTTCTAAGATAACTATTTTAGTCAGGATCCTCTAGAAAGCAAAACCCGAGGCACAGATCGAAATTCTGACACTTGATTTGCGCGGCCCAAGACTAGAGCAGTG
>NW_004444170.1:3022773-3082116 GCF_000243295.1 Trichechus manatus latirostris | reverse complement strand
AGGTGGAAGGCCAGGCAGTGAGAAGCTAGGTGGGACTGCACCAGCCAAGGACTCGTGAATTGCTGTGACTAGAGACAGCAGGCTGCCTACTGGGCGAGTTTGCTCAGCGCGTGGAACGGGGTCGGAAAGATATGCAGGGAGAGCCCACACACTGGTGCAGTCCATGAAGGGAAAAGACGGGGGACTTATCTGCCCATGTCCCATCGCCCTTACAGGGAGCTCACTCTCCTGTATTTCTGGATTGTGTCACTTATCCCCATGGCAGACACTGAGGGAACCAGATGCCACGCTCCCATTTCGTCCAAGGCCAGAAATGAAGAGCTAACTTGGGGCAGCAAGGGCTCAGTATGTGTCAGAGTTTAAGAAACCAAGCAAGCACATTGGTGGTGTTGGTAGGGATGTGACCCAGGAGGGGTCTGAGAAAGAAGGCAGAGACAGGGTGGCTAAGAAGCCATACTGGGCTAGTGTCCCATGGAGTCCATCCCACTGACCACGCTTAGATCTGCCTCTGTCCTTCTGGCTTGCATGCTGTGATATGGATCCTCCTTTTTCCCTGTGAGAATGGAAGTACCCTCACTCCTTCTCTGAGAGGAGTTTCACAAGTCCAGCCAGTCAAAGAGCTCTTCCCTCCCAGAACAGAGTGGCTAGTTGCCATCTCCTGTAAATCTTAGGCTAAAAGATTAGTGATCCAAGCTGCAACTCCCGTGCTGTGTCGTAAGACTGTAACTGATGTTCATCTTCTCTCTCCTTTACTACACACTCTAGATTTCCTTTACCCTCACTTAGACTGGTCGGAGTTTATTACCTGGGGGGGGTGGGGGGGGGTGACCTAGACTTTGATCCCTGAGGGTCTGAACCCTTAATTGCTCTCCCTTTGTTGGGTTGTAGTTGGTATATTTCTGCCAAACAGTCATTTCCTGGCTGAGGAAGTGCAAAGAGGTATCTGCATGGGTTGCAGCCATACTCCCCCTCTTAGTCAGGGTTCTCTAGAGAAAAAGAAGCAGTTATGTGTGTGTGTATGTGTGTGTGTGGGTTTGTGTGTGTATAAAGGAGAGAGAGAGAGAGATTTACTTTAAGGAATTGAGTCATGTGATTATGGGGCCTGACAAGTACATATCCGTATGTCAGGTGATAGGCTAGAGACTCCTGCAAGTTTGCATCCCCGAATCCATAGGACAAGCGAGGCGAAGAGTGAAAATAAAAGTGTTCTGGCAAAATATCCATTTCTAGTCTAGAGGAAAAACACATCCTAGGGAACTCCTTTTTTTCTCTTAAGACTTTCAACTGATTGATTGAGGCCCGCCAACATTATGGAAGGTAATCTACTTTACTTAAGGCAAACTGATTGAATCACATGCAATTATAACAGCAACTAGACTAGCATTTAACCAAATAACTGGGAACCATAGCCCAGCCAAGCTGACAGATAAAATTAACCATCACATCCTTCCTGCATCCCTGCTGTGGCAACCCTAGTTCCTCGTGGTAGTTAGAATCAATATCCCAGCCAGGGCAATAACTCCCTTTCTGCTAATTGATCCTTTGGCATGAGAAGATAAGAGTGGCCAGGAGGTAGTTAGAGCTTTTATTTTAACGGAATTCAAATTGTGCCCCATGGCATTACATTCTCTCCTCGCTTACCAACATGGTTAGGTTGAAAGACCAGGTCATTATGTGATATCAGCGTTATGTGAAAATGGAGGATGACCACATCAGATCACAAAATGGAGAATGACTACGTTATTACCCAACTGCCAACTTACATCATTACATACCTGCCAAACCACTGAGAATCATGGCCCAGCCAAGCTGACACATAACCTTAACCATCAAAGCCAGCGTTACTCTCACCTCGCACCTCAGCATTCATTACTGCCAAACATACGTCATTAATATGCAAAATAGTTGCATAGTAGATTTTTTACTATTGTCATAAATGCGAAATGTTGGATAACAAGATAATCAATAAGTAAGGAGAAGGTGTAGTGTTTTCCTTCCCCCAGATTTAGAGCGTTAATCAGCAATCCTAGATTTTGGAAACAAGAAGTCCAGATACTGACAGTGAGTCATTGTGTGTGATGATGAGAGAGATCACCTCACACATTGGAACCTGGACCCTAACTATAGCAAGTTTATTGCATCCACCATGTCACAGATCTGTGTCAAAGCTCACTTTCACTTGGCCTCCCTAAGCTCTCAAGCTAACCTACTGTTGATGGTGATAATTTGGGTCCTCAATTATCAGTGTCATCTCAGACCCTATCTTTGAGAAGTCTGGACAGTTCACTCTGCCCAGTGCATGGTTGCCCTGGAGTGTAGATGCAGGTCTCTTTAGAGAAGAGTAAGAGGGATGGTTATGGCATATACTTGCAGTAGATTTGCACAGCACTTCCTCAACAACTAGAGTCCCTGGATGGTTCAAATAGTTATTACTTGGCTGCTCATGGAAAGATTGGAGGTTCAAGTCTATCCAGAGGTGCCTCAAAAGAAAGACTTGGCAATCTACTTTCAAAAAATCAACCACTGAAAACTCTATCGAGTGCAGTTCTGCTGTTTCACACATGGGCTCACCACCAGTTGGAGTCTACTTGACAACAACTGGTTTTTAGTCCTCAAGGAACAACTTTTCATTGCAGTAGTTTCTGTAGGTTCGCTTTCTAGTTCTCATGATTATGAAATCAAGTAGCCCCTTACTCAGATATTCATCTGACTCCTAGGAAAATCTTGATGTATGAGTCATTGCCACAAATAGTTGGCATAAAGACACCTAGAGTGCCGTGCCAGTCTTGCTGCCCATTGAAGTCAGTAGCTCCACCTTGTCTTTGGTAGTTGAGAGCTGCCACCAGGTCTCTGCTGGCTGTGATCCCGTGGTCCACAGTGGTAGTGAGGAGTCCAGTTTCAGGCTATACCTCTGTCCACCTGGTATGGGGAGGACAGCCACTGTGTTTCACAAACATGATGGAGCCCCCTCACCAGTGAATCCCCACTGTCCTAGTAGTATGTGTCCTCTGGGCCCTCTCAAGGGACAGTCAGATGGTGGGTGCTAGGCCCATACATTATAAATCCATTCTAAATTTCTGCCTCCGTCCTTCGAAATGATGCCAAGAAAATACTGGCAGATCCACTGCATTTACTCATCATCAAACCCATGTTTCGAGGAGCTATTTTCTCAAATTTTAGGGCCAGATCCAGGGATTCCTGACAACACACTAAATCCAAAATCACAGGTGAGTGTCCCCGCGTTGATTGTTATCTCCTGTTCAGCCTTATATTCCACTTCCTTCTGCACATCTTCCCAGCTGCTCCAGTCTCTAAGACCTAAGTATATTAATCCTTTGGGAATAAATGATGTTTTCTTCCTGTAATTTGGCTTGTACTTCCCTTACTCTGGTTTTTAGCCCAGAGTTAATGAGCAGGGGTGAGAATAGGTCCTGTGGAAAACAAGAATCCTATTTTGAAGTACCTGCTTCAGGTGGGATCACCACATGGTCTCCAGGCAAAGGGAACCTCTTCTCTGGCCAGTGGTGAAGGGAAGCTTCCACCAATCAGGAGGGCTCAGGGAAACTTGAGGTTAAATATTTTGGGATTAATTTACCAAAATTTCTCCATTCTAAATCTCATGGCTGTTCTGTCTGGGCCTTTTCTGACTTTGGCCCGTGAGAGGCTGAGGATGCGGATCTAGTCTCTTTTGCACCTCTTCCACCCACATAACCATGTCTTGTCTTCAGTGACTTCCAGAGACAGAGTCCTCTTTAAAGATGCCACAGAAATCCCGAACTTTTTCGGCATGTTTTAAGTTGGAAATTGTCTGTCCTGTGCCTGTCATTCCTGTTTTGCAGCCTTTTTAGTGCCCAGAAGTGGCTGCCACACTCCACAGTCAATCCCAACTGTTGTCACATTGATTATGTTCCACAGACACTTGTTCTCACAACGATTTGCCCTCTACCTGCACTTTGCCTGCATTAAGTATTGGTGAAAGCTTACGTAGTTTTGATGGTACTGCTTGCCAGAGGTTATAGCTACCCTACTTACTGTCCACAAAGGGTCTTACTGCTTTCAGAGGAGGCCCTGGGTGGCACAAACAGTTAAGCGTGTGACCTCTAACTGAAACATGGGCAATTCGGACCCACCTAGAGGTGCCTCTAAAGAAAGACCTGGTGATCTACTTCCGAAAGATCACAGCCATTGAAAACTCTATGAAACACAGTCTTCTTTGAAACCTACAGTGTTGCCATGGGCTGAGATTTGACTCGACAGCAACCTTTTTTTTTTTTTTTTTGGTTTATTGCATTTAAAGAGATGAGAAATTCTACTGCAAAATTCAATCTTGAGGGCCTTCTTTTGAGAAACACTTCTGGCACCAATTGTCTTAGACCTGGGTCCTCTATAAACCAAACTCCAAGGAAGATACCAATATATTCACAATATGTTTGGGAGTTTCAAGCTTAAGATGGTGTCTTGGTTATCTAGTGCCGCCATAACAAAAATACCACAAGTGAATAGCTTTAACAAAGAGAAATTTATTCTCTCACAGTTTAGTAGGCTAGAAGTCTGAATTCAGGGTGCCAGCTCCAGGGGAAGGCTTTCTCTCTCTGTCAGCTCTCGGGGAAGGTCTTTGGCATCAATCTTCCCCTGTCGAGAAGCTTCTCAGCACAGGGACCCCAGATTCAAAGGATGCACTATTCTCCTGGCTCTTGTTTCTTGGTGGTATGAGGTCCCTCTATCTCTCTGCTCACTTCTCTCTTTTATGTCTCAAAAGATATTGACTTAAGACACAACCCAATCTTGTAGATTCAGTCCTGCCTCATTAACATAACTGGCTCTAATCCTGCCTCGTTAACGTCGTAAGATTTACAACACATAGGAAAATCAGATCAGATCACAAAATGGTGGACAATAACATAATACTGGGAATCATCGACTAGCCAAGTTGACACACATTTTGGGGGGGACACAATTCAATCCATGACTAATAGAAAGGGTGTGGATAAAAGGGGAAGTGTGAGAGAGGGAAATATGTTCAGCAATAATCCTGTTTGTTACTGCACTGGCCACCACTTCACTAAGAGCCAGGAAGAGACCAGTGGGTTTATCAGCAAGTGTGGAATTTTGAATGTATGCAAGAAGGAAAACACACACACACAAACTCAGAGCAGTCCATAAAAGGGAAAAAGAAGTGGCTATTTATGTACTAGGTTTCCTCTTATCTCTCGTTTCTCACTGGCTAAGTTTTACCACATAGACTTAATTCCTCCGTCATTCTGCGTTGCACCTTCTTACACCGGAAGTGTCCTCAGGATGCCAGGTAGCATAGCCTGTGGCGTGGCACCTCATCTAGATGCAGAAGTGGAGGGGTAGACATGTGGAATGTGAGGGTCAAGAGGCAAAGCACTGAAGTCAGACTCATGCCCCTTTGGGAAGCCTGGCAAGATGCGACAGAGGAGACAGTGCAGTTTGGAGTTTGAGTGGTATTATGGATTGAATTGTGTCCCCCCAGAATGTGTGTCAACTTGGCCAGGCCATGATCCCCAGTATTGTGTGATTGTCCACCATTTTGTCATCTGATGTGATTTTCCTATGTGTTGTAAATCCTACCTCTATGATGTTAATGAAGTAGGATTAGAGACAGTTATGTTAATGAGGCAGGACTGAATCTACAAGATTAGGTTGTATCCTGAGTCAATAGTCAATCTCTCTTGAGATATAAAAGGGAGAAGCGAGCAGAGGGACAGAGGGATCTCATGCCACTAAGAATGAAGAACCAGGAGAGCAGCATGTTCTTTGGACCCAGGGTCCCTACGCTGAGAAACTCCTAGACCAGGGGAAGACTGATGACAAGGACCTTCCCCCAGAGCTGACGGAGACAGAAAGCCTTCCCCTGGAGCTGGCACCCTGAATTCAGACTTCTAGCCTCCTAGACTATGAGAGAATAAATTTCTGTGTATTAAAGCCATCCACTTGTGGTATTTGTTATAGCGGCATGAGATAACTAAGGCAGTGTTGGTGAAGAGTATTGAATATACCACAGACTGCCAGAAATATGAACAAATCTGCCTTGGAAGAAGTACAGCCAGAATGCTCCTAGAAGCAAGGAAGGTGAGACTTCATCTCATGCACTTTGGACATGTTATCAGGAGAAACCAGTCCCTGGAGAGGTTCATCATGCTTGATAAAGCAGATGGTCAGTAAAAAAGAGAAGACCCTCAGTAAGATGGACTGACACAGTGGCTGCAGCAATGGGCTTAAACATAGAAATGATTGTGAGGATGGCTCAGACTGAGCAGCATTTTGTCCTGTTGTACATAGGGTTGCTGTGAGTTGGAACTGACTCATTGGCACCTCACAACAACAAAGGGATCTTACATGATCTAGTGTAAACCCTTCATTTGACAGAGTAGGATATAGAGGGCTATAGAATTTCTCACTGTCTAAAATGCACACAGAATTTCTCTTAGCAAATTCATCCTTTTCCTGTTTAGGGAGGAAAATGTGCTAGCAACGTTCTCTAAGCAGCAAAGAACCAGTAACCTTTGATAACTGAACAAATGCCAGAGTCAAATTTTGCTTGCCTTTATAATCAGAAGACTGTCTTTTACCTAAATGCCTCACTTAATATTACTTAATTATTAAATAACAGGAATATGAAGTCTGAGGAAGAAGCTGGTGGCACATCAGTTAAGTGGTCTGCTCCTAACCAAAAGGTTGGAGGTTCAAATCCACCCAGCAGCTCTATGGGAGAAAGACCTGGCAATCTGCTTCCGTAAAGATTACAGCCAAGAAAACTCTATGACCCTACTTTGTCATATGGGGACTTTCTGGATTCAACTTGAGGGCACCCAATATCGAACACAACACAGGATTTAAAGAGTAAAGTAAAAGATAATGGCTATCTAGACAACATGAAATGAAGTCTGCAGGAATGTTAAAACCATAAACCCCGCAAATACTACCAGATCAACTTTCCCTATGTTAACCCTTTTGTACCCGGTGGTACATGTAGCAACCATGAACTTTCTCAGCCTCTGGGGTTCATTGGGAATCTGCTGCACCCTGACGGGGTGCTGCCACAAGGCAGGGGCCTTTATGACTGAAGCTGAAGAAACGGGGTGTGCCACAAATGACTGTTTTCACAGGGTGTTGCATGAGGTGTCTGAATTTTTGGCAGGAAAAATTGAAATTTTGAAAATGTTTACGTGTTACACAGATGTACACATAGACCCCGGCGGTACTTCATATGTGAGTAACTAACACTAAACACTCAGGTAGGCTTGTGGGAGGGGGCAGCAGCAACAATAAAAATCCATACTACCTACCAAAAACTCAAACACACTCAATGACTAAGCATGTTTCCATTAATGAAAACACACGGTATGAACAGAAAATTCAAAGCAGAAAATTATTGGGTCACCAAAGAGTTAATATGTTCAGCACTGTGTTGGATGATTTTCAGGAAAACCAAATTAGATAATCTCATCTTCTTTCCACAGAGATAGCTATACATTTCCTCTAGCTAGAAATTCATGTCAGCCAATAGATTCTGTCAATATCAATATTGATAAGAAAGAAAATTATCCAAAACTTGACAGTTCTAGAAAATAAAAGAAGAATATTGAAAAATTGATTTTCAGGGCTTAAATTTGTGTGTTTGCTGTGGTGTGTGTATGTGGGTATAAAACAGGAAGGGGTATATACAGTTCTGACTGTAACAGTAATGTCATCAAGTCACAGAATTTTTAGATTGAAAATGATCTTAGAGGTCATGTAGATGAATTCTCTAATTTTAGAGAGGATTAAAGTGAGACTCAGAGAAGTTAAGTGGCTTGATAATTAGGAACAGAAACAATCACCATTTAGTTTTCTAGTCTGTAGGCTTTCTGCTTTAATGTATTCTTAGAGTGTGATAAGAGTCATTAATAAATGAACAGTAATAAATAAATTAATAAATGAAGAGGTATAGGCATTGATTCTGCACACATTTTATAATTTCTTTATCTGACTTCCTTTGTTTCATTATTTAGATTGTAGAAACTGTCTGCCTAAGGGTTGGTGTATTGGGTTCCTCTGTGTGTTCTGATAGCTTGAATTCATTTGATTCCTAATTCCTTGGTGCTACAAAGTATCCTAGAAAGAGATGAAGAGATAATTTAATTGAAGACCATAGCACCTATTTTAGTTATTCCTTTGAAATGTTCCTTGTTGCCTCCCAGCACAGTGAGGCTTTCCAATGGGCTGAAAGTGAAAAGTCTGTTATCAAAGCTCACAAACTTTATACTTGTGCAGTACAGGTTTACCACAAGGTTCAATGATCACAAAGTATAAAGGACCCAAGCAGTATACTCTGGGGAATTATATTACCTGAAACTGTATCCCTTTAGGTTGCAAAGTGCGTAGAGTAGAGGTGAGGTTGTGAGGAAGAGGCTGTATTGCAGAGTCAGACTGTCATAAATGAAACTACTGTCTCTATTTGGCAATTTGCCACTGTTAGACAATTCCTGGATCTGATCCTTCAAGGTTAGAAGGACTGCTCTGCAAATGCCTGTTGTCATTGACTCAGATATTATGTTTACGGTTTGTTAAAAAACAAACAAACCAACCCTATGAACATGGACTTCAATTCAGTCCTTTGCAAAGCCCCACCTCTCCATTGTAGCCAGTCACATCCGTTAAAAAGTGTTCTTAAATACCATATATACGTATGTATGTGTATATATATATATATATATTTGTTCTTGTTAGTTGTCGTCCAGTCAATTATGACTCAGGATGATCGCGTGTATTACAGAGTAGAACTGTTCCAGAGAGTTTTCTTGGCTGTAATCTCTACAGAAATAGATCACCAGGCCTTTTTCTTCGGTAGTACTGCTGGGTGATTTTGAACCGCTAACCTTTAGGGTAGCAGTTTAGGTTAGCAGTTGAGTGCAAATCATTTGCACCACCTAGGGACTACATGTATATATGCATGTATATATACACACACACAAACACACATACCCCAGTGGTGCAATGACTCATTGCTTGGCTGCTAACCAAAAGGTTGGCGGTTCGGACCCACCAACTGCTCCACAGCAGAAAGATGTGGCAGTCTGCTTCTGTAAAGATTGCAGCCTTGGGAACACTATGGGGCAGTTCTACTCTGTCCTATGGGGTCACTATGAGTCAGAATCAACTCCATGACACATAATCAACTCCATGACACATTTTATATATTATATATTTTATATATATGTGTGTGTGTGTGTATGCATATTCCACCAGTATTTCAAATACCAGAAGGGTTACCCATGGTGAACAGGTTTCAGTGGAGCTTCCAGACTAAGAAAGACTAGAAAGAATGACATGGTGGTCTACTTCTGAAAAAACTGGCCAATGAAAACCTTATGAATAGCAGTGGAACATTGTCTGATATAGTGCTGAAAGACGAGCCCCTCAGGTTGGAGGGCAGTCAAAATACGAATGGGGAAGAGTTGCCTCCTCAAAGTAGTAGCTCTTGTTAGGTGCCGTTGAGTCGGTTCCAACTCATAACAACCCTAGGTACAACAGAATGAAACACTGGCTGATCCTGCACCATCCTCACAGTCCTTGTTACGCTTGAGCCCATTGTTGCAGCCACTATGTCAATCCATCTTGTTGAGGGTCTTCCTCTTTTTCGCTGACCCTGTGCTTTACCAAGCATGATGTCCTTCTCCAGAAACTGATCCCTCCTGACAACTTCACCAAAATATGTGAGACGTAGTCTACCATACTTGCTTCTAAGGAGCACTCTGGTTGTACTGCTTCCAAGACAGATTTGTTCGTTCTTTTGGCAGTCCATGGCATATTCAATATTTTTCGCCAACACCACACTTCAAAGGCATCTATTCTTCTTCCGTCTTCCTTATTCACTGTCCAGCTTTTGAATGCATATGAGAAAATTGAAAACACCATAGCGTGGGTCAGGAGCACCTTAGTCTTCAAAGTTGCCTCTTTGCTTTTCAACGCTTTAAAGAGGTCTTTTATAGCAGATTTGCCCAATGCAATGCGTCTTTTGATTTCTCGACTGCTGCTTGCATGAGTGTTGATTGTGGACCCAGGTAAAATGAAATCCTTGACAACTTCAATCTTTTTATCATGATATTGCTTATTATCATGTTTATCATGATATTGCTTATTAGTCCAGTTGTGAGGATTTTGTTTTCTTTGTGTTGAAGTGTAATCCATACTGAAGGCTGTGGTCTTTGATCTTCATCAGTAAGTACTTCAAGTCCTCTTCACTTTCAGCAAGCAAGGTTGTGTCATCTACATAATGCAGGTTGTTAATGGGTCTTCCTCCAATCCTAATGCCATGTTCTTCTTCATATTGTCCAGCTTCTCAGAGTATTTGCTCAGCGTATAGATTGAATAAGTACGGTGAAAGGATACAACCCTGACACACACCTTTCCTGAATTTAAACTACACAGTATCTCCTTGTTCTGTCTGAACAATTGCCTGTTGGTTTTGTACAGGTTCTTTATGAGCACAATTAAGTGTTCTGGAGTTCTCATTCTTCTCACTGTTATCCATCATTTGTTATATATATATATAGTATATATATAGTGTGTGTGTGTATATGTATATGTATATATATAGTTTTTATTCGGTGCTATAGAGTGTCTTTTGACTTATAGTGACTCCATGTGACAGAGTAGAGCTATCTCACAAAGTTTTCTAGGCTGCAGTCTTTAAAGAAGCAGACCAACACACTTTTCTCCTGAGGAGGTGCTGGATGGTTTTGAACTGCCAGTTTCTGGGTGGGTTCAGTTATCAACTGAGTGCTCAGTCATTTTGCCACTAGGCACAACATATATACATATACATACATATATTTATACATACACATACACCTATATACAGACATATACATATGTATGCACACACATACATATACATACATACACGTACACACACATATATATATGTTGTGTTGCTGTTAGATGCCGTCAAGTCGGTTCCAACTCATAGCGACCCTGTGTACTACAGAACGAAACACTGCCCGGTCCTGCGCCATCCTCACAGTCGTTGTTATGTTTGAGCCCATCGCTGCAGCCACTGTGTCAATCCATCTCGTTGAGGGTCTTCCTCTTTTTCCCTGACCCTGTACTTTATCAAGCATGAGGTCCTTCTCCAGGGACCGATATATATATATGTTGTTGTTAGTTACCATTGAGTTGGCCCCCTGCTCACGGTGACCCCGTGTTGCAAAGTAGACCTGCTCATGACCTGTTCTTGGCTCTAATCTGTACGGACGCAGATCACCAGGTATTGTCTTCCATGGAGCCCCGAGTAGGCTTGACTGTCCACCTTTAGGTTAACCACTGACAGCAAACCACTGGTTCCACCCAGGCTTTCTCTCTCTCTCCGTCTACACACACACACACACAGACATATACAAATACACACATATACACATACATATGTGTGTGTGTACATATATATAGTGCATGTCCTTGAGTAGCTTTGATAAAAGGCCGTAAGATAAAATATTCGTGAATTTGGGATGACACTTAAAGACCCCAGGAGAGAGCAAGTGCGCAGCTGGGGTTTACATTGGGAGACATGACAGAATTTGCCGTCAGGAACATCAAAGAACGTAAAACTTTACAGTGAAATAACAAACTCTTAATTTTCCCATGCTTTTGATTTCTCCTTTAAAACTGCTGTCCATGAAATTGAATACTTTTCAGTTAACAATTCCTGCTGTAACGGTAGGTTATGAAAACAATTCATAAAGCTTGCATATCATTTACAGTCCTTGCATGCCTTGCTTTTACACAAATTGGGCATCTGCTGTCTGTAGCATGCTGCTCTTCAGCACTGTTCTCTCTTGGTGATGTGGCTCCCTGCTGGTTGTCTTTCCTTACAAGAACCTGTTCACAGCATACGCCTTGGGGCGTTGTCTGTTAAAGAGAGAGGCATTTTGGGCCCCAGACATTCCATCCTGAGAGTAAAGGAACAATTACACGGCTGTCTGTGTGTGCTCAATGAGTAATGTTGCCTGTAAGTGTGAATGCACTTTTCAGGTACAGTTTGCTGAACACAACCAAGTAGAATGGTGAGCAGAAGTACACTGTCAAATTTGAGCCATTGTCAGAAGGGTTTTGAGTGCTTAAAGCCACTGTTTCAGGTCAAAAAATGTTTCACAGAATGACTAAAAAATAAGTTATGAAGGAAAGGTGGACAGGTTTGTTAACTATTCTAGAGTTTAGCCAACAATATCAGCAAGAAGGGCCACGTGGTCAAGCCAGGACTGATACAGCCTTCAGTTCTAACCCTTTGAACAGGCTAATGTTCTTTGCTCTAATGTCTGCTAGAGAGATTCCGCTGCTTACATAATGGGCAAGTCTAGGTCAACCTGCTTGGTATTACCATACGTTCCACCCTCTCTGAGATCTCGCAGCACTCAAGGTGACTCCATCATTGAACCTACCAAGCAGGGCTGTGATTTGTGTGATAATCTGGAAAGCTGTTTTTAAGTCAGCTTTGCATATTTAGTGTGAGCAGGGTATATGTGATTGAGTGAATGAATGAATGATTGTGAGACTGGTCACCTTTAGTCCCTGACCATGGAACCACGTGGGATACATCAGGAAGAAGCACATTTGGGACCTGAGCCTGCACTCTCTTCATTGACTATAAGTCTTCATCATATTGATCCTGATGTCCACTTTTCCTTTTAGCAGCAAGAGTGCAATGTGTACATATTATTTCTTTACTTTCCATAATCCTTCTAAAATTATTAAAATAATAATACTTGTTTAAGCCAATCTTATAAATAAAAATGTTTAACAAAAAAGAAGTGGTGGTGGTAGCCATTCTCAAAAATGAATCTGTGTTAATGTTTTTATAGAATTCTATTTGTATGTTTGGACATGTTGTCAGGAGGGACCAACGCCTGGAGAAGGACATCATGCTTGGTAAAGTAGGTCAGCGAAAAAGAGGAAGACCCTCGACGAAATGGATTGACCCAGTGGCCGCCACAATGGGCTCAAACATAACGACGTTTGTGCGGACGGCGCAGGCCCGGGCAGGGTGTCGTTCTCTTGTATACCGGGTCACTATGAGTAGAACTGACTCGAGGGCACCTCACAATGACTTGCGTGCTATATGTAGGTAGTTCAAAAATATATTTAATATTATATTGTACGTAATTTTTAAATATTATTTTTCTGTTTTTTTGGGGAGCATCTTATTATCCACTGTTTCATGTCCAGCACTTCCTATCTTGATATCAATACACAGGCCTCTCTCTGAGAGAACAGTGTGTATTCATTTTCTGTATCAAAGTTTACTCTCCCTGCGTCCTCTTCCCTATAAACGTTCACCACTTTTCATGGTGGCAGTTAGTTCTTATGAGTTAATCATATGATGGCATGTTTCTTCTTTAGTTGAGGAAGCAGCTTTGAGATAGAAGAATTTCACACAAAATGAAAGGACAATTAGGAATTTTTTTTGTTTGTGTATTCGTTTTTTAGCAGGATGGGGGAGTAATTTATGGTTTTCTTTGAATATGTCATTATTCATGATTAAGCTCTGTACTTCAGTTTGAGGCATGAATTTATATTAGGTAACATAGCACTTTATATATATTTATACACACACACACACACACACACACACACAAACACCAAAAAAAAAAAAAACCAAACAAACCTAACCCTAACCTGTTGCCATTGAGTTGATTCCGACTCATAGCAACCCTAAAGGACAGAGTAGAACTGCCCCATAGGGTTTCCAAGGAGCACCTGGTAGATTCGAAGTGCTGACCTTTTGGTTAGCAGTCGTAGCTCTTAACTACTATGCCACCAGGGTTTCCAAAACCGTTGTCATCACGTCGATTCTGACTCATATCAACCCTGTACAAACAAGCCAAAAACACCAGTTGCCGCTGAGTTGACTCTGACTCATGGCGACCTCATATGTGTCAGATTAGAACTGTTCTCCGAAGGGTTTTACACAAGCATATCGCAAGAATTTTATTCTGAGGAACCACTGGGTAGACTCAAACCTTCAGTCTTCCAGTTAGTAGCCAAAAGCTTAACCATTTTCACTACCCAGGCAACCTGCGTATGTATGTTGATTATATATGTACATACAATCAATGCTAATTATACGCAAGTGTACTCAGGAAACCCCATGATCTATTTTTCATATTTAACCATTGAAACAGCAATTTAAGTGTATTTTGATAATTAACAACTCTTTTATGAAGCATACAAGGGTGAAACTCCTTAATTAAAGATACAGGAAATTATTTCTATTACTTCTACCTTTCCATCTCCATAATTGGAGCGCAATAAACGTGTGACACTGTGATATAATAAGCTATTCTGTACTGCTGGTGGGGAAAATCTGGAAGAACTTGCCAAAAGAAGAAGAGAGGGGATTTCTTCCAACAAATTGTCAAGTTGGAATTTCTTCATGCCTCACATCTCTTACACGAGATAACAGATTTGAAGTGCTGATAACAATATTGGAACACATGTAGAGAACAAACAAACAAAAATCCTTCCAGATGCAAGTCAGAAATCATCATTATCACCATGATCATCGTCATCAGTTGTTCGTATTACATCTGCAACTTCGTTCTTCAGCAGAAGTCCAAGCCTCTTCAATAGTCCATTCCACTTTTTCGTCCTCATTCTATACATACATCATCCCAGATGATTCCATCTTCCCATCCCCTTCATGTCTCCCATACACTTCCATTTCTCCTCCTGAAATTAACATTCCACAGTCAACAAAATCTCATATATTCCCTCCTTTTTTCTGAACACTCGCTCTCATCTTCCTTCAGATAAAGCCTAGCTGTTCCCTCAGATACAGGAAACTACTGACACACTCTTAAATAGACGCTGTTTTTATTTTCAAATCTCATGTAATTCAGAGTTGGAGGTTGGGTGATGTCTTCTTGGATCCCAATTGCTGTTTCCAGACCGTTATTAATATCTGCAAGGTGTATACATACATTACATTTATATGCTATGTTTACATATAAAATAAAATTTTAATTCTATAACACACAGATAATACATTAGATATATAATTGTAAAACTGCTGGGTACACTGGTGTACTGTACTTAATTGTTCTCATTGTCTCCATAGCTACTAGTAGACATAATAGCTACTAACAGGAACAAAGTATGTGCCTTAGGGGAGATGATGGCCCTCTGAGAGACCCGGAAGTACCTCAGTGGGTAAAGGAGGAAGGACTGTTCACTGACAGCAGTAAGTCTAACACAGCCCTAGCATTGCCCATCAGGAGATGGTCGCCCGCTCTGAACAGGGGCCGCGGGTGATACTCATTTCCCGCAGGGGGCCTTCCCCTTTTCTGTGCGTGCTTTTTGGCACACAATCATGGTAGCTTGCAAGTATATCGATCCCAGGACAGAGGTACTTTTGGGTTCCTTACCCATGGTGCAGAGTGATACACGCTTGGAGGGGAAGGTAATATCCCTCCCCGGAGCAGGAATCTAACTTCAGGGACCCTTGGCTGCTGATGTTTGTTGTTCTGTGAGTAGTAAATGCCTGTTGGCCACTCCATGAGAACGGTGTCTGGTCTGTTCTCTGCTCCAAACAGTCCCTCACGCTAAGAGCTTGTGAACTCAGTACATTTCAAAACTCCATATAATAGTGCAATAAAAAAATTAAATATATATTACAATATTAAACAAAACCAAGCTACTTCCAGTTCTCCACTCCAGTCTTATTTTTAATTATTTCTGGGTTGTTTTTTGGTGTCGTTCTTCTGATAAGTAATATCATAATGCTCCATAGCATCTATATGCCTTTATTTTATTTATTAATATTTGATGGTATCTATAGAGTGTCCACAATGAAAGATGAATAAATTATGCTACTTATGTCTTCTCCTCTATTCTTTTTCTCTTTTTTGTTAATTGTATTATGCTTTATAGTATCTTTGTTGATTATCTTTCCAACTTAAAAGATACTTAAATCTTAATTTCTCGTTCAATGTACTCAAGACAGTACATCTGGATTTCCCACTGTCTAAGAAGAATACATTCACATCCTAACATTTTTCTCTTCTCTCCATCTTTAAATTTCGGTGTAATTATTTCTACAATTTCAGAGTTCATAGTTTTATGTTATGTACTGCAAATTGTCAGTGCTTTAATGTTTTGTCTATGGATTTCAAAAACAACAAAAATTATAACATTCTAATTATGTAACTATTAAACTAAAACCAAACCCACTGCCGGGTTCCAACTCATAGTGACTCAGTAGGACAGAGTAGAACTGCCCCATAGGGTTTCCAAGGCTGTAATCTTCTTAGTTTTTTTGTTTTTGATAGTCTAGTTATTTTTTATTAAAAATATTTTAGGTTAACATGTAATGGGTTTGCTGTTGTTTTTAAATGAATACATGAATATTTTAAAATGTTCTTCAGTTTTAATTTCTTTTTTTTTAATTGTGCTTTAAGTGAAAGTTTACAATTCTAGTTAGTTTCTCATACAAAAATTTATACACACATTGTTATGTGATCCTAGTTGCTCTCCCTGTACTGTGACAGCACTCTCCTCCTTTCCATCCTGGATTTCTCGTGTGCATTCAACCAGCTCCTGACACTTTCTGCCTTCTTATCTCACCTCTGAACAGGAGCTGCCCATTTAGTCTCTGGTATCTACTTGAGCTAAGAAGCACACTCTTCACGAGTATCACTTTATGCCCCACAGTCCAGTCTAATCTTTGTCTGAAGAGTTGGCCTTGGGAACGTTTTTAGTTTTGGGTTAACAGAGAGTCTGGGGGCCATGTCTTCCGGGGTCCCTCCAGTCTCAGTCAGACAATTAAGTCTGGTCTTTTTACTAGAATTTGAGTTATGCACCCCACTTTTCTCCTGCTCCATCAGGGACTCTCTGCTGTGTTCCCTGTCAGGGCGGTCATTGGTGGTAGCCAGGCACCATCTAGTTCTTCTGGACTCAGGCTGATGAAGTCTCTGGTTTATGTGGCCCTTTCTGTCTCTTGGGCTAATACTTTCTTTGTGTCTTTGGTGTTCTTCATTCTCCTTTGCTCCAGGTGGGTTGGGACCAATTGATGCACCTTAGATGGCCTCTACCAAGGTTTTAAGACCCCAGATGCCACTCACCAAAGTGGGATGCAGAAAATTTTCTTAATAAACTTTGTTATGCTAATTGACCTAGATGTCCCCTGAAACCATGGTCTCCAGACCCCTGCCCCTGCTACTCTGTCCCTCAAAGTGTTTGGTTGTAGTCAGGAAACTTCTTAGCTTTTGTTTTAGTCCAGTTGTGCTGAATTCCTCTTTATTGTGTGTTGTCCTTCCCTTCACCTAAGATAATTCTTGTCTACTATCTAGTTAGTGAATTCCCTCTCCTTCCCTCCCCACCCTCGTAACCATCAAAGAATGTTTTCTTCTGTGCTTAAACCTTATATTGAGTTCTTATAATAGTGATCTTATACAGTATTTGTCCTTTTGCGACTGACTAAATTCACTCAGCATAATACCTTCCAGATTCCTCCATGTTATGTTTCACAGATTTATCATTGTTCTTTATCGTTGCGTAGTATTCCATTGTGTGAATATTCCATAATTTTTTTTATCCATTTGTCCGTTGATTGGCACCTAGGTTCTTTCTAACTTTTTGCTATCGTGAAAGGTACTGCAGTGAACATGGGTGTATATATATCTATTGGTGTGATGGCTGTTATTTCTCTAGGTTATATTCCAAGGAGTGGGATTGCTGGGTTGTATGATACTTCTATTTCTAGCTTTTTAAGGAAGCGCCAAATCGATTTCCAAAGTGGTTGTACCATTTTACATTCCCACCAACAGTGTATAAGTGTTTCAGTCTCTCCACAACCTCTCCAACATTTATTGTTTTGTGTTTTTTGGATTAATGCTAGCCTTGTTGGGGTGAGATGGTATCTCGTTTTAGTTTTGATTTGCATTTCTCTAACGGCTAATGATCGTGAGGATTTCCTCAGGTGTCTGTTAGCCGCCTGAATGTCTTCTTTGGCGAAGTGCCTGTTCACATCCTTTACTCAGTTTTTAATTGGGTTATTTGTCTTTTTGTTGTTCAGGTTTTGCAGTATTTTGTAGATTTTAGAGATTAGATGCTGACTGGATTTGTCGTAGCCAAAATTTTTTTCCCAGTCTGTAGGTTGTGTTTTTAGTCTTTTGGTGAAGTCTTTTGATGAGCAGAAGTGTTTGATTTTTAGGCGCTCCCAGTTATCTAGTTTCTCTTCTGCTGTTTGTGCACCGTTGCTTAGGGTTTGTACTCTGTTCATGCCAGGTATTAGGGGTCCTAGTGTTGCCCCTATTTTTTCTTCCATCTTTATCATTTTGATTTTATATTTAGGTCTTTGATCCATTTTGAGTTAGTTTTTTTGCATGGTGTGAGGTATGAGTCTTGTGTTATTTTTTTGCAGATGGATATCCAGTTATGCCAGCACCATTTGTTAAAGAGACTGTCTTTTCCCCAATAACGGACTTTGAGCCTTTGTCAAATATCAGCTGCTCGTAGGTAGATGAATTTATGTCCAGATTCTCAATTGTATTCCATTGGTCTACGTATCTGTTGTTGTACCAGTACCAAGTTGTTTTGACTACCGTGGTGGTATAATAGGTTCTAAAATCAGATAGTGTGAGGTGTCCCACTTTGTTCTTCTCCTTGAGTAATGCTTTACTTATTCGGGGACTCTTCCCTTTCCATATGAAGTTGGTGATTTCCTTTGTTTTATTTATGTGATGGATTTCTCCAGTGAACCAAGACTGTAATCTTTAAATTAAACAATGTCGTTGGAATTTGGATCGGGATTGCATTGTATCTGTAGATCGCTTTGGGTAGAAATGACATTTTCACAATGTTGAGTCTTCCTATCCATGAGCAAGGTATGTTTTTCCACTTATGCAGGTCTCTTTTGGTTTCTTGCAGTAGTGTCTTGTAGTTTTTATTGTATAGGTCTTTTACGTCTCTGATTAGATTTATTCCTAAGTATTTTTTTAGGGGTTATTGTAAATGGTATTGATTTAGTGATTTCCTCTTCGAGGTTCTCTTTGTTGGTGTAAAGGAATCTAACTGATTTTTGTATGTTTATCTTCTATCCTGATACTTTGCTGAAATCTTCTATTAGTTCCAGTAGTTCTCTTGTGGATTCTTTGGGGTTTTCTGTGTATAAGATCATATCATCTGCAAATAGAGATGCTTTGACTTCTTCCTTACCAGTTTGGATGCCCTATATTTCTTTTTCTAGGGTAATTGCTCTGGCTAGGACCTCCAGCACAATGTTGAATAATAGTGGTGATAAAGGGCATCCTTGACTGATTCCCGTTCTCAAGAAGAATGCTTTCAAAGTCTCTCCATTTAGGATGATGTTGGCTGTTGGCTTTGTATAAATGCCCTTTATTATGTTGAGGAATTTCCCTTCTATTCCTATTTCACTGAAAATTTTTATCATGAATGGGTGTTGGACTTTGTAAATGCCTTTTCTGCATCAATTGATCATGTAGTTCTTATCTTTTGTTTTATTTATGTGATGGATTTCACTGATTGTTTTTCTAATGTTGAACCATCCCTGCATACCTGGTATAAATCACACTTGATCATGGTGAATTATTTTTTTGATATGTTGTTAAATTCTATTGGCTAGAATTTTGTTGAGGATTTTTGTGTCTATGTTCATGAGGGATATTGGTCTGTAATTTTCTTTTTTTTGGTGTCTTTACCTGGTTTTGGTATCAGGGTTATGCTGGCTTCATAGAATGAGTTTGGGAGTATTCCATCCTTTTCTATACTCTGAAATACATTTAGTAGTAGTGGTGTTAACTCTTCTCTGAAAGTTTGGTAGAATTCTCCAGTGAACCAAGGCTGTAATCTTTATGGAAGCAGACTACCACATCTTTCTCCTGGGGAGCGGCTGGTTGGTTCAAACCACCAGTCTTCAACCTTTCTGTTAGCAGCTGAGTGCTTAACCTCTGCTCCTCCAGGGCTCCTTATGTAAATATTATTGATTGCAAAACTATGTAGCAGGAATGGACCTGTGGAATATCAAATATAGTTCTACATCACTAAATCCTTGATGTTTAATGTTGAACACTTAGGGCAGATCTCAAGGTTATATACTTGATTGGTTGCTCAAAAGCATGTGCGTGTTAGATTAAAAAAAAATTTAACTCTGCCTTTCTCTATTCATTTAGTTATCTCAAAAATATTTATTGAATTCCAGTATGAAGCAGGTAGTCTCTAGACTCTGAGGATGCTGACAAGTATCCTAATCTCCCGGAGCTTATATTATCATGGGGTAAGAGTGATTGTGGGGGGAGAAAGATACATGCATACAATTTTTCCTCAATTTTCGAATTGATTTTCTGTTTTTCTTCTAACATAAGAAGCATATACTTTTTCATCATATGATATTTCAGCTTTTGAGTAATATCATTTCTTGAACATGCTCCCTTTTCTTTACAGAAACATTTTCATATGTCCTCTAATTTTCTGTTCTTTTCATTCACTGTTTTTTAGTCTTGCTTTTTAGCTTTTCTCCAGAAATTTCTTTTGCTCCTTCTTCTGGGACAGGCCCATTGTTTCTTGAATTTAAATGCTTCCTCTTTCTTAGATTATCTTTTCATATTGGTATGATATCTCCTCAAAAGTGGACTGTATGTTTTTCTGCTTTGATTTATCCATGTGTAGGACCCCATATAGTTTCTATCTTTAAGAGTTTCATCCCTTGAAGCCCCCCTACCCCCAGATGCTCAATTTGCAGCTTCAGCTGGAAGCCAACTCCTCAGTGTCTGCCATCATAATGTGGCCGTGCAACTACTCCCCCTCCTCATCCCAGTCATCTGTGTCTTTCCTCATTGGTCTTCTCTATTTCTTTATTACTTCAACACCTGGCTGGCTGTCTTCCTTCCCTTTCTAATCTTCACATCGTTCTTGGGTCTCTAACATATATTTGGGTGATCCATCTCTGGGTTCTCAGAGTCTTAAATTCCTCATTTCCAATAACAGTGATGATGAGAATGTGATGCTCTGTGGCTAATGAGGAAAGAAGTCAGATAAAACACAGTATGAGGGACACTAATATTCATATTTCAAATATTACTTCCCTTTACAGGCATTGTATCAATTGGCCAACTGATAACATTTTTGGTTTTAACGGTACTGCAGATGAGGTAGCTGAAGCTCAGAAGTTTAAGTGGTTTACTCTCCTCAATGCCTTGAATGCTTAATTGTGGAGCAAAGTAATTTTCTACTAAATTCAAAGCAGAGTCATTTCCTGGCATTTGGTCCAAAGCTCTCTGATGTGGATATCCATCTGCCTCCCTGTAACTTGCCACACTGCATGTGCCCAAATTTCCTGTCATATTCTTTTATCATCTTCCAGGACACTTTAAATTTATAAAAATATGTATAAAATTTTTTTTAAGTATAGGAAATACCTATAAAAAAGACATAAAAATCTCTCAAAGTTCCACCAGGCAGAGATAATCTGTAAATTCTTTGCATATCATTTTTCTTTGCATTTACATATTGATTCTTCCCTTAAAAATACAGTTTGACAATTTTCAGTTCAATATATTTTATAGTTTAATATGATTTAAATTATTTAAATAATTTCTTTTACTAGTTTAATTGAGAGTCTAATAAAAGTATAGTATTCTATCTTATGGATATGTCAAAAATTTTAACCAATATTTTACTGTTGGATATTTAAATTTTTAATAGTACTTAAAAAAATCCTACACAACATATTATTGTATTCAAATCCATTATTAACTCCTTAAATAAATTCCTAGGAGTAAAACTGCTGGTTGAAAAGTTTTTTTTTTTTTGTTTTCTTTTTTTAAGTATTATCAAATGACCCTTGAATTTAGATTCTTACCAGTGGAGTGTGAGAGTTTTCTTCCTTTTTTTTAAATCCCTGTGAACAATGAACATTTAAGAACTATTTGCCAATTTTATAGAGAAAAATACAGTTACATTTTATTTGACAAATTATTGGTGTGGTGTCTTAGTCATCTAGTGCTGCCAGAACACAAACACCACAAGCGGGTGGTTTTAACGAAGAGAAGTTTATTTCCTCACAGTCAAAGTAGGCTAAAAGTCCAAACTCAGGGCGTCAGCTCCAGGGGAAGCCTTTTTCTCCCTGTCAGCCTTCTTCTCTTTGGTGTTCCCCGGACTAGGAGTTTCTCTAGGCAGGGACCCCAGTCCAAAGGACGTGCTCTGCTCCGAGCACTGCTTGCTTGATGGTATGAGGTCCCCCCGTCTCACTGCTCACTTCTGTCTTTTATATCTCAAGAGATTGCCTCAGGACACAATCCAGTCTTGTAGATCAGGTCTTGCCTTACTAACACAACTGCCACCCATCCTCCCTCATTAACATCATCGAGGCAGGTTTACAACATACAGGAAAATCACACAGTATCAGGAATCATGGCCCAGCCAAACTGATACACACATTTTTGGGGGACATAATTCAAACCATGACATGTAGGTATTAAAGCTAATATTAGCTTACGTGGTTTTCTACTTATTCCCTTTCTGGGAAAGTAAAACATGCTCAATGACAGTGCCACAGCATGCCTACTGAATCGGTAGGTGACCATAGACAAGTGAGGCAGAGGTTCTGAATGTATTAAAGCAAATGTCAGATTCCATTCATTCCTTGGCTACCTGATTCAATCGCTCTGAAAAAAACGGTTTGATTCCCTAGTGTTTGCACCCATGCGCAGGATCATCTGGCGAGCTTAAAACCAGTCCAGATCACTAAATCCTACACCCTGCACATTTAGACTCAGTAGACCTGGACCGGGGTCAGGAATCTGCATTTTAAAAACTCCCGGGAGGAATCAAAGGGACTCTGGTTTGGAAACCATTAAATTTCTGAACGCAGTAGTTCTCAAGGGGTAGTTCCCAGGCAGCAACATCAACTTCATCTGGGAACTTTCTAGAAATGCAGATTCTCAGGCCCTCTCTAGAATTAACTGATCTGTTTTAGCAGATCCTGCAGGTGATTTTGTTGCTTGTTAAAATTGGAGAACCACTGCTCTACCTTAACTTTAAACCAAATCGTCCTTAAACACAGAGTTTTCACCTAGGCATCTGTTCTCTGGAGAGCAACGTCAGTTTTCAATGTTCAAAGTGAATTTGTATCACCGCTCCTTCTGGTAATCTTTTCTAAATCATGTTCCCTCTGCACAAAAAGGAAGTTACTTTGCATATACAATTCCTCCAGGATAAAAAGCAGTTAAGAGAAAAGAAAACCTACTTTCATAAAGGGGAAAAAATCAGTAAAGCCATTTCTGAATCATCCTTAAATTATTTAGTCATTGATAGTAGTTCTACTTTTGGTTAAAAAAAAAAATTGATTTCCTTATTTGTCATTCAAATTAGATACCACTTGAAGAATCAGACGCTGTTTGTTACCTCTCTCTAAGCCAAGGCATTAAAAATTCTTCACAAATACTAATTAATCTCCTTGCTATTTCTGGGAAGTAGAGGTCAAGGATATTGCCCTCACGTATGAAAGAAAATTGAGGTACATGAACAATTGTCATCCAATGTTTATTCACTTCCCAACAATTCGATCATAGTGTTCTTCCATTTTGAGATGACTGTGTAGTGACACATAGTTGACTTTAGTCGCTAATTTCTTATGTTTTTGGAAACACTAATTTGTAATTAAACTTTGGTCACATTTTAATATGTCATTTTGGTTTACAGCTCATAACAGGCTGTCCCTAAGAATAACACATTATTTTGTGTAATAATTTAAAATAAATACAGTAACTAACTGAAAAAAGATTCACCAATTGTCAGTGACCTTTTATCATTTGGCAAATAATTATGGAGAGTGCTCTCTTAAGAAAACAAACTCTCTTCTAATTATCCAACCAAAAATAATGCCAATAGTTTAATCTTCAGAAATTTTAAGTGCTTTTCATATATATACTCTTACTTACTACTTTTTGTACTATTAATATACAGTACACCTATGTTACACGGGCTATAGATAGATAAATAGATGGAGAATAGATAGATAAGGTTACCATTTCTCAATGTGTATTGGGCCCAGTGTACCTGTTGTATGTGTGTGTACATGTGTGTGTCTGTATTTGTGTGTGAATGTTTTAGCTCAACCACTAATTGTTGTTGTTAGGTGCCATCAAGTAGATTGTGGCTCATAACAACCTTATGTACAACAGAACCAAACAGTGCCCAGTCCTGTGCCATTCTCATAATTGTTGCTATGCTTGAGCCCATTGTTACAGCCACTGTGTCAATCCATCTTGTTGAGGGTCTTCCTCTCTTTTGCTAATCCCCTACTTTACCAAGCATGATGTTTTTATCCAGGGACTGGTCCCTCCTGATAACATGTCAAGAGTACATAAGATGAAGTCTTTCCATCCTCACTTCTAAGGAGCATTCTGGCTGTACTTATTCCAAGACAAATTTGTTCATTCTTCTGGCAGTCCATGGTATATTCAATATTCTTTGCCAACTCCATCAATTCTTCTTTAGTCTTCCTTATTCATTGTCCAGCTTTAGCATGCGTATGAGGTGATTGAAAATACCATGGCTTAGGTCAGGTGCACCTTAGTCTTCAAGGTGACATCTTTGCTTTTTCACACTTTAAAGAGTGCTTTTGCAGAAGATTTGCCCAATGGAATATGTCATTTGATTTCTTGACTGCTGCTTCCATAGGCGTTCGTTGTGGATCCAAGTAAAATGAAATCCTTGACATCTTCAATCTTTTCTCCATTTATCATGATGTTGCTTATTGGTCAGTTGTGAGGAGTTTTGTTTTATGTTGAAGTGTAATCCATAATGAAGGCTGTGGTCTTTGATCTTTATCAGTAAGTGCTTCAAGTCCTCTTCACTTTCAGCAAGCAAGGTCGTGTCATCTGCGTATTGCAGGTTGTTAGTAAGTCTGTCTCCACTAATCAGATATGCATTTTTGTTCCCAAATACAAGTCTGTTAAAGTTGAGATGGTAAATTAATTTATTGGAGCTCAAATCACTCTGCCAAAAGGCCAAGCTCTTGAAGCAGTGTCCTAGGATGGTGAGGCATCTGTTCGTGTTCTTTTTGGTCAACTGGTTCTACTTCTTCATCAACATCCTTATCATGAAGGCTCCTCTCTGCACTGATTCATGCAACACGCTTTTATTATTCCACACACTATTGACCAGCCACTGTGCTAAGTGCTGAGCATTACAACATCAAGAGAGGTAATGCTACAATTTGCCAAACCACAATCAAACATCAAGCCCGCAGACATTATTTCTTTTTCATAGTTCATCTTCTATTGCTCACGACTTTATCCATGTTATTGACATCCCATTACTCAATGCAGTTTGGGAGTTCAGAGGGTGGGCCCTGGAGCCAGACTGCCTTCTCCACGTACTCGCTCTGTGACCTTGGGCTACTTACTAAACTTCTTCATAGATAAAACGAAGAAAACCATAGTATCTACCACAATGTGCTGTTCTAAGGGTTTGCTGAGTTCATGCATGGAGAGCTCTTGAAGAAGATTTCTATTAATGTTAGCTGTTGCCTTTATTTTGTAAAGATGCCCTGTGGCGTCGGTGACACTGAAGTGCAGACAAGAACAGCTGCCCATTGTTTTGTGTGCCTGCTTTGAAGACAGCATAGTAGAAAGGAATAAAGCTTGTGTGTTTGGTGTTACTTCAAAGCACCAGGCTACTTTTGTTTTCAAAAGAGACTCTGAGAATGTCTTCTACTGACTAACTAGACCACCCAACTGATTGCCATTGAGTCCAGTCGATTCTGACTCACGGCAACCCCGTGTGTGCAGAGTAAAATTGTGCTCCATAGGGTTTTCATAACTAGACTTTTCGGAAGCAGATTGCCAGGTCTTTCTTCTGAACCTTTTGGTTAGTAGTCAAATTCTTAGCTGTTTGAGCCACCCAGGGACCCCTGCTTACTAGGATGGAGATTATTTTGAGTTACTTTTGGTGAAAAGGTACTAGATTACGGATTCTGTGCAGTTCTTACATTGGAGTGGGCTGGGACAGCAAGTTTTCCCTACATACCAAAATGAAGGCCACATATCCCAGATCCCTATACCCATTTGCATTTCTTTAAAAAGGAAGAGTACTTTTTCTTAAAATTCCATTTAATTTCCTTTCTCATAAATTATTTTAGAAATATGCTTTTCAAACAGTGTTGGAATCTAAGAACGCAATTGTTCAAACTCAGTTTGGCAGCTGTAACTTATGCAGCTGGAGAGAGACTGCCTTCCTCCTTCCAGAATGATCAGGATCAATCCTGTCCTGCATCTACTTTCATGCATCACAGGAAGCTCCATTTTCACTACTGACAAGTCCATCTCAACCTGCTCAAACTGTGAGGAAAGAGAAGCTATTGCTGGGTCCTCTGTTGACAGGGAGACAGCTTCAGCAGGTAGTTAGGAAGGATGGCGGAAGTAGGTGCTTGTTTATGACTTTAAATTCAGTGAATCTGAATTTCAAAAAGTAAACATTTTAAGGCAATCTGTGAGAAGGGAATAAAGTTTGACTTTTGTAAGCAAGGAGTGAAGGGTTCTTAGCAAATCCACCTCCTTCCTCATCGTTCTCCTGGGGAGGTCCCCTGCCTGGGCCACGGCTTTCTCTGCACTTGCTGTGAGGTGCGGGAACACAGCAATTTGAAGCACTCCGATTGACGGCCAGAGCCAGTGGAAATGGAGCTGTCAGCGCTGGAAACAGAGATGCTTTGGTAGAAATTAAATAATAGGCAACAGTTTACTGCTTTCTGTAGATTCATGGTTGATAATGGCATTCATACCATCTTCTCTTTATACTGGGCTGCAAACTCATTTTGAGAAACCATCATCAACATACGTAGGGCTGCTGGAGCTAAATCAGCTACGAAGCCAGGATTCCTTGTGGACAAAGCCTCTGCTTTCTGATTCCTCTATCTTTAAAGTGCACTAAAGTGAAAGGCCTCTTGCCCCTTCCAAGAGAAGTGCTTAGTGGCTTCTTATCTATGATTGTCAAGTTTCAGCAGGGGTTCTGTCTGGCTCTCGCATGGTGGAATTCATTGACTCTTGGCTCATTCAGTGTCACCTGATGCCAGACGGGGAGATGAAGCACTTTCTGCAGCATTTCTGGTCAGTGGTCGTCTTGCGCCACGTCGCAGCCCACAGTGAGCGGGAAAGTCTGAGAAAAACATTTACGGGTTTCCCACTACATGGAAATCATTGCACTAGAAGCTTTCAACCCATCATCTCACTGAGTCTCCGTGACCTCCAGGAGATGGATGATGTGTTCACAGACCGTGAAACTGAAGCTCAGAACTTGAAGAACTTGAATGAGGCTATCCAGCTGGTGAGGAAAACCTCCGTGAACCCTAGATGCCTCGGATGCAGTGTGCTCTAAAGAAAATTAGGTTTTGCTTTGTTTTTATCTGAAACAATAGTCATTAAATTATAAGACAGTTTTTTTCTCAAGTTTTTTTTCCAGTTTTTCTTTTTTTTTAATTTTTGTTTGCATTCATGTTTTTCGGGTGTTCACTCTAAATAAATGGTCTACAGGCTTTATGACATTGAAAGCCTTTTATCTTAACCCCTCTGCACACACACCAACAACTCTCAGTGAAATATTTCATATTCTAGGCAGAGGGATTTATTAGGAACCAGTGGTTAAGAGCTCGGCTGCTAACCAAAAGGTCAGCAATTCAAATTCACCAGTCGCTCCTTGGAAACCCTATGGGGAGTTCTACTCTGCCCTATAAGGTCATTACGAGTCGGAATCAACTCATTGGTAGTGGGTTTGGTTTGGTTTTTCGTATGGTTGATGGTACACAATAGTAACAACGAATTGATATTTCCTTTTTAAAGAATTAATTATATGTAATAATATATCTGTCAAACTATATTGAATTAAAATAATTTTGGTGAAAAAAAAGGGGACATCTATACTGGAACTCAAGGTTAATATCCTTAAGAATTTTTGAGATATTGTAAATAAAGCAAGGACCTGCATTACTAGGTTTGAGATTTCCAAGGGATTTGGAAATATTACCATACAAGTTTGATTATACATTCTTTCTTTTTTTGCACTCATTGGCTGTCTTTGTGATCTAAAATAAACTGTTGTCATTGAACTAGCTTTATTTCCATCCCGTTTCTCTTTTCTCTTCCCCGTAGCCCCTCTCCTTCTTCCTTGTCCGGATTTACCATTCCGTTGATGCTTCACTCCTACTGCTTTACCACATCACCTCTCTTTTCCACTCTCTTCCTCTGCATGTTCTCTGCACTCCGGAAAATCAGACCATGCACCAGAATAATGTGAAATTAAATATTAATTAAGGCGTATTTACCACAGGCTATTCTGTGAGCATGCTGTTCACTTTTAACTACTGTACCTTTACTTTATCACTTTCCACCAACTTAAATGTCCTTTCCCTTCCTGCCCACCTGAAAGAGCTATGTTCAGGCCAGTTCATTTATCAATACCTGTTAGAAGCCCTTGCTGACATGCTGTGTGGCAGAATGAATGGCTGTCTCATCTGTGTTTCTCTACCTCTTTATTGTAACACTTCATGCACTGTATTACCCATGAGGAAAGAGATTGTATTTTGTCTTTGTATTTCAAGAATCTATTGTGACATTGTTTGCTCAATAAGAATTTACTGAATTGAATCCTTAGTAAGGTATTACTCTTTTCATGAATATTTGAATTTTAATGAGCAACTCTAAAACAAAAGAAGAAGTAAAGAAGAAGGACAAGAGAGAGATATGACAACTCTTCATACTGGAACAACTGAACCTTGCAGAGGGGTGCGCTGGGGTGGGGCTTACCCTAGGCAGGAGGGAACACACCGAGCCCACAGCTGGGAGCCCAGTACCCTTTCCTAGAATTCCTGAGATGTGCCACTGTGTCAGCCCAGCCTCTATGGGGAGCCTACCTCCCAGACTGTTGTATGTAGTGTCTTTGTGTATGCATCTGTAAATGTGATAGAAGACTTGGGGGAGTGAGAGTGGGGGCTGCCCTTAGCTAGGCCTGCAGTCCCTTCTCAAGCCCCCTCCCCTCTGCCTCAGGCCTTCCACACAGCCCCCTGCCCACTCGGCTGCTTGGGGCAGTCCTTAGCAGGGCTGGTTCCAGAGCTGTTGAAGTGTTGGGTTAGGCACCAATAAAGGATCATGACTTAACCTCGTTCTCTCGTAAACATTATTTCAGGTTTTGCCCCTGTGTAATTGCTTTATCCCTCTTTTTCTGTAGAAACAGATTCTTTTGTCATTTGTTATGTTCTCTTCTTGCCAAGTCTTCATCTGGGAATAGCAGAAATACCCCCTGCCCCTTGCATAACTGGGCACCTGTTTGTCTTCATACATAGCAGGGGCTTCTGCTTCTTGTCCGGTCTTGTCCCCAGAGATTTTCCTTCTTCTGGCTGACCATTTTTCAAATAATCTGAACTTGGACTCAGATGCTTAGCCAGTCAGCTCCCCTTTTAAAAAACAAAAATCAAAAACGCTGTCACCTCAGTGAGAGCCCGTCTCCTCAGAGAAAGCCCGTCTCCTCAGTGAGGGCCCGTCTCCTCAGAGAGGGTCCATCTCCTCAGTGAGTGGGCCTGTCTCCTCCAAGAGAGCCGGTCTCCTCAGACAGCCCGTCTCCTCAGAGAGAGCCATCTGCAGGCAAGGGCTCTTCTACTCCAGTTGTCCTGAACCAGCTGGGCCACTGGTTTTCTCTTTTGCCCAAACTCCACCTAATAAAGGTGTGGAAAAAAAAAAAAGAGCGAGAAAGAGACTGGGACATTGGTGCTTTAAGGAATGACGTACATACTTTAAGGAATGACGTACTAATGGTATTGATAGATTATTCCTAGATTTGTATTGGGAAATAGTTTAGAGAAGGCACTCATCCTTTGAAAAGGCTGTCCTGTTTTAAGGTGGCTGTATTTGCTGTAATTACACAAGACCCAGATTCTGTCGGTTAAAGCATAATTAAATGAAAACTTATGATTTCTCAGCCGTATCTCAGAAAAAGATGCAATCTATCATATCAGACAGAAGGATGAAAGAGCATAATGCTTGCCCCATCTCAGAAATCTCTGAGGCCATGCCAGTGTAACTTTCAGTAAAATGTGTTTAAGAATATTAATAGATTAATGCATTAAGATATTTATGCTTCAAGGTATTTGGTACAAAGTAAAACTTTTGAAAACTAAATTAAAATATTAGCTCTAATTCAAGTATTCTATATAATGTTGCAAAAGTCAGATAACAATTAATTTTCATTTTTATCATTTGGAAATTAGAACAATGTAACATGTAAATTTATTCTAGAGTCATAAAATATCATGCTTTTAGATGCATTATTATAAAGTCAAAGTCGTTTATGAAATCTTAAAGATTGAGAAATATTTGTTGAGCACTTATTTTAGGCATTATAAGGAACTCAAAAATATATCAGGCATGGGTCTTGCCCTCAGGGAGCTTTGTATACTAAGAAAGATAAAATATGTAGATAAATAAAGGTACTCAAGACATTTTTATTAGAGAAGGTCAGAGGAAGTGGTATGGGGGAAGGGAGAGAGAGAGAGAATGATCTCCATGGATTTGGGAAGTCCTTCTGAATTGCTTTTGAAAGGGTTATGAAGAATTGATAACATGTGAAGCTGGAGGGAGAAAGCGGTCTTCCAGTGGGGCAGAAGTAACATAGGTGAGGTAAGAAGATGAGAATACATGAGATACTGAGCCCAATAATAAAAAGTCATGATAGATGATAGTGGAGAGTCTTCGGAGGATTGGATGATTTTGTGAAGGGAAGTCGTGAATTTAAAGTTGAGCCTGGGAGATTAATCACACAAAGACAGGGAGACAACTTAGCTAGTAATTATCAAAGTGTAGGGGAGACAGTAGGAGATCCTAAACAAATGAAATGGCATTGTAAATGGAGAAGAGAAAATAGGTGTGTTAATTATTGAATAAATGACGATATCATTGAATTATGGCAAATTAGTAGAAGTCAGCCGGAACTGCTATGTGTAAACAAAATATTCTATACTGGTGAACATTTTTTTTCTTTGTCTTTTGTACTCTGGTATATAAACCATAATAAAAACAAATACAAAACATGTGCCATTTCAACTTTTTTTGTATGTACAATTCGGTGACATGAATGAAGCTCTTCACATGCACAACCTTCACCACCATCGGTTTCCAGATTTTTCCATCACCTTTAACAGAAGCTCAGTGCCCCCTCAGCACTGAGTCCCTCCTTCCCCCCCCCCCCCGAAAACTACTAATAACCTTTATGAAACATCTGGAACCGGCAAACTGTCTTCTTTTTTAATTTATAAACTTCTCAGATATTACAGAAGAATTCACTGATAAAACAAGTCAGTTCTGAGTTCCTAGTGCAATAAATTAATTTGTGACAATTGTGAGTACCCAGTGAAATGGTGAATTACTCGGAGAATTAAGCAAAGAAGAAGTTTTTAATACAAACCTTTGGGAACCATTATCAGAACAGGGCACTGATTTTGGTGTAAAGCAGTGCTGCAGGGTTTAAATTTTTATTAGATTCTTTACGAAATTACATTTCCACATATATCATTTTAAATACATTTTAAATACCTGTGCATCCTCTGTTTATTTTCCTTCCTTGGAAGAGAGTTATTGCCAGTAGAAATTATTTTTAAATTGAAAAAATTAAAGACTGCAGTCAGAGCTCTAGTTTTCCAGTAATAGTTGAAGTTTACAAAATTTATTTTAGGTGGATTTTTAGTCTTTGGTGGTGTATCTATATTTTTGTTTCTCTTTTCATGCTTTACAATTGAGATTTGATTATTTGAATGCCCTCCTTGAATGTGTTAGTACAATAGAATAAAAATCTATAAACCTTACTTTTCTATTGACCAGACATTATCTGAAAATAAAGACAGAAATGAAAAGTAAAGTCATGGTGGCCATGACATCACTTATCACACAGGAGCCCGTGGGGAACTGAAGACACTAGGATCAACTTTGCCCCTTTTGATAGGTTTGCCTGGACACCCCTGGCACAGAAATATGTTGGTCTTCAGTTTAATTTTCTTAATTTGAGGCATTTGATGCTGCTAAGCATTGAACAAAATCCTCCTGGCCTCAGAATATAGTGAAAATACAGCACATAAATACTAATTGCCGTCGAGTTGATTCTGACTCATAGCAACCCTATAGGACAGAGTAGAACTGCTTTGTATGGTTTCCAAGGAGCAGCTGGTGGATTCGATCTGCCGACATTTTGGTTAGCAGCCGTAGTTCGCCATAGCTCTTAACAACTGCACCACCAAGGCACGTATATAGCAGGGGGAAAAAGGCAAAAACAAACAAACAAAAAAAACCTGTTTAAATGCTACCAAGTAACATTTTTTTAAAGAGTCATAAGAATAATTATACACTTATATCAAACGCTAGTGCTTAATGAAAAGCAGAGTTAAAAAGAGAATACAGGCAGACCCCAGATTTTGAAAAAGTTCTGTTCCTAAATTTATCTTTAAGTCGAGTTTGTACGTAAGTTGGACCAGCTTGGTATGGTACATCTGTTAGTCAAATGTTCTTCTTAGTATATAGTATATAGTGTACCTTTCTATGCATAAAAACATTAAAGAAGCACTTCCAGATACACCAGAACGTCATTAGCAAAATAATACAGTCATGAAAATAATAATGTTTTAATGCGTGTCACCAAGTAGTGCCCATTTTTTATTAGGCACCATTGCATGTACCTTGAATTTTTACTATAATAGGCTTGACAGAGGTTGGATCATAAACGTAAGTCAGACGTTTGTAACCCAAGGACTGCCTGTGACGAGGAGAGAACTGGCAATTTTTAAACGCTGTAGTAGATATTTTTGAAAAAAATTAAAGTATCTTAACGATAATCTCTTGTTGTCATTTGCTATCGAGTCAATTTCCGCTTATAGTGACCCCATGTGACAGAGTAGAACAGCCCCATAGGATTTCTAGGCTGTAATCTTTATGGGAGAAGATCGCCAGGTCTTTCTCCTGCAGAGCTGCTGGCTGGGTTCGAACCACCAACCTTTCGGCTGTCAGCCAAGCACTTAATCATTGTGCACTTAGGACTTCTTTAAAAAAGGATAAGTAATATATATTGTATAAAAGAAGAGTAGAAGCCCCTACTAGTCTCTCTGCCAAGAATGCTAACCAAACTAAAAACAGTTAAACATTTCTTATGTATCTTCCCAGGGTTCCAATATATTTCTAAATATCTCTAACCAGTAAATCTCTATCTCTTTTGCTATTCTCACCTCTATTATTTCTATCAACACCACATAACTGGTTTTCTTACTTAATTTGCATCATGGCTTATGTGTTGTTATTTGATCTACTAATTCATTTTATACTGTTTGGTGGTCATCTTTCGATATCTTCATGTACAGAGCTATCTTATTCTTTCCAACAATTGCATAGTATGCCGTAATATTGCTATACCATAATTTAACCATTATTTTATTAATGAGGCTTAGATTTCTAATTGCTAGTATAACCAACAACAGTGCACTGTACATTAATACACATGTATATTTTTCCACATGTGTAATTATTACTTGAGAAGCCCTGGTGGTGCAGTGGTTAAATGCTCAGCTGCTAACTGAAAGGTTGGCAGTTCTAACCCACCAACTTCTCCTCAGGAGAAAGATGTGGCAGTCTGCTTCCATAAAGATTTACAGCCTTGGAGACCCTGTAGGGCATTTCTACTCTGTCCCGTAGGATTACCGTGAGTCAGAACTGACTTGACAGCAATGAGTTTTGTTTTTTAATTATTACTTAGGGTGGGTTTTGATGAACACTGTAAAAAAAAAAAAAAAAATCCCTTCAATACTCCATAGCAAGTAACACAAACACTGTCGGAGGGATTTTGTCTTACTCTAACCCACACAAGTTGTTACCAATATTTGTTGTATTCCCAAACTTAACAAGTGAAAATTCTTTTGTATTGTTATATTAATCTGAATTTCTCTGTTAATTGGTGAGGTTGAACTCCTTTTTACATGTTCAATTGACCATTCATGTTTCTCATCTTGAGAAGAGCTGCCCTTACAATTTCTTTGCCCAGTTTTTGAAAATTGCATCAGCCACCCTTAGCCCTGCATTTTTTTTTTTTTTTAGTATAACTGACGTCCAGTTCTATTTCACTCATGAGGTTCTATCCTTTAATATAGGTATTTACTATCCCTGTTCCTAAGTTTATCAGACAAACTTCTCAGTGTGTTGAAACAAAAATGGAAGAAAAAAAAAGAGCAGAGACAATATACTCAGGAAAAGTGGAAAATGTGGCAACAGGAGAGATGGAATGGGATTTGAGACACTGCCACATAAACAGGGTAGAAAAGATCGGAAGTGAACTTGATTGAGCACTAATTACAGACACAAAAAGTAAGCAACGGGATTCTTATAAGGCTAAAGAGGAGAGGATAGAACAGTAAAACACACTGCAGTGGTCCCTGTCTGGGCAACAGGGAGCTCTGTTAGCGTAGAGTAACTCGGCTTTGAGGAGCATGAGGGGAGAGGGCAGAAAAAAGAGCTCGCAACCTAGTAAGTTGACTAACTGACAGAAGCTGCCTCTGGTTTGAAGTGAGTTCTCAGCTTTAAAGCATTTTATTTCATTTTCCTCAGATTAGATAATGTATCATGAGGTAGACGGATGGATAGAGAGAGAGAGAGATAAACATTTCGAAAGTACAATGGAAAGTTTTATGGGTTTTCAAGGAGCAAGAGGCTCCTTTTAGTTTTCTGAATAATTATTTGGACTTCTCCAAGTGAATCAAGAGAGTATCACTTTAGAGATAGTAAAACTCAGAATTTATAAAACGAAACTGTGGGTTTAATATCTATGTAGATACTCATTTTAATTAAATCTATCAAGTATTAAGCACAGAATCACGCAGAGAATTTTTTTTTTTTTAACAATTCTTACTCTCAAAAAATCAAATTGCTTTGGAATTGCAAGACATACATGTGGGAAACAAAACAGCACAGACAACTTTATGATTGGTGGCACAGAAAATATTAGCTAAAACGGTTTGAGCAAGGTGAGATGATGGTGGGAGGACTTGATCTGAGAAGGCCTCGGCTGGACTCCGAAGGCTGGGTAACACATAATCTGAGAAGATGCATGGGAAGAGTTTCCAAGTTTGGAAGAAAGCATAAGCAAAGGCTTGATGGTAGAATGATTATGCAATTTGTGTTATTTTAGGAAGATTAGGAAAAACAGACCAATCTGACAAAAATAAATAACTTTGCTCATTATTCCATAATTAGTACATATAAAATGAATAAGTAATCACATTCCTAATATTTCAGATTTCTTTTACCTTCTTTATCGGTAAAAATACAGTCTGTAATTAAAATGCTAATACGGTCTTTATAACCTAACTATATTAATTAGGACAGATAAGAGCAAATTTGTCAACTCATATAAATGCCAATTAATATAAATGCCAATTAATATAAATGATCATTAGATTTAAGCCCAGTTGACTAATGGAAACATTAGCACACAAGATAACATGATTTATAACAAAGATGCTTCAAACTCTGTGCTAAGGACTTTGAAAACGCGTATTTTACAGAATTTGTTTAGATGTTCCAACCATGCTAACACTAATAGCTACTAACGTTAATATCTGTAGCAGCTTTCCTTTCACATAATAAACTACAAAAACTAGTGCTGGAGTGGAATGAAGTAGACGTTCAGGCTGTATGTTTATCATTCTTTGGTGGATTTATACATCATAGGTTAAAAGTTAGGAATTTTGCTTAATCCACATAAAATATTATAGAATCCTAGAACCTAACACCAAAAAGGATTTATCCTATCTTTTGTTTTTGTTCATTGAAGAATAGAGTAGAAATAACACATTGTAGGGGTATAAGCAGAAGACGCTGTGCTGGTATGCTGCCAAGGTACATCTTGAAAGGGAGCATCTGGCTTCTGACTCTTACCCTTCTAAGTCCAGAATCTTAGTCCCTTTCAATCTTTCCAGAGTTCTGGATTTGACTGCATTGCATAAAATTTCAAGCTAACCAATTTATAAGATTTTCAAATATAAAAAATAATATAGTAGTAAGACTAATACTACTCTATGTAACAATAATGATATTGAGGGTTGCCTGGCTATTTCAAATACAGCATGATAAACCCCCGGGTGGCACAAATGGTTAAGTGCTCAGCTACTAACTGAAAGGTTGGCGGTTCAATTCTACCCAGAGGCTCCTCCAAAACAAGTTCTGGCTATCTACTTCCAAAACAATCGGCCAGTTTTACTCTGACACACATGGGGACACCATTAGTTGGAGCTGACTTGGTGTCAACTGTTTTTTTGTTTTGTTTTGTTTTGCTTTTGTGAGAATTAGACCCAGTATATTAGTTGGAATAGCATAATAAAATTAATAATTAAAGATACACTAAATGTCTTTAATTCTGACAGCTTGGAGATACCAATTCCAATCTAAAGAAGCACCAGTCAAGAGGACCTCTGCATTAGGGCTTAGGGTCCCAAAATCCACTGTGATAGTATTTAAGTTAAGCAAAAAAGAAAAAAAAGGGACTTTTGTGAAAAAATGGGGATAGGAAGATTGAAATGGTATATACAAGTGAATCTATGAAAACCCTAACAGTAATAACACACAATACAAAGCCATGGGTAAGAGCATTTTCCTCATATTAAATTAGTGGGCCTAGTGCCCCACGGTTCTTTAGTCTGGGTCGTGATGAGACGTCAGCCTTTCTCTTGGTGGAGGCTGACAGCGCTCTGCCGGAAGCCCCTCCCGCATAACCGGCTTGTGACAAAATCTCTAATCCTGAATCTTCGTGAATAGCGTAATAATAGCGGTCTAACGGAGGTTTAGCGTGAGATTCAAATGAACCACTGCCTGGACAGACAGACGCCCCCATGCCCTCCATAAAAGGTAGCTCTCAGCGACAGTGTCTTATTATGATTATTTCCAGTCTTAGAATACTTCTGCTGCTAGACAAGTTTGGGGTTCTTTCTTCGCCACAGAGCCAGAGAGACGTTTGCATTTTTACCTGAAAACACTGCGTAAACTGAGAGACTTTTATTATCCTTCATGTCATCTCAACCCAACACGGCACTGGTCTCATTCTGTGCCCTAATGCTGGTTCCTTGGAAGGGCTGCCTGGACCTGCTGTGCTGAGATGTCTGAGACTGAGTCCTGGAAGGCGGATAATAGCCTTTCCCTGATAAATGGTGAGAAATTCCTAAAGGCCCTGGATGAGAATGTGTCAGCTCACACGATGTGTATCTGCAGGTTCTGAGATTACACACACACACACACACACACACTCACACTCTCACACACACTCACACACATTCATACACACACCTTCACACACACACATACACATATACACACACACTGTCACTCACATACACACCCTCACATACACTCTCTCTCTCACACACACACACACACACATACATGCTCAATGCTTTTCTAAATTTCTTATTTAGTTTCTGATCATGCTTGTTATAAATTTAGAGAATATCTTGGATACCTTGTTTGAAAAAATGGCCTGAATAGTTTCTGTTTTCCAAATTGTTATAGTTGAGGAGTTATTTCCACAAGCACCCTTCATAACCATTAGAAGAGAACCCCCTTCCCCACCAGAATATGAACTCCATAAGAGCAGAGTGATCTCATTGTGGTATCCTTAGTCCCCAGTTCCAAGTCTAGCTAAGTAGGCACATAGTAGGTATCACTGGGGTAGAAGAATTAAAGTCTTACAATTATAGCTCCATTGCTTAGCTCCTTGTCAAAATCTAGAACATCAGCCCTTTGTACACGTGGCAAAGCTCCTTCCTTTCTCAGCATAAAGGAGTGCTATGATTTTTCTTAATCAAAACTTTTTTTTAATAAAAATTTTCACACTTTCTCTCCCTGATGGTTGATCTCTTTTGTTCTATTTTTAACTCTTTCTTTTACCTTTTCGTAGCTTTTGTAAATGAGATTATGATATTTTTATATGTCACATCTACAGCATTCACCTCTAGGATTTTGATATAGAAAAATAAAACAGTGTCAGAATTTCAAGATAAGTCATGAAATTAGTATACTATCTATAATGTAACCTAAGAGCCATTGCTATTTCTTTTTCTGCCTGGGAATTATTTTGTCTCCAAGGTAAACTTTTACATTTATATCTACCATGTGTTGATTTTACAGTATAGATTTTAGAGTTTGGGAGATATTATAGCCACTCCTGACTACAAAGAATTCAATACGTTAGTTAATTTGACAGTATTTTATAAGCTATAAGGAACAATAAAAAAGCTAGGTGATAATGTAGGTAATATCGTTTATGTCTTTCCAGACCTGTGCCAAAGTTATTCTAGGTGTGATCTGTAGATGCATGTTCTATTTTTATTTATGCAGACAGTTTAAAGTATAATTCATAAAATCTACTTCAATCTCTTACAGAGATTTTCCCAATGTACCAGTAAAACCTGTGAATTTTGATCATGACCAGAAATTATATTGAAGTTTTCAAGTTTTAAATCTTTGTGAACTAGCAAAGCAAAGAAAATCAATTCTTTGCTGAAGGCTATGACATACTTGAGTAGCTCTGTGACTGTTTAGGGTATTTGGTATTTAAACATAATGCAAATGGTCTGTGCTGGGCTACTAACCTAAAGGTTAGCAGTTCAAATCTACCCGGCAGTGCTGCAGAAGAAAGTCGTGGTGATCTGCTTCCATAAAGATTACAGCAAGAAAACCCGGAGGATCAGTTCTATTCTGTAACATGTGGGATTGCCATGATTTGGAATTGACTCGATGGCAATGTTTCTTTTTCTTTCGATTTATTTATCGGTATGTGAAACTTGTCATCCTCCTTGTCTTATATTAGTCTTTGAAAAAGTAGCAGTTCAGATTCATTTGTATGAGCTTGTAACATTTCATATAAAATCTCTGAATTGGTATTAGCTTTTTAAATTCAGGATGCACATTTTTAATAAACAGAATTTTAGACAGAATTTCTATAATATATTTAGGCTGCTCTTGTTTCATTAACATCTTCTTCTCAGTAATTATTGTTCTAAGTTGAAAACTGTCCCAGCGATACTCCCAGATTAAAATCAGAAATACCACTCAGAATCCCAAGCTGCATCCTAAATCTGTTGCCCCTTCCTTATTGTTCCAACCGGTAGGAATGTATCACCCAGTTTTGAGTTTGAAATGCAGGCCTTTGTCAGAGCATTGTAACACATTCTAACACAGCACACATTTACAGGACTGCCTTTCCCACTAGAACATGTCACTCAAGGAGCGGCTCTGGGTCTCATGCGTCTTGGTAGCCTCAGTGCTGTTTTTTGAAGTTACACTGAGTTCATCTTCTGAAGCCAGTGATCCTGTTTTCTAAGGATGGTTTGCCTGTATTTTGGAAAATTCTTTGTCTTTGAATATTCTTCTTAAATTTAGGGCAAACTCTACCACAAACTCAGTTTACGCACGGCTCCTGCTTCAGTATTTTCCCTAGAGGCGGCAGCTTGAATCCTGAATGAAATATGGGCTCTCGCTTGTGCCTTTTCAGCCAGGGTTAGCTTCTGAGGTTCCTTTTCCTTTATCTTCTCTCTCACCTGGAAATCGCCATGTCATTATGAGTATTTTGAGTTGATGCTTTACAGCTTTCTCCATCAAACGGATCTTTAAAGAAAAATTTTCTTAGGAATGTCTTTTTCCATTTTAAGTACCATAATGGTACTTTTTTTTTTTTTTTTAGTATAGCCCCATACACTCTTTGAATAAAGACACAGTAATTTGTCAACAGAAATAAAATATAAAAATTACTATTAAAGAGAAAAATGTGTGTTACAAAGAAACAGGAAAAGCAATGAAAAAAGTATTTCTGCTTTTGTAGAAAGTAGAAAAAGCATCACAAAACAGGTCACATTTAAGTTGTAACAAGAAAAGAAAAATTATTCCAGGAAGTGAGAGCTAGGCCTTTCTAGACTGTACAGACACACAGGAGCTTTAAATGGCCCAGGAAGTTCAGAGGACTGTAAAATGTTTGCTGTAGTTTTGTGCATGAAAGGAATGTGAGAGACAAGCCTAGGAAAATAGGTCAGGGCCATATTGATGGATCTTGCTCCCCATGCCGAGTGACTTACAATTTATGCTGTAGGACGGCTTTAATAGAATGATCACATCATCAATTTTATGCTTTATAATGACAATTTTATTGACAGACTGAAGAATTCAGGAGAATGGGAAGAGACTTAAAGCAGATAATCAGGTAGAAATTATTACAGCAGTACAGGCGAGAGATTCGATAGACTAGACAAGCCATTCCCACTGCGATCATTATTATTTATAAATATCTTCAGGAATTAACTGTAGTGGAATATAGCATAAGTTAGACATGAACTGAGTATTTGACAGTTGGGTCAATTATTTTCTTGCATATTTCTCTGCTCTTAATAAGCAGTCAGCAGATACTTGAATAAAATGTCTGTAAGACACCAGGCTTTTGGAGACATAAAATACAAATACCAACCAAAGAAACCTCAGACAAACAAAATCAAGCAAAACAACCTCAGGCTTTGAGATATACTCTGATATGATTGAAATAAAATTTGTAGTCTGACTTCATCACTTAGTGGCAGTGAAATCTTGGAGAACTCATACAACATTCATCTGTAAACACTGGAATTGTTGTTAGATGCCATGAAGTCAGTTCCAACTCATAGCGACCCTATATACAACAGAACAAAACACTGCCAGGTCTTGTGCCCCATCCTCAGAATCCTTTCTATGCTTGAGCCCATTGTTGCAGCCACTGTGTCAATCCATTTCATTGAGGGTCTTCCTCTTTTTGGCTGACTCTGTACTTTACCAAGCATGATGACATTCTCCAGGGACTGTCCCTCCTGATCAAAGTACATGAGATGAATTCTCCCCATCTTCACATCTAAGTAGCACCCTACTTGTACTTCTTCTAAGACAGATTTGTTCATTCTTCTGGCAGTCCATGGTATATTCAATATTCTTCATCAAAACCATAATTAAAAGGTATCAATTCTGCTTCTTCAGTCTTTCTTTTCCATTGTCCAGCTTTCTCATGCATACAAGATGATTGAAAATACCATGGCTTGGATCAAGGGCACCTTAGTCCTCAAAGTGACATCTTTGCTTTTTAACACTTTCAAGAGGTCAGCATTGGAAGAGTAAGTTATAAATTTCATATATTTGGCAGTAAGTTGTGGATAGACAAATCGACAGAAGGAAAACTTCTACAGGATAGAAACTTTGTAGGTATCACAAATACAAGATTTCAGGATATCTCTCTTTTATCTTCCCCACTATCAGTGCCTTCAGGTAGGATGGGACACACAGGACTAAGGTGGAGTCCAGCAGAATATAAAGAAATGGATAGTTTAAATCTGAATTAATGTTTTAAGTTAAGGGATATGTGGCTTAGTTCATCTCTCCAGGAAAGGAGAGCTGAATAAGATATGAGCCTTAAGCCCTGGTATCTCTAAATAGGTACACTTTTCTGAAGTACCCCCAATGTGTATATTCAGAAAATAAAGTGGTGATGGGAGGTCAAGTATGATGTAGGTCTAATGGAGAATAATTGTCGTGCAGTTCACCACTGTTAGTGTTTAGATTCTAAGCTGCAGCTAGAAACCCACCTGTCTGCTGTGGTTTATGAAGCTCTTCAATTGCATGTCTCCTCCACAGCCTTCTGGGAGAAGTATCAGATCCTAGTGCATTTATCTTTCATTTGTGCCAAGTAATTAGGAGGCAAGTATCCCCCTTTCATTCTTTATTAATCATATGCAGAGTTAATAAGTAGTTTTTCATTTCTCAAAACTCTGAAAAGAAGCAATTTCTTGAGGAAATTGAAAATTTTCTATCCTCTTTCACTCCACCCAGGAAGGAGCCAACTAGTTCTATGCATTGTTTAAGAGGTCCAGCAGGGAAATGGGTGAGTTTCTATCCCTATGGGAATCTCCTGAAACCCACACAGTCTAAGAAATTGGGCAGGGTCCATGAAAGACAAAATAACATTTTTGGGTAAAAGAGGTTGATTTGTCTAGAAGGATCATTTATAATGTGCTGAAGTCAGACTGAAGCTAATTGCATTAATTTTTTTATGTTGCATATGAAGAATTGCACTAAGAATATCCATTGTCCAGGACTGGAAGGAATCTGCTGTTTGTCTTTGTACCACTGACAATTTTTTGTACTAGTTAATTCTTGGATTTGGACCTATTATACCTTGCCTTTTGAAAAGTCATCTGGTGTCAACAGTTCTGTAGGGACATGATTTATCCTAGATTTGAAGATTTGCAGGGAAGCTGATTCCACAACCTTTATTGCTAACTCATTTTGACATTTAACAACCTTCCCTGCCAGGAAGTTATTTCTTATATCTATGGGGTCAGCAGCCTGTGGCAGGGATTCTCAATCTTGATTATGAGAAGATTTTTTGTTTTTTTTTTTCCCATCTCCCAAAGTTTTAAGATAACAGGGGAAATAAGGGTTGCCAAACACATTAGACAGGAGGGGTCATTCACATTTTCCCTGGTGGAGAGCATGAAAGGCATCTGGCGAAATGTCTCCATGTGGATGTATCTGAAAGGTAAGCCTTATGAATGTACCAGCAGGTCTGTCTGGCTTGGTGAGGGACCGCTCGTCCGTGGAGCCGTTCACTTAATGGCGGTTGGTGAAGGAAGGAGTATCCTTCTGGAATTAAAAGAGAGAGACAGGATGACTATCAAAAGAAAAAAAAATTACCAAAACCAGCTTCTCAGTGTTCTCTACTCCATTCTCATCTCCGTTGTTTTCTTAACTCTGGTTTTTGGCTTCAGTATCCCACTGAGACGTCTTATAAGACGTGATGACTGGAAAACAGTCAACTTCTCTCTGACAGTCACTAGGCTCTTAGGATTTACGGGCTATCTCCATGAAGCACTCACAATTATATCTAAGTCGTCTTGTTATTTTCTGCATTTCTTTCTTGCCTGCTTGTCTTTATTACAACAAAGCAAGCAAGTGTGGCAATCTGTACATATTCCCTGCAGAATGCTAGGTACCTTTACTCGTAAGACTCAGAAGGTGCCATAGCTGTCCATTAACATCACTTTCTCTTATTGCTTTCTTGGCTGTGGAAACTGGTAGGATTTAAATAGCTTCTAAATTACTTATTTAAAAACCAGTCATTACCTGCTGTGTGGAGAGGAGAATGGATTCAGCCACAAAACCATCATCAAATTTTTCACAAAGCTCAGTCCTTGGAGCCTGCGGGGGTGTATCTTCTCAGCTTGTTCACAGTGAAAACCAGTGAAGAGACCAGCAGATAACAACTGCTCTCTGATCACAAGCCAATGCATCGTCCAGGTTTTCTGTTTCCGTGTTCATTGAGTAAGACCAGAAAAGGCTATCGTGACACAAAATAAAATGTTCTGGTTTGGGACGGTCACTGAATTTGTGATTAATTTTATTTTTATTCTTTTTCCAAGAACCTTACTTACGTTTAATATTTTCTCCCTTAGCATTTTCAAATGACATAGAATAAATATGTGACATTGTCCCTGTCTTCAAATAACTTTTTATTTTAGTTGAGAGAGATAAATAGTGTACCGGTGATACAATTAGAATGCTGTGTGTAACACTGACTATGTAATTAAGTGAGTGCTGCAGAGCATTAATTGTGATAGGTGAGACTGAGGAAAATTGTGTAGTTGCTAAAAGTTTTACGGAAAAGGCCTAAGTAGAGGGCTTAAGTTAAAAACTGTGAGAAAGAACAAATAGGGCATTAGACTCCCGAGCTACAAACTCTGTTGAAGGATATGAGCTGTTTCGGAAGGAGCTCCCATGTCTCTTTGTCCATGGAAGTTCAATGAAACCTGCTTGAATCATCACCCACTAACATCGCAGAACTGAGATCATTCACTTCCACTTGTACACTCATCTTTTAATGGCTGTCTTCTGTCCCAAACTAGCTATAGAAATTCAGAAAAAAGTTGTTCTAAGGATTTACGCAGGACTTCCGTTTGATTCGGAATTGATTTTCATGAAAAGTCAGCAGCAACCTGGCCATTGGTAACTCAGAGAGCTAAAATAAGCTGAAAAAACTCCATAACCTGAGCTCCCTTGATATTAAGCTGGAAAGTACATAGCCAAACAGCCCTGGCCCCAGGACTTCGGTGCTTCTTTTATAAGATCATTTATTACCCTCCATTTCTGCATTTTTGGATTGCACTTTTGAATCAAAGCCACCTAATCTTTTGTAAAATTTTCCGAGTTTCTTTGTACTAGAGTACTCTGTATTCTAATTGTTATCATCATCATCAGTAAATATAAACATTAATTAAACTCTTATTGATGAGATATCTACCATATTGCCTGTAAACACTGGGGAAAAAAAAAAAGAAGAAGGAGCAGGAGGAGGAGGAAGGAGAGGAGAAGGGGGCAGAAGGAGAAGAAGAAATAGCATTACTTGAGGTACCACTGGCTCTTTAAGATTAAATTGTGCCAATTTAATTCTTTTTCTTGTTCTTGATAGAACGAGAAAATAAATATACTTTGGATTTCAGCATGACATTAAAAAAAAAATCCTGATATCTATTTTTATTTCTATCTGTTCATTTTAATGATTACAAATTAATACAGGTTAATTTCAGAAAATATTTAGAGAGGAGAAAAGCAAATTGTATTATCCCATACTTTGTAGTAACCACTTATATTTTTAATGTAGGCTTCACGTTTTCTCTCTAAGCACTTAATACATATATTCCTTTTCCCCCAAACAGGTCAATTTTATAAATAATTTTAATAAACTTTTACACTTAAGATATTATAAACATTTTTCATTAACATCCTCTTAAAATATTTAAAATATATTTATGGTAATCAATTACTTTTACGTCTTTAGGTTCTTTCCAATGATTTACTATGATAATGAACTCCAAATGGAACAAGTTTTGTGGATAAGATTTTGTGAATATCCATGAGGATTTGCTTAGGACAGAATCCCACAAGTGGAATTGCTAGGTCAAAAAGTACCCTGAGTAAATGCTTTAGAGACATGAAATTAGTCAAAAGATTCTAACATTTGCTCTCAAACTGGTAGTGTATGAAGGTAACTTTTCCTAGTATTTGAATTACTAATGGATATTATCACAACAAAGAAAAAAAGTTGTGAAAAACTGCTTAAGTTTATATTTCTTCAAGTACTACTCTGATTATGTTGATTATATTTTAATTTAGCACTATAATGTTACTTATTTAATGAAATAACTGTTCATATCCTTCAAACATTTTATAAGTTAAGTACATTTCCTTTTAGAAAAATAATATATAAGGACATTAAAAAAAGTAGGAATTTAACTTTTTTAATATATCTTGTAGACATTTTATTCCACCTCACTCCTCTCATTTTGTTGCTTGTTTTTTAATTTAGACTTTACTGTTTTTGACAAAGAGAACATTTACGTTTTGTGGAGACAAAATTAATAATTTTGTCTTTTACATTTTCTGACTTTAGTTTCATATTTAGAGAGGTTTTAGAATTATATATTTCCTATTTTTTCTAATAAATTGTGCTTTTAAAAATTATATTTATGCGTAATCCATCTAGAATTTATGTTGGTATATGACTAAAGGTCCTTGAACCATTTACTAAACACACCATTTCTCCAATGAATTGAAATACCAACTTTTCCCACAGTAAATTCTTAAATACATTTAGACCTCCTTCTGGGCTTTCTCTTTAAGTCCATTGATCTGTCTGCTTATGCCTGTGTGAGCACAGAACAGTCTTAATTGTATTAGAGCTCATAAGGTTTTATCATGTATGAATAGTTATAATGCAAGTTCTCCTTAATTATTCTTTGTAATCAAAATTGGTTTAGGTAGATTTAAATAGTTCCCTTCCCAGATAAATTTTAAAATGATTTCTTAAAGAAATTATTAATTGGTGGGAAAAATGGTATGCCTCTCCAATTACTCTGATAATATTTTGTCCCTCAATAAAATTTTGTGATTTTTATTTTTTTTCTTATAGGTCTTGCACCTTTGGGGTTTTTATTTATAGACATTTTAGTTTTCTGTTCAAATGTAATTTTCATTTCATTATCTTTTTTTCTATTTAGTGTCATTATTTTGTAAAAACTATTGATTTTATCATTTAATTTGGATCTGGCAAATTTAATGCAAACCCTTATAAAAGGAAATATAATATGATAATTAAAAAACAAAACATTGCAGTTGAGTCAATTCCGACAATAACAAACCTTTAGGACAGAGTAGAACTGTCCCACAAGGTTTCCAAGACTGTAATCTTTATGGAAGCAGACTGCCACCTCTTTCTCCCGTGAAGCATCTGGTGGATATGAACCACCACCTACCTCTTGGTTAGCAGTAATAACAGTGGCCTTAGAGGTATCATAGTGGTACTGGAGTTTGAGTTAATATTTTAAAATAGAGAAATGTAAGAAATAGATTTCTCAGAGTTCAGAGATAAAATTTTACAATCTTGAATAAATTACCATTGCTTCTCCATTTTAACATATATTCAGCTAAGTTATTTAAGGGACAGAGGAGTCCTGGAGTAGTGTAATTTGTTATGTGCTGGACTATTAACCATAAGGTTGCCAGTTCAAATTCACCCAGACACACCTCAGAAGATAGGCCTGGTGATCTGCTTTCTAAACGTCACAGACTTGAAAACTGTATGGAGTGCAGTTGTACCCTGAACACACACGGTCGCCATGAGTCAGAATAGACTGGACTGCACCTACCAACAACAGTAAAGTTATTCTGATGTCTAGAATATTTGATGAGAATATTCAGAAAGATGTTAAACAATGTGATGATAGAGGATGTTTTGTCTCATCCTTCACTTTAGAGGAAACGCTCAAGGTTGAGTACAGTGTTTATATGGATATTTAACAGGTTTTAGCAACTCTTCAGAAAAAGCCAGAGAATTTAACTGATAGTAACACTTCAGGGGAAGAATAGTGTCATTAATGACATATAAGGATGAATACTTAAGCTGATACAGTATCAGTAACACGTAGTTCATATGTCAATTCCAACTGAAGTTAACCATGAAACATTTAACAAAGAAAAGTTATAAAATTGTTTATTTACATTAAAAAAAAAGCCTGAAGGTTGTGTGATATATTTACAAAAAAGAAAAAAAAAAGAAAAGCACAGCTGCTGAGGCTGCTTATGTACAACAAAAAATCTTGGGATTTGGTTTCTGGGCTTAGAGGTTTAGGGATATGATTTCATGGGACATTTCAGTTAATTGGCCTAACAACGTATTTAGCGCCTCTGTTCTAACTCCTAGTTTCTTGTGAGTGCCTGGGGTCTTACCAGCTTGCAAGCAGCCATCCAAGGCACAACAATTGGTCTGTATTCATCTGGAGCAACAGCGGAAGAAGGGGAGTCAGGAATAGGAAGCGGATAAGGAATGTGTGGCTAATTGCCTCCATGAACAACAGTCTCCTTTGCTATGAGACCAGAACTGGATGGTGCCTGGCTACCATTACTGAATGTTTTGATCAAATATTCCATAGAGGAATCCTGATCAAAAGAGGGAAAATGCAGAACAGAATTTCAAATATCATGGACTGTAGACTTCCTGAAGCCATGGAGGGTGGATGAATCCCCGAAACTGTTGCCCTGAGATAATCTTTGAACCACAAACCAAAAATATTCCATGAAGTCTTCTTAAAACCAAACAATAGTTTAGCTTAACTAGTAAAAAAGTTCTGCCTTATAGGATCACTATGAGTTGGAACCAACTCGGTGGCACCTAACAACAACATAACAGCAATTAGCACTATGCTCTTTTAAGAACTATCTATATGAGATCAAATTGACAACAACAACACAAAAGATTGGATTGGAGCTTTAGGGGGCAGTGATTTATGTTAATAAGGGAGGAACAACTAAGAAAAGGAGGGTGAGAATGATTGCACAACTCAAAGAATGTAATCAGTGTCACTAAATTGTACATGTAGAAACTAACTGGTGTATGTTTTGCTGTGTATATTCTCAACAACAACAAAATAAGTAAAATTACATGTATATACAAGCCTTATAATTTTTGGATATTATATTCTTGGCTATCTAACTCCACGTTAAAAAAAAAAAAGGAACTGAGGCTTAATATAGATGTCAACACTTACCGTGTTTAGATTGCATGGAGGTTGTTATTGTTGTTAGGTGCTGTCCAGGCTGTTATGACTCATAGTATGACTCATATGTACATTCACTATGTGCGACAGAATGAAACACTGCCTGGTTCTGCTCCATCCTCACAATCATTGCTATGTTTGAACCCATTCTTGCAGCCACTGTGTCGTTCCATCTTATTGAGGTCTTCCTCTTTTTCACTGACCCTCTACTTTTCCAGCCATGATGTCTTTCTCCCGGGACTTATCCGTACTGATAACATGCCCAAAATATGTAAGATGATATCTCACTATCCTCCATTCTAAGAAGCTTTCTGGCAGTATTTCTTCCAAAACAGATTTGTTTGTTCTTCTGGCAGTCCATGTATATTCAATATTCTTCATCAACACCATCATTCAAAGGCATTAATTCTTAGTCGGCCTTCTTTATTCTTTGTCCAGTTTTCACCTGAATGAGGTGATTGAAAATAGCATGGATTGGTCAGTCACATGTTAGTCCTCAAAGTGATATCTTTGTTTTTTAAAACTTTAAAGTGGTCTTTTGCTGCAGGTTTTCTCAACGCAATACATTGTTTGATTTCTTGACTGTTGCTTCCATGGGTGTTGACTGTGGATCCAAGATGAGTTGTGGTATGACATCAAGGACATCACACATGAAGAAAGGAAATGGCCAATAAAAAGACAGGAAAGGAAGAAAAGACCAACATGGATGTCAGAAGAGACTCTGAAACTTGCTCTTGAACTTGGAGTAGCTAAAGTGAATGGAAGAGATGATGAAGTAAAAGAGCTGAACAGAAGACTTCAAAGGGCGGATCGAGAAGACAAGTAAATTATTATAATGAAATATGCAAAGAGCTGGAGTTAGAAAACCAAAAGGGAAGAACACGCTTGGCATTTTTCAAGCTGAAAGAACTGAGGAAAAAATTCAAGCCTTGAGTTGCAACATTGAAGTGTTCTATGGGCAAAGTATTGAATGATGCAGAAAGCATCAAAAGAAGATGGAAGAAATACACAGAGTACTGTACCAAAAGAATTGTTTGACCTTCAACCATTTCAAGAGGTAGCATAGGATCAAGAACTGATGGTACTGAAGGAAGAAGTCGAAGCTGAACTGAAGACATCGGTGAAAAACAAGGCTCCAGGAACTTACTGAAGGCCAGTTGAGACGTTTCAACAAATGGATGCAACACTTATCGATGCCAAGAAATTTAGAAGACAGCTATTAGACCAACCAACCAGAAGAGATCCACATTTATGCCCATTCCAAAGAAAGGTGAGCCAACAAAATGAGGAAATTATCGAACAATATCATTAATATAACACATAGTAAAATTTTGCTGAAGGTAATTAAAAAATGGTTGTAGACTGCATTGATATACATATAATATACATAATATCTACTGATAAAATTACATATGGAAGATTGTCTAATCCTAAATGCCTCATTAACTGGTTCCATGAAAAATACAGAGTTAACTCGTGAAGAGTGTGCTTCTTAGTTCAAGTAGATGCATGAGACTAAATGGGCAGCTCCTGTCTGGAGGTGAGATGAGAAGGCAGAGAGGGTCAGGAGCTGGTTGAATGGGCACAGGAAATCAGGAGTGGAAAAGAGGAATGTGCTGTCACAGTATAGGGAGAGCAATTATGGTCACATAACAATGTATGTATAAATTTTTGTATGAGAGATTAACTTGAATTGTAAACTTTCAGTTAAAGTACAACAATAAAAGAAATAATTTAAAAAAGCAAAACAATAAAATAAATAATTTTAAAAAAGCAAAAAAAAAAAAAAAGCGGGGATTAAGCCCATGGGCAATTAACTGAGAAAGTAAAATTAGTGGATAGTCTAGAACAAACTTCTTAAAACTTTAGTACAGTACTTTGAATTCTGAGTTATGTGGATTTCTTTCAGGTGTCATCTGTGTTGTTGTAGACCGTAGGAAGGCAGTCATCAGGGCTATAGAAGAAATGCTGATGTTTTACTTGGAAACTCTGAAGGTGTCCAGAGAGCAGAAAATAAGCCCTTAGAAGTACAATTGTCTTTATAATCAATATCCATTCTTCAACTTATTTTTTCTTTCCCTAGTGTTTTGCTCTCATCCCACCACTTGTTAGAATTGTTGAACAGATTTCTACAACTCAAATTTAGCTTCTAAATTGCTCTTTAGCTTCTTATTACGATCTTATTTTTAAGTTAGTAAGTGATTAGTAAAACTTCGGCTAACACTGACCACTGATCTTTGTTGCAGTTCCCCAGTATATGGTGCTGTGGAAACTAAAGGTACAATCCAATAGATGATTTTTCTGAAAAAAGTTTCCAAGGTAGAGTTTTGTACTCTCTCTAAAGGGATTTCTTTTTACAGATCGACATTGGTTGTGTTTTCTCTCTAATTAACAAGAGTTTCTTTTCCCACTCCTAATTTTAGTAAAAGTGTAAATTCTTAGTTCAGTATGGAGAATAGATTTAGTTTTCTTGATATATTGACCAGCCTTCAGATCAATTGAAATCTTCATGGATAGTAACATTAGTAACACTGAAAACTCAGTGGTCTTAAAAATTCATCATAAATATATTAAACACTGTGATTACTTAGACTGTGAATTATTTTTTTTTAAATTTTTTTTATTGTACTTTAGGTGAAAGTTTACTGAACAAATAATTTCTCATTAAATAGTCAATACACATATTGTTTTATGACATTGGTTAACAACCCCACGACATGTCAATACTCTCCTTCAAGACCTTAGAGGACCTTTTTTTTTTTTCTTTTTGGTGAAAATATACTTAGCCAAAGATATACCATTTCAAGAAATTTCTACATGTACAATTCATACAATTCAGTGTCATCAATTACATGATTCTAGTTGTGCTGCTATTCTCACTATGCTTTTCTAAATTATTCCATCACCATTATCTTCAACTCACTGGCCCCTAAGCTTCCCGTCAAACCTTTTGAGTTACGGTTGTCAATTTGATCTCACATAGATAATTCTTTTTTTTTTTTTTTTTTGGTACCTTAGATGAAGATTTACAGAACAAATAGTTTCTCATTAAACAGTTAGTACACATTTTGCCTTATGACAATGGTTAATAACCCCACGACATGTCAACACTTCCTTCTCAACCTCGGGATCCTTATCATCATCTTTCCTGTCCCCTTCTGCCTTCTAGTCCTTGTTCCTGGACTGCTGTGCCTCATTAGTCCCGTTTTGTTTTATGGGGCTGTCCAATCCTCAGCTGAACAGTGAACCTCAGGAGTGACTTCACCTCTGAGCTAAAAGGGTGTCCAGGGACCATATTCATGGGGTTTCTCCAGTCTGTCAGGCCAGTAAATCTGGTCTTTTTTGTGAGTTAGAATTTTGTTCTACATCCTTCTCCAGCTCTGTCTGGGATCCTCTGTTGCAATCCCAGTCAGAGCAATCAGTGGTGGTAGCTGGAAACCATCTAGCTGTACTGGACTCAGTCTGGTAGAGATTGTGGTAGCTGTAGTCCATTAGTCCTTGGGACTAAGCTTTTCCTTGTGTCCTGTTCTCTTCATTCTCCCTTGCTCCCGAAGGGATGAGACCAGTGGAGCATCTTAGATGGCTGCTCACAGGCTTTTAAGACCCCAGACGCTACTCACCAAGGTAGAAAGTAGAACACTGTCTTTATAAACTGTGTTATGCCAATTGAGCTAGATGTTCCCAGAGACCATGGTCCCCAGAGCCCTCCGCCCAGCAATTCCGTCCCTCAGGGAGTTTGGATGTGTCTATGGAGCTTCCATGACCTTTCTTTGTACAAGTTGTGCTGGCTTCCCCAGTATTGTGTAGTCTTACCCTTCACCAAAGTTACCACTTATCTATTTAGACTGTGAATTATTTGATAGAATTGGGTAGTTTGATGGAAGCTCAGAATTAAATAATTTCAATCTATGCAGGGAAAAATAAAATCTGATTAAATACGTGTTTGCTAATTTTCCCTTTTCATATCTGTGGCCTTGGGATTTATTCATTTCTCTGACTGACTTTTTTCCACTAATTCCCAATTACAACGTTACTTGGGTACTTGTCAAACTCTCTCTTTATACTTCCTTATCTGTTCAGCATGTATTTATTAAGCACTTACCCTATTCCAGAACTGTGCCAGACCTTGCATTGCCAAGAAGAGCAAAATAAAGAATAAAACAGAGTCTCAGCATTCAAGGATTTTACAATTCTGTGGAGGTGATAAACACATTAAAAAATGAGAACAAAATTTAAAAAGTATTATCTGCCTTTCAGTTCCCAGCACTGAATCTGGCACATGCTAATCATTCCATAAATGAAAAAAATCACTGGACTTTTGTTGATAGAAATGGAAAGACCACAGCCCCTCGTAATGAGACACTCGAACTAATATATTTTAAGCCACATATTTTGTTTTTCTGAATAGACACATGGTGTCACTGTCACTATAAGTCAATCTACTATATAGGACCTTTATCAGGCTTAAAACAAAAGGGTTTCCTAAGAGCGTTTTATTCAGATGGGAGTTGGGATTTTCTGTTCCTTCTCTGGTAATGCATGAGTGTGCTCATTTATTGTTTTTCTTCAGAGAACACACTGTGTTCCAAGTGTTCTTTGTATTAATAAACACCAAGCTGTTGACTCTCCTGTTATTTTTGTAACTTGATTAGGCAACACTTAAGATTAACTATTCTTGACTCACATTAATACATAGAATTTGCAAATTAGAGTCAACTATGATTTGCAAATTTCAGTTAATTAGGAAGTTCTAATACAGCATATCCTAAAAAGGCCAAAACACTTTGCATAGAAATAGTCAATTTAGAAGTCACAATTTTCAGTTGCCTTTGGCAAGCAATTACTATTCCTCTGAGGTGTCCTAAAGACTGGAGTGAAGAGTGAAATCTTCACGAAGTTAGTGGAGACTCGGAGGAGACTGCAGGACTGTCGGACCTTACTTTCCTAGGCATTTTGGGACTGTGCTGCTACTCTATTACAGAGCTCATTTTTTTGTCCAGTGACAAAAGCCAATGATTGGAGACAGTACAGCAACTAATCACTGAGAAGATCGGTGATTTAGAGAAGCGTTTCATGAAGAATAAATGCATGATAATCTGTAAAGGTCGCCCTGTTATTGTTAGTCCTTATCCTTTCTACTTGTGGAATTTCAGTTTTCCAAAAAAAGAACATGTAATTTATGACAGTAAAAATCTCACAACTGACACAAATTTATTATTTAAAATATATAAGATCTATATTCATAATATCTATATTATGAATGATATCTGTATTATTATGAACTCGTTGTTGTTGAGTCAATTCCCACTCATAGTGACCCTATAGGACAGAGTAGAACTGACCTATAAGGTTTCCAAGGAACTGCTGGTGGATTCGAACTGTGGACTTTTTGGTTAGCATCCATAGCTCTCAACCACTATGCCACCAGTGTTCCTCATATTATGAATAGGTGCTTCTAATAATTAAGTACAATTATGCATTAGAAAATAATAAAATATAATTCATCACATTAATGGAATAAATGATAAGAACAGCATAATCCTCTAAGTATATACTGAAAAGTATTTGATACAATTCAATATTATAATTAAATTCTCAGAAATTAAAAAAAATAGAACTTCTTTAATATTATAGAGAGGACTATAAAATCTCACAACAAAAAGCATATGTAATATGGAAATTTTAGACTCAATATTTCTAAGAGCAAAAACAAGTCAAGAATGATTCAAAGATCAAGGGCAAGCTGAGAGTGTTCAACAAAGAACCAGAAGTTCTGGGCAAAGACATAAAAATGAATGAAAAAGTAGAAAGATTGTAATAAAGGGAAAAATCTCATAATTTTCATAAGACGTGATTATTTCCTTATGAAATTTAATATAATTTAAAAAGCTATTAGCATATAGGCTATTAAAAAACTAAGAAGGGTTAGGCAAAGTTTCTGAATATATGGTCAATTTACAAAAAGACTTTCTCACTAACAAACTAGAAAATTACTCAGAAAATAACTCTTCACAAAAATACATAGAAAATGACATCATGAAGTATGCATTAGACATTTATGGAGAAAAAATAAATTATGTTAAAGGATTTTAGAAATACTCTAATTAATAAGAATAATTACATCCATATTAATTTCTAAATTCAATGCCAAGCAAATGAAAATTTCTGCAATATATTTTTCTGGGGAAGTTGACAAACTGATCTTGTTGTTGTTATTGTTAAGTGCCTTGGAGTCCATTCTGACTCATAGTGACCCTGTGTACAACAGAACAAAACAGTGCCTGGTCCTGTGCCATTCTTACAATCCTTTGTATGCTTGAGCCCACCTTAGCAGACACTGTGTCAGTTCATCTCCTTGAGGGTCCTTCTCTCTTTCGCTGACCCTCTACTTTACCAAGCATGATGTCATTCTCCAGGGACTCGTCTCTCCTGTTAACATGGCCGAAGTATGTGGCCAAAGTCTTCCCATCATAGCTTCTAAGGAGCATTCTGGCTGTACTTCTTCCAAGACAGATTTGCTTGTTCTTCTGGAAGTCCAAGGTATATTTAATATTCTTTGCCAACACTGTAATTTAGAAACATCGATTCTTCTTTGGTCTTCTTTATTCATTGTCCAGCTTTCACATGTATATGAGACAATTGAAAATCATGGCTGGGGTCAGGCGCCCTTTAGTCCTCAAAGTGACATCTCTGCTTTTTAACATTTTAAAGAGGTCTTTTACAGCAGATTTGCCCAAAGCAGTATGTCTTATGGTTTCTTGACTGCTGCTTCCATGGCCGTTGATTGTGGATCGAAGTAAAATGAAATCCTTGACAACTTCAGTATTTTCTCTATTTATCATGATGTTGCTTATTGGTCCAGTTGTGAGGATTTTTGTTTTCTTTATGGTGAGGTGTGATTCATATTGAAGGCCACAGTCTTTGGTCTTCATCAGTAAGTCCTTCAAGTCCTCTTCACTTTCAAAAAGGAAGGTTGTATCATGTATATATTGCACGTTGTTAAAGAGTCTTCCTCCAATCCTGATGCTGTGTTCTTCTTCATACAGTCCGCTTTCTCAGATTATTTGCTCATCATACAGGTTGAATATGCATGACGAAAGGATACACACAAGACACACACATTTCCTGATTTTAAACCATACAGTATTCCCTTGTTCTATTTGAATGACTGCCTCTTGGTCTCTGTAAAGGTTCAGCATTAGCACAATTAAGTGTTCTGGAATTTCCATTCTTCCCAATGTTATCCATGCTTTGTTATGATCCAAATAGTTGAATGCCTTTGCAGAGTCAATAAAACACAGATAAACATCTTTCTGGTATTCTCTGCTTTCAACCAAGACCCATCTGACATCAGCAATGATATCCTTCATTTCATATCCTCTTCTGAATCCAGGTCGAATTTCTGGCAGTTCCCTGTCAATGTACTGCTGTAACTGTTTTTGAATTATCTTCAGCAAAATTTTACTTGTGTGTGATACTAATGATATTGCTCAATAATTTCTGCATTCGGTTGCATCATCTTTCTTTGGAATGGCCACAAATATGGATCTCTTCCAGTCGTTTGGCCAGGTAGCTGTCTTCCAAATTTCTTGGCATAGACAAGTGAGTGCTTCCAGAGTTGCATCCATTTGTTGAATCATCTTAATTGGTATTCCGACAATTCCTGGAGCCTTGTTTTTCACCAATGCCTTCATTGCAGCTTGAACTTCTTCCTTTAATATCATTGGTTCTTGATCATATGTTACCTCCTGAAATAGTTGAACATTGACCAATGCTTTTTGGGACAGTGACTTTGTGTATTCCTTCCATCTTCTTTTGATGCTTCCTGCGTCCTTCAATATTTCACCCATAGAATCCTTCAGTATTGAATTTTTTCTTCAGTTCTTTCAGGTTGAGATATACGAAGCATGTTCTTCCTTTTTGGTTTTCTAACTCCAGATCTTTCCACATTTTATTACAATACTTTACTTAGGCTTTTTGAGTAGCCCTTTGAAATCTTCTGTTCAGCTCTTTCACTTCATCATTTTCTCCATTCACTTTAGCTACTCTACATTCAAGAGCAAGTTTCAGAGTCTCTTCTGACATCCATTTTGGTCTTTTCTTTCCTCTTTTCTTTTCTTTCCTTCATGTATGATGCCCTTGAAAGCATCCCAAAACTCATCTAGTCTTTGGTCATTAGTGCTCAGTGCTTCAAATCTATTCTTGAGATGGTCTCTAAATTCAGGTCTGATATACTAGAGGACATACTTTGACTCTCATGGACTTGTTCTAATTTTCTTCAGCTTCAACTTGAACTTGCATAGGATCGATTGACAGTTTGTTCCTCAGTTGGCCTCTGGCCTTGTTATGATTGATGATATCAAGCTTCTCCATTGGCTGTTTCCACAGATGCAGTAAATTTGATTCCTGTGTATTCCGCCTGGCCAGGTCTACATGTATAGTTGCCATTTTTTTTGTTGGAAAAAGGTATTTCCAGTGAATAGGTCGTTGGTCTTGCAAAATTCTATCATTTGATCTCTGGCGTTGTTTCTATCACCAAGGCCATATTTTCCAACTACCGATCCTTCGTTTCCAACTTTTGCATTACTATCACCAATAATTATCAATGCATCTGACTGCATGTTTAATAAATTTCAGACTTCAAGAATTGGTAAAAATCATCAATTTCTTCATCTTTGGCATTAGTGGTTGGGGGTAAATTTGAATAATAGTGTTTTAACTGGTCTTCCTTGTAGGTGTATGGATATTATCCTTCCACTGATAGCATTGTACTTTAGGATAGATCTTGAAATGTTCTGTTTCATGATGAATGTGACGCCATTCCTCTTCAATTTTTCATTCCTGGTATAGTAGACCATATGATTGTACAATTTAAAATGGCCAATATCGGTCCACTTTAGCTCACTAATGCCTAGGATATTGATCTTCAAGAGTTCCATTTAATTTTTGATAACTTCCAATTTTCATAGATTCATACTTCATGCATTCCATGTTCCAATTACTAATGGATTTTTGCAGCTGTTTCTTCTTATTTTGAGTCTTGCCACATCAGCAAATGAAAGCCCTGAAAGCTTGACCCCATCCACATCATTAAGATCAACTCTATTTTGAGGAGGCAGCTCTTCCTCAGTCATATTTTGAATGTCTTCCAACCTGAGGGGCTCATCTTCTAGCACTGTATCAGATAATGTTTCGCTTCTTGTTGTAAGGGCTTCACTGGACAACTTTTTCAGAAGTAGATTACCAGGTCCTTCTTCCCAGTCTGTTTTAGTCTGGAAGACCAGCTGAAACCTATCCACCATGAGTGGCTCTGTTGGCATTTGAAATACTGGTGGCATAGTTTCCAGCATTACAGCAACACACAAACCACCACAGTTAAAACAAACTGACAGGTGTATAGTGGCTTCTACTTCTACCTACTGAAAAAGGTAAAGAAAACAAACAAAAAACAACTTTTGCTATCTTTGATTACATCTAAAAAAGGAAGAAGCAGAAACTGATCTTCCAACACTCAAATTTATTTATCTGATTACTTAATAAAATATGATTAACTATTTCTTCAAAAATGGTACCATCGTTGACCATATATTTAAGAGTCCTGTAAATTTGATTTTATCCATTAAATTTTGTCCTTTATTACTACATTGAGTTGGAAAAAACATTGCTAATTCTGTATCTGTATTAACAATCAGTTTTTTTTGCACATATAGGTTTTGGGTTGTCAGATACTAGAGTTCAGTGTCTACCTTTGTGCCGATTAGATTTCTGTGTGAGATAAGCCTAAAAGCATGTTTGATGGTGTTCGTATTTCACACACATACGGTCACCTTGGTTTTCTTGGGTGGTACATCACCTTCAAGTTCAGGTGCCTCCCTTCTGTCCTGAAATTGAGAGCAATGTGACCTTTTGTGTTGCAAAACTGTGTGGTCCTGGAGCAAGTTAGGATAGATATCCTTAGGAGTTTTAGTGGATAAGTCTGTCTGAGGAAAGGGATAATTGGATGGTATATTTTGAAAACTGAAAAGGAAAAGTATTTGTTCTCTATATGTACAGAAAAAAGGGAATCATTTTTCTTGGTTTTGTTTTTGTTCTCATCAAACTCCTGCCTCGGGCCTGTGAGAGTCTGACATCTGTGTGTCTGCATCATTTCTGGCAGCCAATGTGACAGTTGAGTGGTATCATTTCAGAGTAAATTATTCTAAAATCTTTTGGCCACTGATAACTTTCAAACAGCTAGTGCACATATCTCTAGGACCCAAACACCCTAAGGAGGGCAAGATACAAGGCGATGGCTCATATAAGCCCTGTAATGGGCAGAGCTAAGGTGACTGCTCATATAAGTCCTGTAATGGGCAGACAGATCTAAGGAAATGGTCCATAGAAGCCATGTAATGGGCAGACAGATTTAAGGAAATGGCTCATAGAAGCCCTGGAATGGGCAGACAGATCTAAGGAGACGGTTCATAGAAGCCCTGTGATGGGCAGACAGATCTAAGGAAATGGCCCATAGAAGCCCTGTGATGGACAGACAAATCTAAGGATATGGCTCATAGAAGCCCTGTGATGGGCAGACAGATCTAAGGAAATGGCCTATAGAAGCCCTGTGATGGACAGACAGATCTATGGAAATGGCCTATAGAAGCCCTGTGATGGGCAGACAGATCTAAGGAAATGGCTCATAGAAATCCTGTGATGGGCAGACAGATCTAAGGAAATGGCTCATATAAGCCCTGTGATGGGCAGACAGATCTAAGGAGATGGTTCATATAAGTCCTGTGATGGGCAGACAGATCTAAGGAGATGGTTCATATAAGTCCTGTAATGGGCGGAGTCTTCGTTTCTTTTCACTGACCAGACAACAATATCTGTTGCTTTTAGAAGCCACATGACTGTAGTGGCATTACAAGTGCCACATATATTCTCCATAGTTGATTGTAGGGATGTCGTTGCATTGTAATACAGGAAAATAGTATGTATTTAGAAGATGACAAAGAGTGCAATTTTTTTATGATTTAGACAACAAGAGGGAAATACTGTAGCATTTATGTAAATTTCTATCCAAATGGCTAGTAAAAATACAATTTTGCCTCTTAGTCTGTGAATCTTCAATTATTAAAAAGGTAAAAATACCTAGAAAAATCTAC
>NW_004444170.1:3013940-3022671 GCF_000243295.1 Trichechus manatus latirostris | reverse complement strand
TAAATTTTTTATAAAGGTTTTTCTTTGTTTTAAATGATTATAAAGATAATTATATAAGTGATACTTTATAAATAGAAAATATATATATAGATACACAAAAACAAGAAAACAAAAGCAAAGTTAATTCTACCAGCCAGCAATAATCACTGTCAACATATGATGTGTATCACCTCAGACTTACTTCGAATTCTATTTATGCACAGGTAAACACACATGAAAACTCTTTTAAAGGGCTTATACTGAACCGTGGAAACCCTGGTGGCACAGTGCTTAAGTGTTTGGCTGCTGACCAAAAGGTCGGCAGTTCGAATTCACCAGGTGCTCGTGGAAACTCTATTGGGCAGGTCTACTCTGTCTTATAGGGTCACTGTGAGACAGAATCGACTCGACGGCAGTGAGTTTTTTATACTAAACTATTTTTAGCCAAACTTCCCCACTTAACAGTATATTATTAACTTGTACAGAGGTTTTTTGCTTGTTTTTTAAATGACTCTATCATCACAATTTAAGGTAATGGATTGTCTTACGGAAACTAAACATTTATTTGTTCGTAAGTTTCGGCCACATTTATAGTCTTTATTGAACTCAAAGTACTTCTTGGATATTCTTGCATGAAAGTGTTCCATACAGGCGAATGTGCTTATGGAATTGTTCTTAACCGGCATTCATGGAGTAGTTAGTTGCTGAAGACCTAATCTCACATTTACAACTATAGATGCACTTGTCCTTGAAATAAGCGACTTACTGTAATTCGTGCTTTATTGCTAGAGATGATCTTTGTAGCTAGGAAAGTTCTTTAGTGCTTGGAAATGAATGATGCTCTTCCTTCGTTGGTGCCAACTTGGCATCCAAACTGAAGCCTTTTGTCAATTACACACTTAGAGTCACTGCTGGGTTATGAAGTTCTCCTTCTGTCTCCGTGAAGTCACGGTGGCTTGGTCAAATCTGCTTAGTCCAAAGGGTGTCTTCACTTGGATTACTTTTTCCCCTTGCAGTTAATTTCTAAAGATTTTACATAACTCTTTTGATATTATTGTTGTTAGTATTTCAGTGTTTTATATTTTCATATTATCAAAAATTTAAAAAAAATTAATAATCATACATCATGATAGACACATCTAACACATGGTATAGACAGATTTGATGAACTAAGCATGAAAATTACAGCAATTAAAAAAAAATCCCAGTCATAACACATGAAATTATTTTATTTAGCTAAAGAAAAGTATATATCCAGAGATTAAATAAGATAGCTTAATGATATCTAAAACTTCATGAAAGGCATCATTTTTAAGATATAGTGAAAGTAACATTAAACACACCCAAAGCTACTGCTGTCAAGTCAATTCTGACTCATAGCAACCTTATAGGACAGAGTAGAACTGCTCCATGGGGTTTCCAAGTTGCAGCTGGTGAATTCAAACTGTTGACATTTTGGTTAGCAGCCGAACACTTAACCACTGCGCCACCAGGGCTCCAAAGTAACATTAAGATTAGCTAAATCTTATTTTTATTCAGATTTTCACTTATTAGTTAAATAGAAGTCTCAGACTGGGTTTAGATGAAGGAGTAGTGTTAACATTAGAATTTAGCGATATTCTGTTTGGATAATTAAAAACGATTTATAAATTATCCAAACAATGTATATTAAAAAAAATTTCCAGTTAAAAATTTCAAGAGAAAATTAGCTATGGTTAGTTGTACATTTTTTTTAATTGTATAAAATATTTATGTTAAAATGCTAGTAAGTATTCAGGAACATGTTGTCCAAAGAGATTAAATGACATTATTAGAAACTCTAAATATACAAATTTTTCTGTGATTGGAACTTCTTTAAATCAAATACTATTTGAAATAAATGGGACATCTATGGAAAACATATTCCTTTTTATTTGGTTTAGGAATTGTTGTAGTGAAAGCTTTGTTCGAATGGGATTTGAAGTGTGCAGAAATCACGTTTGATGAACCCATGGTATATCCAAATTATTGGTTCCAATCGCAGTTTATTAAAATCAGTGCATTACGCAAAATCACTTGTCCATGATTAGAAAAGCTCCAGATTAAATATGACAGACTATCTCCCTTTTTATAACAGATGAATCAGGAAGTAAACAATTATTTTGGATCCAAGAAAATAGGTGTCATTGCATGCTACACTTCCCCAGATACTGGACTTCATCGTGAACAAGTGGATGTAAGTATAAGTTCATGTTCCTATTGGTAGCTTGGCATGCTTGTGAGTGTGTGTGTGTGTGTGTGTGTGTGTGTGGTAGAGAAAGCTAAAATGCTAGACAAATGTAGTGTGAGGGCTCAATTAGAAATCATCGCACTTTATTTGTTGCTACTACAAGTATAATTTATGAATAACACTTTCATTATCAAGAATATTTTAATAGGCAGGAAACAGAAGAACATCATTTCCTTTTTCATTAATTTAGTCATCAAATATTTTAGTGTTTCCAGTGTGTCATATATTAGATATTGGAGATATCTAATAAGTAGATATTCCTTGACCTTTGTAAACTGACATTCTGGTAGGGAGGTTATCAAACACTTGCATGGGATTAATTGTGGTAGATGCTAGGGTGGTGGTCCATACGGAGTGCTGTGGGGAAACAAAGCGGAAATTGAGCATTTCGTCTTGATCAGGAAAAGCTTTAACAAAGGATGTTACGTTTGAACTGAGTGTTGTCAAGGCATGAAGTATTTATTAGGTGAGCAAGCTAAGTAAAGATATTCTAGTCAGAAGAAATAGCTTGAGCAAAGGCAGGGTTTGGTGTCAGGAGACACATGACATGCCCAAGAGCAGTGTAAACTTCTGCGTGGTTAAGAGATGCAGCGCAAAGAGGTATACGTAGGTATTTCATTCAGTCTCTCAAAGTGGCTTAGCCAATGAAAGATTTATTTCTTTTTCTCATGTGGTAAGGCGTTTGGGAGAGTCGGTTGCTGACATGGGTTTGGAAGCATAAATGTCAAAGCTTATCTCTTGCAATTCTTGTGGATTTACCTCATAAACACTGAGCACCAGTTTTTGTGTCCACATCTCAGACCAAAAAAAAAAAAAAAAAATGAGCAGCACCTCCATTTAGAAAGTAAGAATTAACCCAGAAATCCTTATCAGTATTCTGTTTAGTTCTCATTCACCAGATATATTGCACAGTGATGGTCCCACAAGGAGCTAGAAAATGTAGAGGTGTTTGTTTTGTTTGATTTGTTTTGTTTCTACTTTGTTTTAAAATTAGACTATTTCTTCTCCTAAGAAAATGCAGATTCTCTCAGTAATGAAGCGGGAGGGACTGGATGTTGTTCAGGCAGAGGGCGGTGTCTACTAATGGGGGCAAGGAGATTCCAGTTCAGCCTCTATTAGTTTAATCTCTGAAAGCAAATGCATTTGTTTATTATAAAGGAAAAACATGCATTCAAGAAAACACTTTGGTCTCTGATGTAGGACATGGTAAAATTTTACTTGCACTTAATGTAGGGAGGATATAGACAAAAGTTTCTTTAGGCACATGTTGAAAGGAAGAGTATTCCAAGATCAGAATCGTGGACATGAGCCAGCTGGACATAATAAGAAATGGTGCAATGTGGTGCACAGATCAAGAGGCTCATACGTGACCTCCAGCAGGTTACTTAACCTCTTTAAGCCATTAATAAATTTCTAGTTTGAAAAAACGAGGAGCATTTGTAAACGTTTCCCGCGGTTGTCCTGAGGCTTAAATGGCATGCTGTACATAGAGTACAGCGCAGTGAACATTTAGAGTAGACACTTAGTAAGTGACAGGAGTGACTGCAGTTTAAATAATCGAATAAGAGTGTGCCAGGCACCGTGATTCAGAGTTTGTTTGTTTGGAGAGGAGGGGAGGGAGTCAAACTAGATTTCCGAGACAGGAGCTTAAGAAGTTGTGAATTTTCAAGGTCCAGAGTTTTCTCTTCAGGTTTTCAGGGTGCAAACCCTGATCTTCCAGATCTAAGAGGTAGTAGGGATGATGGCAAAGCATACAAGACTAGTTTGTGGATAATAACGTGCAGATGAGCACGAAGAGGCCACTACTTGGGAAACCAAATGATCAGGAACATGTTTGATAACTAAAGAATCAGAAGAAAGGCAGCTTTAATATCAGAGTTTACATCGGGGTCTGACAGTCCAATCAAACCTTTCCCTCAGCAACAATGTAACTATCAAGAAAATTATATGTTCAAACTGTCCAGACAGGAACTCTTTCTCTGGGACAGATTATGAATGCCCTCTGCTCAAACTAGCTTCTCTGGCTCTTCTTTTTCGGCTTCCTTGGATGACCTACTCATCTTTGAATGACAGATTCTATCTTTAGATATTTTAAATAATTTTAAGCATTTATAGAGAACTTTTGCTGGTCTAAGAAATATTCTCTGTCTTCAAGGTAATAACACATTAGTCCTCGGATTCATCCTATGTTGATTTTTGTATAGGTAGTCCCCAACTTAGGATGCGGTTCCCTTCCAACAACTCCATCGTAAGTCTGTTCTGATGTAAGTCAAATACCTCATTTTTTTTTTTAGTTTTCATTATTATTGCCTTTTATTATCAGTATCTTTATAAATCCTATCTGTAGTTGTCTTTGGGGGTTGCAAACATTACATATAAACTTACAGATATATTTTAATACATACATACATAAAAAATACACAAATCACAGAATACTGATGGCCCTAAGTGCGGTTCATTGTGACTTGATACATTGTAGGTCGGGGACTACCTGCAGTTTCATTTAAGAGAAATAGCTCCTTTCCTTCTTTCCAGTTTCTTGGGGTGGTACCTGACTCTTTGCATAAAGCTTATCAACTAAATTTATTATCAAACAGCCTCCTATTTTTGGCAATGACAAGAGTTTGAGTGATTTGCATAGAAATGGCATTTTACTGGGAAGGAGAAAGGAGGGATGGAGGTAGAGAGGGAGGGAAGGAGTGTGAGACGTTCCCAAGGTCACAAAGTCACAGTCACTAGCAGATTTAGAATAAAAACGAGGTCACAGAATTTTTAGCCTAAGCTTTCAGGTATTTGTTTGTTTTGTTTTTGCATCTTTTTGGCATTTTCTGGCTGTGGTTCGTGTGTTATTGTTTGCACTGCGTATTATACCATAGTGATAGCTGCAATGATTACATTTTCTTAAAGTTCTGTGTTTTGAAAGAGAACATAAACAAGAAAAAAAAAATTCCAAATACCATGGAGAGTACTGCACATTCTTTGCAGACACATGTAATCCACCTCAGGGAATTAAGGCTGTTAACTCCTGGGTGTCATTGCTTCTGGGCCCTTTCAGATTACACAGAAGGGAATATATGTGCGGGTGCTAATGTTTTATATATACCCCATTTCTATAATCACCCTACAGGATAGGGGAGAACTGCCCCACAGGGCTTCCAAGGCTGTAAATCTTTATGGAAGCAGACTGCCACATCTTTCTCCCAAGGAGCGGCTGGTGGATTTAGCAGCCAAACACTTCACCACTGCACCACTAGTGCTTCTTTTCCTTTTATATATACATACGTATAAATATTCTCTATGTAACCAGTTGTAGCGATATTAAGCCTAACCTGAGTTAATGCCAATGTCTCCAACTCTAATTCATTACCACATGGATCACGTTAGCCTCCTCCCCTTGTAAATTGTAAGCTCACAAGCCAAAAGTGAGAAATATGGCTCTGCCTTCCATCCATTTGATTAATTATTAATCACATATAGTGATATTGAATTGCCCATATCATCCCACGTGGGAAACAGATTTCCGGATTACAGTACAGTGCTATGTACTGCTCCTTCTGCCTTTAGTCTTAGACTTTATTTCCAAAACTGATGTAGTTTAGCACCTTTTTCATCCACTTTGTCTGTCTTCTATACAATGATTTTATTTATTTACAATGCTGATTTCACCAAATAAAATCATATAATCTAAGAAATCGCTACAGCTAAACAGAGGTGAGAAGTATAGGGCCATACAGCTCCAATTTACATACATTAGGCACTTTCTGTATCCTTAGATTTGCGCTTGCATCCTTAATCAAATATTCTAGAATTTCTTTATATTTTCTCTAGTTGTTTGTTCATTTATTCATTCAATAAAGTTGGCATCTGTTATGTGCAGGCATTGTCTAAGAATAAATATGGCAGGTATTGTCTGCAGATAATGCAGTGAACATACTATTCTAAATACTTGTTCATGTGGTATTTAAACTTAGGACTTTTTTTTTTTCAACCCAACTGTGTATTGTTTGAAGGCAGTGAGCTCAGTTCTTCAAATGTTTCCCAATGTTATTTGCTGTCTACACCATTCTTCATTAAAAGACTAGAAAGGAAGCTCTCCCGAAATGTTAAGAGATCTTGAAAACCAAACTGTCATACTTCTCTGAATGGATCTGGTTAATTGAGAGGATTTTCAAAAGTAATGGGCCAAAAGCCAAGAAAACATGCAAGGAATTATGTGAGAAAGGTTTTCCATGTATTATATGTAAAAGGAAGATAAACAATGGTACTGCAGAAATCTTCCATAGAATAACTTAGGACTCAGATGGACTGGACTTCAAAGTCCTGCTCAACATTTTTCTAACAGCATGCCTTGAGCAAAAAAATTAAACTTTCTAAGTTTTGGTCTCCACGTCTGCAAAGTAGGCATAAAAGTACAAATCTTAAAAGTGAGTTATAATGATTGCTGTAATGATTAAAAGACATGATGTTCGCAGGCCACTGGCTTAGCACACTGTGTAACGCGTACGGAACGTGATCAAGTAGAGCTATTCTTACGATATTCATTTTTATACTCTAATGAGTCCAGAAAAGAATCAACTAGATAGGCTCAAACGAGTTCATTTTATACCCAAATATTGCTTACAAAAACTTGGAGATGTTGTGATTTTGGTATTTTCTCACATCTGCAACAGATGAACTTCTGTTGGATTCTCTTAGTCATTTTAGAACAGAACTTTTTGAATGAAGGAACATCGGTGTTTTTTATTTAGATAAAATGAAGATAACACCTCAAAATATGCAATGAGAGTGAGGAAAATACTTTAAAACAGAATATAGATGGGAAGCTGTGAAGTAGAGTGGACAACAGACTGGATTCTGTGGCATCTGAGGATAGAAACAAAAGGGTAACACATGAAGTGGACGTGGAGCAGCAGGTCAGTGAGTGACCCCTACAGGCTTCCGTGGCTCTTTTATGATCAACCCTTAAGACATTTTTAGTTTCTTAATGATGTTTTCTAAGTAAACAGTATTGAGGTATAATTTTCATTGAATAAAATGAACCAATTTTAAGTTTACATTTCAATGAGTTTTGATATACTTATAAGCCAATATAACTACCACACCAAGCAAGATATAGAATATTTTCATCAACTCAGAAATTTCCTTTATGCCTGTCATCAGTCAATTCTCATATCCCTGTTCTAGACAATAACAAATCTGCTATTACTGTAGATTACATTTGTTATACATATACGATAAAGTTTCATATGTAAGCAATTATAGGCTATGAGCTTTTTTTTCTTTTGCTTAACAAAATAATTTTGGAATTCATCCATATTGTTATACCTGTTAGTCATTCATTCTTTTCATTTTTTGATCATTTTCCTTGTACGGGCATACAACAGTTCACTCACTTGTTTCCAGAGGTGGCTAGTATACCTATAACTGCTGTGAATATTTATGAAGAAGTCTTAGTACAGACATACGTTTTTTATGTCTCTGAGAGTGGACATGCTAGGCTGTATGGTAAGTAAAAAATTTAACTTTTTAAGAAATTTTATAATTGTTTTCCAAATTGCCTCTGACATTTTTCGTGGCAAACAGTAAAATATGAGAGCTTCAGTTGTTCTTCATTCTCCTCAACTTTTGGTATTGTCATTCTTTTTAATTTTAACATTTTAATAACCATATAGTGGTATTTCGTTGTAAATATATTTGCATATTCTTGATGAATATTAATGTTGAACATATTTAAGGTACTCATTGACAAATTATATATATTAAAAAAAAACCCCAACAAAAAACTCCACTGCTGTGGAGTCGATTCTGACTCATAGAGACCCTACAGGACAGAGTAGAACTGCCCCATAGGTTTTCAAGGCTATAATTTTTAGGGAAGCAGACTACCACATCTTTCTCCCATGAAGCAGATGGTAAATTTGAACTACTGACCTTTCAGTTAGCTACTGCGCTCTTAACCACTGTGCCACCAGGGCTTCTGACAATTTATATCTTGTTTCATTAAGTGTTCCTATCTTTGCCTGTTTTCTTTCTATTAAGTTGTAAGGGTTCTTTATGTATTCTGGACACAACTCTAGCATATTATATATGTATGTGTGTATATATATATACACACACACAATATATTATCTTCCAGTTTATTGTTTACCTTTTAATATTTTTATTGTACTTCAGGTGAACGTTTACAGAACAAATAGTTTCTCATGAAACAGTCGTACACATATTGTTTTATGACATTGGTTAACAACCACACAACATGTCAACTCTCTCCCTTCTCGACTTCTTTTTTTTTTTTTGGTGAAAATATACATAGCCAAAGATACACCATTTCAAAAATTTCTACATGAACAGTTCAATGACATCGACTACGCTCTTCCAATGGTGCTGCTATTCTCACTTTCGATGAAGGTTTACAGAATAAAATAGTTTCTCATTAAACAGTTAGTACACATGATGCCCTAGGACAATGGTTAACAACCTCAC
>NW_004444170.1:2984083-3010496 GCF_000243295.1 Trichechus manatus latirostris | reverse complement strand
CTCAACTCTTGGAGAATTCTAAGTATTAGAGATTTGAATTCCCTATCAGGTAGTTCTAGTGCCTTTTCTTCCACTGGAAAGTCATCTGGTGTTTTGTTTTGGATGCCTACTGAAACCATCCTGTCCTGTTTTTGTAAACGTTTTGATATTGTCTGCTGTCTTCGGGGCATTCAGTAGTTATTTTTCTCATTTGTTGATTGTAGATTTATTTGTTTTGTCCTTTTTTTTTTATTTGGCTATGTCTGAGCAGGTGAGCTGTGTGTTCTTTGTTGTTTGCTCATCTGTGGGCATGATACTTTTCACCTCCTTCTCCAATTGGCAGATATGGTACAGCAGGGCAGGTCTAGCTGAAGACGAGTTACTGGGATGGGTTGTTTGTGGCACTTACTACAGCCACCAGGGCGGGTGGGTAATCAGTGCAGGGCAGGTTCCAGTAGGCCGTGCCTGTGATGCTTGGTGGTGTGATGTTAAGCGCACGGTGCAGGTAGGCAGGATATAGGAGGTAGACTGTTATGTGTGGAGCTAAGATGGTTATGGGAGAGAGGAGAGAGGAACAGGAGCCAAAAACATACAAACAAACAAAAAAAAGTGCTAGGGGGAGCTTGCTGTTGGAGTGGAGAGATGAGAGACTATGAAATGTAGAAAAACAAAAAGGGCAAGAAGAAGAAAAAAAAAGACGAGAATGTGTAAATAAAAATCAGAAAGGAAAAAGAACAGCAAAGCTCCCAGGGATCCCACTGGTGCAGCTATGTGGTCTGGGGAACTTGTTCTCAGGTGTTGCAGTACAGCCTGGCTGGAAGGCGTAAAGGTATTCAGCGCCAGGTATTCAGGGAACAGAAAGAGAAGGAAGGTATAGAGAGATGAGAAACTGAGTAATGAAGAAAGACAAAAAGGGAAAAGGAGGGAAAAGAAAACAAAATAAATTTAAAAAGAATGAGAAAAGCCCCCAAAAAACCCATCATATAGAATTTTTGAGACCACTCCTAAATTATGAATCTTAGACATAGATGTGGTGAGTCTGGATGACATTGTGGGTCTCTTTCACCTATGAAATGTTATATAATTCTGCATTCTTATTAGAATATAGATTCCTTAGTTGAATTAATTTTTATTTATTCTCTTTCTCTCTGTTTTTTTTTTGTTTGTTTGTTTATCATTTCACATTTAGTGAAGAATTTGAAGTGGTTATCATAAATTTATGCATTAACAAAGGATCAAAAAGGAAATAACAGTCAATATTCAATCACCTGCATGGATTCTAATTGCCAATTAATGATCCTTGTGGCACTGAAAGAGCCTGATTCAGGTTCATATTCTATGCATCACTCATTGATTCAGTAGTGTACGATTACCAGTGATCCCCTGCAGGTAAAATAAAAGGGACGGATGTCATACCTTGTGTTCTGAGGAAGGTCAGGGGAAGGCTGACACAAAGCCAGTCTCTGCTGTGTGTTTACCATGATTGATTAGCCATAAAAAATCAACATTTTTTTAGATTTCTATTATGGGGCTATTTGTGGTATTCTTCTTATATTTACCAAGTTATAAAGAGTAGACTGTAAGTAGGTATAAGAACCTAAAAATCTATAGATATGATACAGAATGAAATTCATGAAGAAACTGAAAGAGAAATGAAAAAAAGTGCACGATAATGAGTGCCTTTAAAGTTGCTCCTGGATTTCTTAGGGACTAAAAATAAAAAGAGACGTGTTCTATCATATGATTTGCATCCACAAAAAAATTACAGTCTTAGATTTTCAGATAAGCCATAGCTATACCTTCCACTTGGGTCTGAAAGAGGTTTGTCACATAGACCTTTCAGTAGAGGACACTGAACAGTGTCTTCAAAAGGAGGTATGACAACACTTTGGGGTACACAGAGATTTTTCAAAGGTTATCAAGCAAGAATTTTTTTTTTTTTAAGCAAGAATATTTTTAAGGGAATCAGTTTCACCAACCTCAAATTTCATGAGTCCTCTTTGATAAAATGACCTGAGGACGTGACATTCTAGTTCGTAATCTCCTTTCTTTCACCTTACCAACAAAAAGTATGTCTCTGATCCATTCTGAATCCTTAATCTTACTATGTATGTTTCCCAATGCATAAAAACTATGTGAGTTCCAGAAAGGGAAACATTGTTAAGTATTAGCATAGCTGTTCAGACTTTTATGTCATAAATAGAGATTTAAAAAATTCCTTTGCAAGTCAGGTGGTTCACAGTTCTCGGTTTTCAACAAAATTGAAGGAAGACCTAATCAAGTTATCAGTCAATAAATCATTAGAGTTATTCTTGACAATATATAACTATGTGATAAAACTGAAATAATTCATATACCTTAATGACATTACTATAACTCCCCTTTCAGCTTCACCTATTTATTTTTGACAGGTTCTCTAGTATTGTTGTTGCTATATGCCCAACTCATGACGCGCTACCCCAGTTCTGCATCATCCTGTGCCCAGTCCTTCTCCATCCCCATGGTTGGTGGTGGATCAAACCATTGTGACCCATAGGGTTCTTATTGGTTTATTTTTAGAAGTAGATTGCCAGGCCTTTCTCTCTACTCTGTCTTAGTCTGGAAGGTCCAGTGAAAACTTCTCAGCAGCATAGCAGCAGGAAAGCCTCCATTGATAGATAGATGGCTAGTGGATGAGCATGAGGTGCATTGGCTGGGAATCAAACCTGGGTCTCCTGCATGGAAGATGAGAATTCTACTACTGAACCACCAACATGTCCCCCTCTGTGTATACAGCTATAAAAATGGACAATAGTAATGGAATTGATGTTAGACCCCAATCTCAACAATATATGCTTGAACTATTTGGGGAGTATTGTGGATTGAATTGTGTCCCCAAAAAATATGTATATCAATTTGAGTAGGCCATGATTCCCAGTATTGTGTGATTTCCACTGTTTTGTCATCTGATGTGATTTTCCTATATGTTGTAAATCTTATCACTGTGATGTTAATGTTACACACCAACCACTAAGGCCAAAGATGAAGAAATTGAAGATTTTTACCAGTTTCTGCAGTCTGAAATTGATCAAACATGCAATCAGAATGCATTGGTAATTACTGGTGATTGGAATTTGAAAGTTGAAAACAAAGAGGAAGGATCAGTAGTTGGAAAATACTGCCTTGGTGATAGAAACAATGCCGGAGATAGCATGATAGAATTTTACAAGACCAACGACTTCTTCATAGCAAATACCTTCTTTCAACAACATAAATGGCAACTATACATGTGGACCTCACCAGAAGGAATACACAGGAATCAAATCAACTACATCTGTGGAAAGAGACAATGGAAAAGCTCAATATCATCCGTCAGAACAAGACCAGGGGTTGACTGTGGAGTAGAGCATCAGTTGCTCATATGCAAGTTGAAGTTGACACTGAAGAAAATTAGAACAAATCCATGAGAGCCAAAGTACAACCTTGAGTATATCCCACCTGAATTTAGAGACCATCGCAAGAATAGATTTGATGCATTGAATACTAATGAATGAAGAGCAGATGAGTTGTGGAATGATACCACGGACATCATACGTGAAAAAAGCAAGAGGTCACTAAAAAGACAAGAAAGAAAGAAAAGACCAAAATAGATGACAGAAAAGACTCTGAAACTTGCTCTTGACTGTCGAGTAACAAAAGTGAAGGGAAGAAATGGTGAAGTAAAAGAACTGAGCAGAAGATTTCAAAGGGCGGCTCGAGAAGAGACAAAGTAAAGTATTATAATGACATGTGCAAAGAGCTGGATACAGAAAACTAAAAAGGAAGAACATGCTTGGCATTTCTCAAGCTGAAAGAGCTGAAGAAAAAACTCAAGCCTGGAGTTGCAATAGTGAAGGATTCTATGGGGAAAATTCTAAACGACGCAGGAAGCATCAAAAGAAGATGGAAGGAATACACCGAGTCACTATATCAAAAAGAATTGGTTGACGTTCAACCATTTCAAGAGGTAGCATATCATCAGGAATTGATGGTACTGAAGGAAGAAGTTCAAGCTGTACTGAAGGCATTGGCGAAAAACAAGTCTCAAGGAACTGACAGACTATCTATTGAGATGTTTCAACAAACAGATGCAGCACTGGAAGTGCTTGTTCATTTATGCCAAGAAATTTGGAAGACAGCTACCTGGCCAATCAACTGGAAGAGATCCATATTTATGCCTATTCCCAAGAAAGGTGATCCCACCGAATTATAAAATTACTGAATAATATCATTAATATCACACTCAAATAAAATTTTGCTGAGGATCATGCAAAAGTGGCTGCAGCAGTATATCGACAGGGAACTGCCAGAAATTCAAGATGGATTCAGAAGAGGACGCAGAACCAGGGATATCATTGCTTATGTCAGATGGATTCTAGCTGAAAGCAGAGAATACTGGAAAGATGTTTTCCTGGGTTTTATTGACTATGAGAAGGCGTTCGATTGTGTGAATCATAACAAATTATGGATAACATTGCAAAGAATGAGAATTCCAGACCACTTAATTGTGCTCATTAGGAACCTGAACATAGATCAAAAGGCAGTTGTTCGCACATAACAAGGGGATACTGCATGGTTTAAAGTCAAGAAAGGTGTGCGTCAAGGCTGTATCTTTCCACCATACCTATTCAATCTGTATGCTGACAAATAATCTGAGAAGCTGGACTATATGAAGAAGAACGGGGCATCAGGATTGGAGACAGACTCATTAACAACCAGCTATATGAAAATGACACAACCTTGCTTGCTGAAAGTGAAGAGAACTTGAAGCACTTACTGATGAAGATCAAAGACCACACAGCCTTCAGTATGGATTACACTTCAACATAAAGAAAACAAAAATTCTCACAACTGGACCAATGAGCAACATCATGATAAATGAGGAAAAGATTGAAATTGTCAAGGATTTCATTTAACTTGGATTCGCAACCAACACCCATGGAAGCAGCAGTCAAGAAATCAAAAGACCTATTGCATTGGATAAATCTGCTTCAAAAGACCTCTTTAATGTGTTGAAAAGCAAAGATGTCACCTGGAAGACTAAGGTGCACCTGACCCAAGCCATGATATTTTTAATTGCGTCATATGCAAGTGAAAGCCGGACAATAAATAAGGAAGGCTGAAGAAGAATTGACGCCTTTGAATTGTGGGGTTAGAGAAGAATATTGAATATACCATGCATGGACTGCCAAAAGAATGAACAAGTCTGTCTTGGAAGAAGTAAAACCAGAAAGCTCCTTAGAAGCAGGGATGGTGAGACTGCATCTTACATACTTCGGACATGTTGTCAGGAGGGATCAGTCTCTGGAGAAGGACATCACACTTGGTAAAGTAGAGGGTCAGTGAAAAAGAGGAAGACTCTCAACGAGATGGATTGACACAGTGGCTGCAACTATGAGCTCAAGCGTAACGATTATGAGCATGGCACAGGACTGGGCAATGTTTGGTTCTGTGGTACATAGGGTCACTCTGAGTCAGAACTGACTCGAAGGCATCTAACAAGAGCGACAATGATATTAATGAGATGGATTAGCGGCAGTTATGTTGATGAAATCTACAAGATTAGACTGTGTCTGAAGCCAATCTCTTTTGAGATATAAAAGAGAGAAGCAAGCAAAGAGACAGTGGGACCTTGCACCACCAAGAGAGGAGCACTGGGAGCATAGAGCGTCCCTTGGACCTGAGGTCCCTGAGCTGAGATTAACAACAAGGACTTCCACCAAAGCTGACAGAGATGAGAAAGGCTTCCCCTGGAACTGACACCTTGAATTTGGACTTGTGGTCTACTAGACTGTGAAAAAATAGGTTTCTCTTTGTTAAAGCCATCCACTTGTGGTATTTCTATTATAGCAGCACTAGATACCCAAGACAGGGCGGCGGGGGGATGGGGCTTGAAATTATCTCATTAATTCGTGCCTTTGCTTTTTGTGGTTAGTATTACTTATCAAAATTTTACTTTAATCTATTCTCTATAATAATGATAATTTAGTCCTGATGACTTCTTTTAATTTTAAAACCTTATGCATATGTAAGATATAAAATCACTTTGCAGAGTAGTATAATAGGGTAATCAATAAAAGCTTTAAAGCATAAAAGCATATTACATTAGGATAAAATCATGTGGGGTAAGAGAAATAGAGATCAATGGGAAAAAGTAGCAATCTATAATTTCTTACTTTTTAAGAAGAACTTATTCCCCTTTGAAAGATATTGACTATCAAATTGCTATGGTATTTAGATTTCACTGAATGTATTTAAAAATAACAGTTTTATTTTAAAATGTCAATACATGTCAGAAGTTACATCCTTTGTAGTTATCTTAATTTATTATAAACCTTTTAGATTCAAATTAAAACTGTGAGTGGATACACCATTTTTCAAAAAATTATTTTTACAGGTTGTAAAAGCAAAAATTTTCGATAACCATTGTTAGAGAAAATTGCTGTCTACACTATCCCAATAATAAATGTGATGGCTGGTTTCTTATGCTTTTTGTGGTGTCGCCAAGTTCTGTGAAAATAACGGGACGTGAGAGAATGTGTTTGAGGATGTGTGTGTGTGTTTGTGTGTGTGTGTGCATGTTCACATCAGTAGAGAGAGAAGAAAGCAGTAGTTAAGATCAGGTAGTTTGAGTACATGCTTTCCCATGACCTATGCGATTAAAACCTAGAGTCTAGAGCTTCACTGCCAAATCCAATGGTCACTAGGCGCATATGAACGTTTAAGTTTAAATTAACTAATATTAAACAGAATTACAATTTACTTGCACTGTCACATTATTCAACTTCAAATGCTCAATAACCACCTGTACCCAGTGGCTACTATAGTTGACACACAAAGACAGCATGTTTTCATCATTGCAGACAGCTTTATTGGACAGTAGTGATCTTCAGGGAAGGGTGGATTGCATTAATATCACGTTTCTGACATGGGCTTTACCTCATGTTTAGACAGTAGTGTACATCTGTTTTTCCCCGACAAGGATCTGCGTAGTATAACATAGTGCAGTGGAGTACACCAAACCAAAACACCAAGCGCATTGCTGCGGAGTCAATCCCGACTTATAGCAACCCTACGGGACAGAGCAGAACTGTCCCAGTGGGTTTCCGAGGCTGTAAATCTTTACAGAAGCAAAGGGCCACATCTTTCTCCCTCACAGTAGCTGGCGCATTCAAACCGCCAACCTTCTGGTTAGCAGCTAAGTGATTTAAACATTGTGCCACCAGGGCTCCTTGTGTTAGACAGCGAGGCTGATTAATGCACTTCAAGACCATCTGAGCGTTTGGTGAGGTTGACAATGGAAGAATCTGCTAGTTGAGCAGATTTGGAGCCAAAATGTTCAACATTGAACTTTACCTTAGACCTGTCCTTATCCACTGGGCTGTTTCTCAACTTATAGCTCTTCCCATAGAGTCAGAAGAAATCCAGGCATTAAACCTCAACATTCACACCATGTTTGTCACTGTTCAAAAACAAAAACGATGCTGGCCATTAAAAATCTAGCGTTTAGTTCCCTCATCTAAATGTGTAATGATTTAGTTTGTTATTAAATCATTTTCCTTGATGGAAATTTGTCTTAGGTTAAAGTGATGTGTTGTATTCCAATCTGACACAAATTGTACTCAGATATTTTTAGGGACATTTTTAAAACTTTTCGTGAGTTATTGTGAAAATTAGTGATTACTTAATACTTGGAATTTTGAAATATTTATCTCATTTTGAAAGACACAATTAAATTCAATTAATTTATTGAGAGTATTAACAATGATTAGAGTGAAAAGCTTTTATTATTCAGGAGAATGTAAATACAGTTTTTAAATGAATAAATTTGAACAAATACGATTTAAAATATAGAGAAATATAGAAAATTGATGGAGCAAATGTATTTGATTCATTATACAGAAAAACTATCTTGACTTGTGGTGAGGTAAATACAGTTGCATTTATCCCAAATGGGGGGGAAATCGATAGAGGTTATTAAGGTCAATATTTATTTCAAATGAAAAATCTTGATTTTTTTGAGTCAAAATGTCAATACACGTTTTGTTACAAAAAGCCTAAAGATGTACTTTAGTCATATTTTAATATTTTCCTTTAACATACTGATTTTCAAGGGGAATGACTATTTGTCTTAAACATAGTTTATGCAAAAATTAGAATCTATTGATATAATCGGGCAAGGAATATATCACATCTAATTTGGATGCTTCTTTCTTTGTTTTTCCTTTTTTTTTAAATCCCTCCTGTGAGAGAAGACATCGTTGCCCACACCTCCGATTTAGCTATTTATTTTTAGTCTGGAAGGAGCACCTTTTAATTTTGTGAAAAGGAAAGACAAAATCCCACAGGTGACGCAATGGGCTTCAGGTGTGCCGACTGACCTCTGATATGAGAAAGGGCCCTTTTGGGAGGTGTCCGCTGAAGTGTCAGTTGATTCCCCGGTTAGATGAAAGAGCAGAGAGAGGTCTGTGATTTTAAATTGTGCAGGATATGAGCTGCAGCTAAGAGCAGACTGTCACTCCTTAGGGGGAGAAAAAAAAAACAAGCTGTGGGAAAGTTGCCATGTGCATTTATGAGGGTGGCTGGGCAATGGAAGGCCAGTGTGGAGGTAGAGGGATTAAAACAAGTGAAAAAGCTCCCTTTGCTTGCCAGTGTCTCTTGGGGAGAGTTTAGGGGAAAGAAGTCACTTTTGCTACTTGGTTATCTCCTATGATAGGGCAAAGATTGCACGGCTTATAGTCATAGATGTGTTCTCCATAGCATGTTGTCCGTCCTCCCTGATATTTATGTCAGCCTTTATCCACAAACGTGTATACTACTATACCAGTGTTTGGGCAGAGTCAGAGATTGTGGAGCAGCAAACCCTGAGGAGTATCTGGGCACTCTTCAAATAATCAGGTACACACCTTTGTTCAAGTCTCAAACTCCTCTGAGGAGTCTGGTGGTGTGCTTTGTAAATTAGGCACCATTATTATATCTAGTGGAAGGGGCCCTGGTGGCGCAGTGGCTAAGCGCTTGGCTGCTAACCGATAAGTCTCCAGTTTGAACTCACCAGCAGTTCCGCATGAGAACAGACTTGGCAATCTACTCCCATAAAGATTTACAGCCTAGGAAACCCTAACGGGCAGTTCTACTCTGTCCTATAGGGTCACAAGGAGTCTGAATCAACTCAATGGCACATTCCAAACAACAGCATATCAAGCAGATGAGCCCTGGTGGTGCAATGGTTAAGTGTTCAGCTGCTAACAGAAAGGTTGGCTGTTCAAACCCCCCCAGTAGCTCTGCAAAAGAAAGACCTAGTGATCTGCTTCCATAAAGATTACAGCGCAGAAAACCCTGTGGGGCAGTTCTACTCTGTCACATAGGGTTGCTATGAGTTGGAATTGACTCAAAGGCACCCAACAACATATCAAGTGGGATCATATAAATACTGCATGTACAAAGTAGGTATAAAGGCGTCATTACTGAGTTACATGAGCAGGTCTTCCGAACTCCTGTCTGGCTGCACTACCATCTCTTATTTAGCCCACACTTATGATTTCATGGGGAGTTCAAATTCCTTAAAACCAGTGCAACATAGAGGAAAAAAATCTGCTTTCAGATGACTTGGAATGGTCTGCCGATATCTGATGGAAGTGGACTGTTGTGCCATTATGGTTCTATTCAGATGGAACCTTGAAGACTAGTGTAAATGGAAAATCCTCCTTGGCAAAACTCTAAGCTATGTTTATCGCTGTACATTCTTAACATATATCCTATACTCTGGCTCTGTGCTCAAAGCCTTAGAAACAGTAAGATTGAAAGATTAGTAACACGGAGCTTTGAGTGAAAGTGTGTTGATGGACCTCTCAGGATGATCCCAGAAGGATTGAGTGACTGACTTGTCCCAATTTTCCTGGAACTTTCCTGATTTTAGAACTGAAAATCCTGAATCCTGGGGAACTTCTCAGTCTGTGGCACATTTTGAGGAGGTGAGGATATTTGTGTTCCACATGAATACCCATTATAAGTGTACTCCTATAGAAAATGCTCTCAAGGTCGACACTCAGCCTGTCAACAGTCAGCCAGCTCTGCTGGCCACAGCAGTGCTTGCTCAGTGGGGTTGTGAACAAAGCAGCCTTGGTGGCAGGGCTGGAGGCACAGCCTGAGCTCAGTGACAAGACACCCTGGGATGTCTGGTTGCTGTCACTGCAGAGTACCTTGTTCGCCCGTGGGAGAATTTAACATTCAGGTCTCAGGATGGCACCATAATCCAGGGGCCACTCATCTGTTGGCAGACGGACGATACCAGAAATGCTGGTTGGTCTCACAGGAGTAAACGTGGGTTCTGAGTTTGGCTCTACCTTCTCTCTCTGCCATGCTCAGGCAGCATCAGTCCCTGCGCATTAACAGAGTCACTGAATAATGTCATGGTAACCTAATTAATATTTTTTCTGACCCTGAAGCCTGTTTCCCCAGAGAAAGCTGAGTTTATCCAACAGTGCCTTGGTCTACTGGAGATTCAGGCATGACCTCCTCCAGTAGCTGACACTTAATGAGGTTGGAATGTTGTTTGTAAGATGTGACATCTGGGGCTCTTCTTTACATAGGCTGAGCACGGGTGGACAGTCAAAGATTACTTGCATTGGCTCTGGTAGGGGATGCTAAGTATGCAAGGGTGATAGAGCCTGGCGTGAGGCAGTAATTGTCCAGAGTCAGTGAGTGCCAGCAGCACTACACAGAGCGTTTAGAAGCCCAGGCACACTCCTTACTGGGGTAGGGTATTGATGTGCTTTGCCTCCATTGGGCCCGACCCAAACCTGGTTCTCCAGCCTTCCTAGCAATTCTGTTAGATGCCTGCTACTCTTACAACATTTTTCTTGTCCGGTTTATTTAACCGGAATCCTTTTTTTTTTTTTTTTAACAGATGTCACTGACTATACCAAAAAAAGTGTCTCCTTTCAACTCTCAGATGTCCACTCTACTTATAAAGGAACCAGGTCCTGTCTAATGCACTTAGAACACATCGGGCCTCAAGCCCAGCCTTGACTGAAACCCAGTTATGGCCCTGTTGTTGTTGTTGTTCTATGACTGTGCGTCTTTGCAAATATGAATAAGTCATCTGTCCTCATCTTCTGGAGCTTCTCGTTTATAACACTGAAATAGCGCTTTTGTACGTGAGTTCGTTGTGAAAACAACTAATGAGGAATTTCTATAGCTGTAGTATTCTGTGATCCTCAGTGGGGCCATGAATACTACCAGATGCGGGACTAACTCTTCCTCAGACCGTTTCCAGTTTTGTGTAACCCCATAAAGCAAATCCTGTACCTGACACCGCTTTTCTCACTGCTAACACGTTTCCTAAATGTGCTTAGCAAGGTGTTAGGGAGATATAGCTTGCTACAGTGTCCTAACTTGAACGTGGACTTTGAGTGAGAAGGCTTTTGCTTTGAGTTCAAGCTTATTAAACAGTGGATCCTAACCAGTGGCCTTTGTGTGGTACCAGTGTTCAGAAATTCAGGCCCAGACTCAGTCTTGAATGAATCTTCATCACTTGGAGCTTTACGTGTTAACGAGTTACAAGTAATCTGATATTTTATACTTCACGCTTTAATCACTGCTCTGTCCATTTGATAATAACCCCATTTTATGCATTTTCCCATATCTCCTGTTGCTTTTTGACTACCAAATAGGGCTGGGACCACCCTCCAGACACCACAGTCAGAAATGGATCGTCATCGACGAGGTTCATCATAGAAGTGCTTAACAGTGTCGCTCATCACAGTCTCAATGCAGTTATATTTTTCTGCCTATAATTGGTAAATTATTCATTTTGAAGTTTCTTTTGTAAAAACATTTTCAGTAAAGAAGAGTTTTATGCTTAATGCGTAAGTAGAAAAATATAAACAAACTATTTGGCTTCATGAGGCCCATCAATTTTGGTGCATTGCTTTTCCCAGGACAATACCTAATTGCTTCTTGGATATCCCTTAATATTTTCTTTCAAAAAGTAGCCCATTGGCTTTGGGGAATATTTATTGTTTCGTTTATGAAAAACTGCTTTCTTATGTCTGATTTGAGTTTTGGTTAACTTTTGTTTAAACCCTTTGGTACTATCATCTAACAATGTCTAATAGAGATTCTCTCAGAGCAATTGTTGCCTCAGTGTCTAGTATTCCTCTGAGTTACTGTGGTGTTCCAAGGCCATTTGCCCACTTCTAGCAGTGCATTGCAGTCCTGGCCGTTTTTCCTTGTGGAGAAAAGGTTGCCTTCATCACATGATGATAGCTTTATTCTGATATCAACTATAGTTTGGATGGTGTACCAGATGCTACTATTCCTACCTTGATAGTAATTTTCCCTCTTTCCTCTCCCCTCAGTTTTAGATTGGTGTATGTCTGCACAGAATAAAGTCCACGTTTCCCAGCCTCCCTTGTAGTTAGGTGGTGATGTGACTACTGAGAGACAAGTGGATATACATGCAAATATTGAACAGGAGCTTTCAAAAGATCTTTCTTAAAAGGAGACAGCTGATAGAAAGACTTTGCGCCTTCTGCATCTTACCTCCATTGGCCTTCCTGGAATGTGTATACAAGTGGGGAGGCCAGGAATTCTGGTTTAAAAGCTGGATTTCTAGAAGCCATCCTTAGCTATGAGGACAAGAGTGAAACCCGAGGGTTAGGAGAATGGCAAACTGAAAGGCCCAGGATCCTTAAATACTTAATCTAGAGTCCACACTAATCCACAGAGAGCCTGTCTTCACACTTACATGGGTGGGTAAAAAGTTTGTACTTTATTTACATCACTTTTATTGAGGATTTTCTCTCATAAGCAGCTGAACTTAAGCCTAGACAAGAAATAGATTAATTTTTTTTCACTTGGATCAATCAAACAATAACAAGACTGGATTCTGTCTTTATCCAATATTTCAAACCTTCCTGTAACATTTGCTGCAAGTGGTCTGCAAACTCTGAACATCTTCTCTTATATGGACATTCGATATGCTGGTAACCAGTTTGAACATCTCCCTTTAAGATAAAACGGAACACAGATGAACCACCTGATCCAAAGCAGGAATTTGAGAATCAAAGACAGTTATTACATCTTCATCAACGTGGTTTTCCAAGCTAAAAACTCAAAATAACTTTAACTTTTTCAGTTTCCTCTAACATTATAGCTACTCTTATATGGGCATATTACAGTTTGTCAACATCCCTTTCAATATCTGATAGTCAGAACTAAAAACCATTCTCTAGATAAAATCTGATAGGAGCCAGGTAGAAAGGATATTTATCTTTTCTCTCATTATCACATTGTCATGTTGCTGGCCTATAAACCCCTCTGGTTTCCTGAGGCAGGCATTCACGACAAAAATAAGTGAATGGTAATGCACATTCAGGTGTTTTTCTCTATAACCAACTGCTGGCAGCCACAGGCCTTGTCGTGGGGATGAGGGTTCTGTATTAGAAAAGCTGGGGTGTTAATCACTCCTCTCTAAGGCTCTTCACCATCTCGGGCTTCCACTTCTCCCTTTCATGATTAGTTTTCTGCTGGTTGGTTAGTTGGTTAATTAGATAGTTTTAGATTAGTTACCAGAAAGCATCATGTTTATTTAAAAGCAAATTGAATTGTTTTGATATCTGAAAGAACTATCTGATTTTTTTTATGGGTTACAGTTTACCTTCTTTTCTATGATAGTAACCATCCTGGGGAAAATGTATGCATGTCAAAATGGCGATTTCCTTTGGGAGTACCTTATCTCGGGCTTACATTGAATGGGCTTGCTAAATGGGTCACAGGTCATGGATAACCAGAAAGTATTAGGCATATATAATTAGAATCAGAAGGGAGGACATGTATTACAACATTCATATTTGGCAGACAGGAAACTAAGGCCCAAGAGATGAAGTGAAGAAGCTCACATATGGTGTTAGAAAAAGATTCAAGCTAGAACAAAGAACCCTTGATCTCAAGTTCTTTCTCTTATGTAACCTCTTGGTCCACTGCAGATTGATTCCTTGTTTCTGTAACCTAAGGAGGCCAGAGCTATTGAAGTAATTTAGCAAGGTGTTTTCAAACTGTGTTCCACAGGGGGGTTGAAGAAGGTGATACCATGCCACCAAGTGAGTCCTCTCACCTAATCCTTTAGTCAAACTGAGTATCTTCTTTTAGAAAATCTATTTTATGTTCTAAGACTGTCTTTAAGAATTTATTTGAAATTATATGTGTGTATATATATATATATATATATATCTCCATTGCCATCAAGTGGATTCTGACTCATACTGAGCCTATAGGACAGAGTAGAACTGCTCCCTAATGTTTCCAAGGAATGGCTGGTGGATTCAAACTTTGAACTGCTGACCTTTTGGTTAGCGGATGAACACTTTACCAGTGTGCCACCAGGGCTCTCTCTCTCTCTCTCTATATATATATATATTTTCACTGAAAAAACACTTGTTTGGTCAAATAAATATTCAAGCGAGATGCTTAGCAAAGTAACCCTTGCATGTACATAAGGGCATGGGTCACGAAAGAAGAATCTAGTCTCCTCAGCTACTAAAGTAATCAGAAGACTTTTTATGACCATATAAAAGGGAGGGGAATGCATTTGTATAGTTTTTTGGCACCAAAGGGAAAGACAGATGGGAACTGGGGTATTGCCATTAAATGAACCTACAAAGGCACTGCTGTGATACAGGTGCAGAGCAGGTGACGTGTGACTAGAGCCTTGTGACTCAGGCGATTCTGTGTGAATATGTGCTTCCATACAAGGAACTCACAAAATAAGCAAGTACCTGCTTCAGCCCGTGTCTTGTCTCTTTTTGCCTCCTGATAACTGATCTTCCTGGGCAAACGTAGGCAGCTCTACCCACCACTCAGCCTGCTAATTAATGTAGTAACATCTTTTACTCAAAAATATTATTAAACTAATTTTCACCAGGAGAACAAGTGATTATGCTAACTCCACTTTTCTTGACAATTAAAGTCTTGTTTCTATACTTTTAAGTAAGAGAACCATGATTCTCATACAGTACCTGTGCAATTTCATCCTTTTATACTTGAAATATTTGTCTTGTCATATGTTGAGTACATGGGAGAAGCTGAAGTCAGTACATTGCAAGCAGAAAGAAAATTTACTGTTTCTCATGACTGTCCCTACAGGATCTCTGTGGGCTCTATCTCCATAACTTTGGTTGGAATCTAAAGGAGGTTTAGTCAGTGTTCTAATCACTTTCAGATAACGTAACACTCACATCTGTCTAATATCAAAACTTTTTCATCTAATTTAAAACTTTTATCCTACTATAACTCAAATCTGGTTCAAAATAAGAAACCCACAAAAAGCAGCCTTAGTAATTCCCACCCCCCAACCCATTTTACTCATATTTGGTGGACAGGAAACTGAGGCCCAGTAGATGAATTGGTGGAGCTCAAATATTATGTTAGGAAAAGATTTACTTCCTCTTGTACTAATTAGATGTTCTTTAAGGCCTTCCATTGTTGGGCAGAGGGGGAAAATAAGGAAAGGCATCCTGAAGAAAAGTTCTTGCATAACAAAAGGAGGGTCTTGCAAGCTGACTTTTCCACATAGTATGCTCTTGCAGGTTGCTCACATGTCCTGCCCCTGCTGGGGTCTTCCAAACGAAGTTGCCCACCAAGGGAAATGCCCCATCCCAATGGCAGCTTTGCATCCACCCAACTTCCACTTCTGTGACTGACTGATTTCACATCCTCAGTCTCTTCCGCTGAGGTCACCCCATCCCTGTTTTTTCAAAACAGCTCATGACAAAATCCTCTTCAAAGATTCCATATCAGGTTCACGAAAAGTATGTGTGCATCTTTGGATGCTCAGGTCATTCGTAACGTAATTATTCTCGACTGTCCCTTAGGTTGTTGACCTGATCTATGTGCATTTCAACTCTCAATGAGAAAATCGAGCACCAGTATCCATGTTTTTCAAATTCCAGGAAACTCGCGTTTAGCTGCCCAAGGCCTCTTTGAAGCACTTCCTTCATTTGGTTTAGGGTCAAGGTAAGCTAGTGTATCAGTTTCCTATTACTGTTGTAACAAATTACTACATACTTAAAACCAAAAAAAAAAAAAAAAGTCACTGTCTAGTCAATTCCGACTCATAGCAACCTTATAAGACAGAGTAGAACTGCCCCATAGGGTTTCCAAGGAGTTACTGATGGATTCCAAGTGTCGACCTTTTGTTTAGCAACCAAGTTCTTAACAACCGTGCCACCAGGGCTCCACTACATACTTAGTGGTTTAAAAAACACAAATTTATTATCTTACAGTTCTGGAGGTTAAAAGTCCAAAGTCGGTGGGTAGGGCTGTTTTCCTTCTGAAAGTTCGAGGAGAGAATCTGTTTCCAGCTTCTAGAGGCTGCCTGCATTTATTGCCTTGTGTCCCCTTCCTTCACCTTTAAAACCAGCAGCATGCCATCTGCAAATCTCTCTCTCTTCCTAACTTACTCTGCTTCTGTCATCACATATCCTTCTCTGACGCTCCTTTCTGCCTCTTTCCCTCAAAAGGGCCCTGTGATTACATTGTACCCACTTGGATTATCCATTGGGCTCCCTATCTCAAGATTCTTAACCTAATCACACATGCAAAGTTCCTTTTGACATGTAAGGCAACATATTCAGAGTTTCATGGGATTAGGACATGGACATGTTTAAAATAATAACCAAACCCATTGCCATCGAGTCAATTCTGACTCAGGGAGACCCCATGTGTTACAGAGTAAAACTGCTTCATGAAGTTTTCTTGGCTGTGATCTTTATGAAGGCAAATTACGAGGCCATTCCTTCATGGTACTGCTGAGTGGGTTTGAACTGTCAACCTATAGGTTGGTAGAGTACAAACCATTTGCACCGCCCAGGAATCTGGACATGTGGGTGAGGCTTTACTCTGTCTACCGGAGCATCCTTCCACTATTGGGCAGGCGCAAAGCACAACTCACGACATTTTCCTCTAAGCTAGTTCTGAATATCACCTCTCCTACCTCACAGACCCATTCTGAACATCATCTCTCTTACCTCACAGACCACTTCTGAACATCATCTCTCCTACCTCACAGACCGATTCTGAACATCATCTCTCCTACCTCACAGACCCATTCTGATTATCATCTCTTCTACCTCACAGACCCATTCTTAATATCATATCTCCTACCTCACAGACCCATTCTGAGTATCATCTCTTCTACCTCACAGACCCATTCTGAATATCATCTCTTGTACCTCACAGATTCATTCTGAATATCATCACCTCTCCTACCTCACAGACCCATTCTCTCTTATGGCTTCAGGAGGGGTAAGTTCAAAAGTCACACAACTGGTTTCCTAATCTTTTAGCATGTACTGCATAGGAGCTGTGACAACTATTTATTGTTCTTAGCTTTGTAACATTTACTGAAACTGAGTCCTAAAGAGTCTCATATATAGCAAAATATGAAAAATTCTTAGTTTCATTGTTGGCTGAATCCAGTTTCTTCAAAACTGAGATGGGAGACCACCATGTAATACTCACTCAAAAAGTAGAAGAAACTTCATTGTTTGTCCTAAGATATTCACATAGCTTTGTTGTTGTTGTTGTTAGGTGCCGTCAAGTTGGTTCCAACTCATAGTGACCCCACGTACAACGGAACAAAACATTGCCTGGTCCTGTGCCATGCCCACAATCGTTGGTACGCTATGTGAGGGTCACATAGTTTTAGCCTTTAAAAAATGTTGAGAAGTCAAGAGAAGCATTGATGTAGATTAGAAGTTTTTAGACTTCATCATTAGTATGCTGTAAGCTTCACTGCAACCCTCCAAGTGGAAAAGAATAATGAATATTTTTTCCCTTTACCTTAAGTCAAGTGAGATACTTGAAGTGTTTTAAATTTGTTCTTTGTAGTTTTGGAGACAGCACATGAGTGAATGACTGGTTAGATTTCCTGACCCTGGAATAAGAAGGGATTGCTAATGCATTGAGGCTGCCCTGCACCCACTGTGTTTGTTTGGGTAAAGAGTGTAAAAACAGTTCCCATGGATCAAATGTAAGACTCTACTAATAGTGGTCTACCAGATTCTTAAGGGCTGAGCTACAAACTTCCAGCTAGAAGAGAATACATAGTAAGACTCAAATGGGCTGTCAACAAGACATTTTCAGTGATAGGCAAATAGAGGTCTCTAAAGATCACATGAAAACATTCCATTAGAGAAACCCAAATTTAAACACCCACTAGCTCCAGAGAATCAGATGCTAGCTCACTACAATAATCGATAAGTATGACATTTTCAAGACTTTTCCAGTACCACCTGCTCTGACCACGAAAAGATTGGAATCATGGTTCTGAGCTCGTGGGAAGTGACAATAAACACTGTGAGGAAGAGACGAGGAGAAGCTAACTTAACTCCCAAGTGACCTGCTTACAGTAGTCTTGAGGTTATAAAGGGAAGACATTGCAAATTTGCTTTAAAATTTTGATTACCATAGACTGAAGGTTTACTATTTATTATGAACTGAGTATCTGTTTTCTAAATGCAACTGACTAGAAAACTATTTTTTAACTAGAAAGTTTATGGTATTTATCAATCTATCAAGATATAGTCAAAATTCACAATAATGTTTATATGCAAAAATTGCTTTTAAAAGTAAACTACATTCTAAGAAATCTTAAAGACTCTTTCAGCTCTAACTTTCTATGATTCTAATAATTTTCTTTTCACTTTTCTTATGGACTTCAAGTTTCATCTTCACAGAGAATTTTGGATGGGGAGAACTTTTTATTTCAGAGCCTTCTATAAGAAAATACTTTGCACAATTGCATAATGTTTAAATATGAAACCATTTATTAATATGCTTTTAAGTGCAATTTAAGGTTAAATTGTTATTATTTTTCCTGAACACAAAGTTAAGCATTAAAAATGGGTAGACTTGTATTTACGATATTGCAGTAGATCTTAGTAAAGATAACTTTAGATGGATTGTCCAATTTTTTTATTAACACTCATGTTTAAGAAAGCCAAACAACAATATAGAAATAATTTTTTTCTGAAACTGAACAAAAATAATTTTTAGATATGTTAAAGAATTTTATAGTTCCTCGTATCTATATATACTTGTGTTTTTCAGAATGTAGGCTTTTGAGCTTTGAAGATAAAGACAACCAGAACTCTCTAAAATATTAGGTAAAGGATATTGAATGGAGCAAACCCTTGATACAATGACATTGTCAACATGAACAGGTGCTTAAGTTCCAACTAATTTGTAATTTGCTCATAGCCAGACTGTGCTTAATATTATTATTGGTAGTGCTTTTATTATTTTTAGTTTTATAGATGCACAATAGAACCTTAACCTTTATGACTTAGGAAAATCAAGCATCTCAACAAAAGAGAAGATTGGAAAGAAAAATATCTACATTTTCAAAGTATAACCTTTGAGCTTTGTCTGCAGGCACAAAGCAGTAAGAAGGCTGATGGAAAACTCAAAACCACCTTGACAATTGCTACTCATTTACTGTGTTCTTTATTACCAACATAAAACTATCTGATAAATGATAAAAGATGGTTCTTGAAACCCATGGAGTGAGTATTCTGTCTTTCCTTTAATGAGTTTCTCAGCAGCTCTTCTACTTTTAAAGCTGCTTAAAATGTGATTATTTCTTTTAATTATGAGCACACTTAAATTCATCCACATTAGAAAACCCTAAGACTGAATCAATCTTTCCCCCATTTTTTTCTATTTAATTATTTGTATTTGCATTTGTTAGTTACCTCTGTCTAGAGGTAAAACATAGATACAGTTAAGACCACCCATATCATAATATTATATGCTATATATATACGTATATATATATATACACGTATTAAACAAACCAACCCATTGCCGTCGAGTTGATTCCGACTCATAATGACCCTACAGCGCAGAGCAGAACTGCCCCATAGGGTTTCCAAGGAGCAGCTGGTGGATTCGAACTGCTGACCTTTTGGTTAGCAGCTGATCGCTTAACTATTGCGCCGCCAGGGCTCCATACAATATATAGTGTATAACATATAACAATATAATATATAATAATAATATATAAATATAATTGGTTTATTATTGCTGTTTTAAAGTAATGAGTAGTTAATATTTTTCTCAGTTTAATTTTTAATGCAGTACATATAGGTAGGCATAACCTCTATAAACAGAAAATCTTTGGGGACATCAATAATCTCTAAGGGTGTCAAGTATTCCTGAAACCAAGAAGTTTGAGAATCAGTGCCCTACCCTGTGATCCAGTTATTTCACTCCTGGTCTCAAACCCAGAAGAAATGAAGGTAAATGGCTACCAAAAGTCATTTAAGAGAATGCTGTTAAACTGTTGGTTTTTGCTTTCTATAATAACCCAAAACTAGACAGAACAACCCAAAAAGTTCATTGATAGGAAGATGGATAAATAATTGAGATATATTTATACAATGGACAAAACACTATTCTATGCGAAAGAACATGGATGAATGTCACAGAAAATACACTGAGCAAAAGAAAGCAACACACAAGAGAATGAATACTGCTTGATTCCATCCATAAAATGTCCGAGAAAGGCAAAACTAATCAATGGTGACAGGAATCAAAACAGTGTTTGTATTAGTTATCTTATTGTTGTTGTTAGATGCTGTCCAGTTGATTCAGACTCATTGTAACTCTACATACAACAAAACAAAAAACACTGCCCAGTCCTGAGCCATCATCACAATCATTGCTTTGTTTGAGCTCATTGTTGCAACCACGGTGTCAATCCATCTCATTGAGGGTCTTCCTCTTTTTCTCTGACCCTTTACTTTAGCAAACATGGTGTCCTTCTCCAAGGACTGATCCTTCCGGATAACATGTTCAAAGTACATGAGACAAAGTGTCGCCATACTCGCTTCTAAGGAGCATTCTGATTGTAATTCTATCAAGACAGATTTGTTCCTTCTTCTGGCAGTTCATGGTATAGTCAATATTCTTCACCAACACCATAATTCAAATGTATAAATTCTTCTTTGGTCTTCCTTATTCACGATCCAGCTTTTGCATGCATATGAGGTGATTAAAAATATCATGGCTTGAGTCAGGCTCACCTTAGTCCTCAAAGTGACATCTTTGATTTTTAACACTTTCAAGAGGTCTTTTGCAGCAAATTAGCCCAGTGCAATACTTCCTTTGATTTCTTGACTGCTGCTTCCATAGGAATTGATTGTGACTCCAAGTAAAATGAAATTCTTGACAACTTAAATATTTTGTCCATTTATCATGATGTTGCTTATTGGCCCAGTTGTGAGGATTTTTTGTTTTCTTTACGCCAACATGTAATCCATACTGAAGGCTGTGTTCTTTGATCTTCATCAGCAAGGGCTTCACGTCCTCTTCACTCCCAGAAAGCAAGGTTGTGTCATCTGCATATCACACGTTAACGAGTCTTCCTCCAATCCTGATGCCACATTCTTCTTCATATAGTCAAACTTCTATGATTATTTGATCAGCACACAGGTTGAATAAGTATTTTGAAAGGATACAACCCTGACACACACCTTTCCTGATTTTAAACCACACAGTATCCCCTTGTTCTATTCAAATAACTGCCTCTTGGTCTATGTACAGTTTCTTCATGAGCACAATTAAGTGTTCTGGAATTCCCATTCTTCGCAACGTTATCCAGAAGTTATAATCCACACAGTTGAATGTCTTTGCATAGTCAATAAAACACAGGTGAACATCTTTCTGGTATTCTCTGCTTTCAGCCAGGATCCATCTGACATCAGCAATGATAGCCCTCATTCTACGTCCTCTTCTGACTTGGACTTGAATTTCTGGCACTTCTATGTTGATATACGGCTGCAACTGTTTTTGAATTATCTTCAGCAAAATTTTACTTGCTTGTGATATTAATGATATTGTTTGATAATTTCTACATGCTGTTGGAAAACCCAGCCTAAGACAGGGAGTGGACTTGAAAGGGACACAACAGTTTCTGGAGGGAGACTTTGTTATCACCACCACTGAAAGACTACTTAATGTGCTCTGGCCAAAATCTTATCCATTATTCTGAAATGGGAGAGGCAGCAAAAGTCAGGTCATTACAGTAAACATAAAATAAATATAATACACGAGAACACCAATTAACAATAGACACTAATATAACAATCAGAAGAGTATAAGGAATTCATAACTAATAGACACCATTAATAAGTAGTATGCCAAGAAATGACATGGCTCGTAACTGAAGAATAGCTTCTGAAGAGACCTGCTACTATGTTTCCTTGTTTTTGTATTGTACACGTTATTCTTCTTGACTGAACAATTTGTCTCCTTCTATTAACTGGAAAACTCCTATTAATCCCGTGTCAAAAGATTCAGTAGGGAAGAAATGTTCATAAACACCGTTAAAGCAAACATTGTGTTGTTGAGACTTATTGACCTGTTGGCTGTCTCCCTTACTAGCCTCTGAACCCCTTGATGTAGGGACCACGATTATAAATCATTGCTTCCCAGTACCTAGCTCATTCTGGCACATAGTGGGCACCGGTGTGTTAGATTTTCTTAAATAACTAGTTAAACTTATTAATTAGTTAACTATATACTTATTTATTATTCAAAATTTATAATGAATTAATTCACATTTGAACACAGAAGGATAATGAAGGACTATGAAATAAGAATACACGAAGACTATGTGAGGTAAGAGGGCAGAATAAAGCTAAGACCTAGAGCAGAAGAGACAGTGAGCCCTTCCTGGAGGTCCACTGCACAACCATAGCAGATAGGTGACCTCCAGCCGAGGGCCTCCTCCACGCTCAGCGCTGGTGTCTGGATCTAGGTGTCTGGTGGCCGAGAAGCTCAACCGGAGTTATGTGCCAAACAGGCCATGGGACTGCAGATGGGGCTGGGATGGGCCCCACCACGCATCACACCAAGATGTTGTGGGGCATTCTTCCAGCCTACGTCCTTGTGTTCATGCTCAGACCCTGACGAGGCTGAGGGAGGGTGGCAGTGGTCAATGGCCAGGCAGGAGGGGGAAGTTGGAAAGCTTTCCAGAGGGTAGGGGTGGGTACTCGCCCTCCATTTTCCTATCACATTTCATTTACAAAACACAAATTGAAGGATAAAATAGTTAAGAATTTCAAGACTACAGCCACAGAGCATTACACTCTAAGTGTGCGGTTCTTCTGAGCACAGGGTCCGGTGCCACCAGGCTGGTCGCATCCGCGTGAAGCGGTGCCTGCACCTGGGTGAGATGGAACTTCTGATGAGAGCTGAATGTGGTAAATCCTCAAAGATCGAACACCCAACTCCAGAAATTAAAGATTGCTTATTTGTGAACAATCCTATCAATGGCCAGAACTATCATGATAGGCATCCTTACACTACACGAGAAGCTGCAGAACCTGGTAGAACAGAAAGTACCCAGCACTTAACATTAGAATTAAGTGGCAAAAGGGAGTAATATCAATGATGGTTATTCCGTCTTTGTTCTCTTGGAACCACCTAAGTGCTGGACTTATTTTATGATCAAACTGAATAGTTAAAAAACAAAAAACAGCAAAAAAAAAAAAAACCCAAATGATACTAATATTTAATTTGCCATCTATGATGAAAAATTGGAGATTAATTGATTTAGGAAAGTAAAGGAATGAGACGTTTCTTGAACCTGAGTATTGCGAAACGAATTCACAGGAGTTAACCTTTGTGTCTCTGTCTGCCTCTACAGTTTGCTAATTATCAGAATTAGAATTTCAAGGGCTCCATCTACAGACTTCTGTCTGTTCTCAGATGCTACTGGCAAAGTACACCAGAACATATACAATCTAATTACATTTTGTTTTTATTTCCTCTGGCCCCAGACAGACTGGGACCACACCCAAATACTTGTATGAGCTTTCGGGAGGGTGGGTATTATTACAATAGCAGTGAAGGAGTCTGTAGAGATAAATGAATGTCTCTAATAATAAATAGCTTTGAATTTTTTTTTTTATTTCATTTTTTAAACAAGCAAAGGACAAATAAAATCTATACACAATTAAATTACTCAGTAAAAGTAAAGTTAAATATGGTTAAAACATGAGTTATACAATTATCAATGACGTCATTTATACGTAGAACGTCAGCCGTCACAATGAGTTACTTTTATGTCTCACAGATTTCCATATATGCTAGTATTTTTGATTACTTAAAATTTACTGTATAATTTTACCCGGAAAAAATTAATGCCAGGGTTTTGAAAGTTTAAATAGGCATAATCTTGCTCTTTATAAATTCTTTTTTTTCTTTTTTATTTTATTTTGTTGTTATTGTGAATATACACAGCAAAACACACTCCAATTCAAGTATCTACATGTGCAATTCAGAGACATTGATTACATCCTTCAAGCTGTGCAACCGTTCTCACCCTCCTTTTCTAAGTTTTCCTCCCTGATTAGCATAAACTCACTGCTCTCTAAGTTTCCTATCTAATCTTTCTAGTTGCTATTGTCAGTTTGATCTCATATAAATAGTTCTTAAAAGAGTACAATGCTCAAGGCAGACTGTTTTTTTGAACATTTGATTGTGCTTTAGGTGAAAGTTTACAGAGCAAGTTAGTTTCCCATTCAATAATTTATACACAGATTGTTCCGTGACATTGGTTGTAATTCTTGCAAAGTGTCAGCACTCTCCCTGATACCACCCTGAGTTCCCCGTTTTCATTCATCCAGTTTTCCTGCCCCTTCTTGCCTTCTCATCTTTGCTTTTGGGTAGATGTTGCCCTTTTGGTCTCATACGGTTGATTCTTCTAAGAAGCACTTTCTTCAAGGGTGTTACTGTTTATAGTCTTGTCTATTATTTGGCTAAAAAGTGATCTCTGGGAGTGGCTTCATTTTCAAGTTAGAAGGGTGTCTAAGGTCCATAGTCTTAGGAGTTCCTCTGGTCTCTCTCAGACCAGTAAGTCTGGTCTTTTTTAAAATTTGAATTTTATTCTACATCTTTCTCCCACTCTAACCAGGACCTTCTATTGTGATCCTGGTCAGAGTGGTCGGTAGTGGTAGTCAGGCACTGTCTAGTTCTTCTGGTCTCAGGCTTTTAGAGGCTGTAGTTCATGTGGGCCTTTAGTCCTTTGGACTAATTGCCTCCTTGTGTCTTTGATTTTCTTCACTCGCCTTTGCTCCAGATGCTAAGAGACCGGTAGTTGTATCTTGGATGGCTGCTTGCAAGCTTTTGAAACCCCAGATGCTACTCACCAAAGTAGGATGCAGAACATTGTCTTTATGAATTATGCTATGCCAGTTGACCTAGATGTCCCCCAAGACTATGATTCTCAGCCCTCTAGCCCAGTCACTCAGTCCCATGAAGTGCTTGGTTACGTCTAAGAAGTTTCTATGGCTGTACCCCGTGTGCTCTATGGTATATACAAATACACATGCAACACATACAAAAATGTATGTAGAAATATCCACAACATAATCTCTATATGCATGTGGATGTCTGTCTACCTATGTACCCACTTGTAAATTATTGTTTTTATTACTACTATTGCAGGATTGCGTATATTGTAGTATTTACCACACCCACTCAAACTGATTGCCATCGATTTAAAACTGAACTCATAGTGACCCTATAGGACAGAGCAGAACTGCCCCATAGGGTTTCCAAGGAGCAGCTGGTGGATTCGAACTGCTGACCTTTTGGTTAGCAGTCACAGCTCTTAACCAGTACTCTACCAGGGACCCAGTATTTAACGTAGTTGCCTTTTATTTCTGCCTACCCCCCAGTGTCTTCCTTTGCATTGGTCATGCTGTGCTGACTTCCCCCATTTTGTGTATTGCCTTTCCCTTCACCAAAGTTAACACTCGTCTACTATCTAGTTTGTGATTTTCACTCCCTTCTTCTCCCATCCCTGGTAACCATCAAAGAATGTTTCTTTCTGTGTGTAAACCTTTTCTTGACTTTCTATAATAGTGGCCTCATACAATATTTGTCCTTTCGAGATTGACTTATTTCATTCAGCATTATGTCCTCCAGATTCATCCATGTTGTGAGATGTTTCATAGATTCATCATTTTTCTTTATCATTGCATAATATTCCATTGTGTGTGTGTAACACGGTTTGTTTATCCATTATTTTGTTGATGGACACTGAGGTTGTTTCCATCTCTTTGCTATTGTGAATCATGCTGAAATGAATATTGGTATGCATATGTCTATTCCTGTTACAGCTCTTATTTCTCTAGGATATATACCTACGAGTGGAATTGCTGGATTGTATGGTATTTCTATTTCTAGCATTTTAAGAAAGTGCCATACCGTTTTCCATACTGGTTGTACCATTGTACATTCTGTGTTGGTTATCTAGTGCTGCTGTAACAGAAATACCACAAGTGGATGGCTTTAACAAAGAGAAATTTATTTTCTCACAGTCTAGTAGGCTAGAAGTCCAAAT